>NW_027513553.1:990618-1320824 GCF_048772815.1 Callospermophilus lateralis
AGCAAGCCCTACACTACGTTAAAAATGCACATCAACTCACTCACCTTGGTTCAAAGAAACTGCAGGCATTACTGTAGGATTAAGAACAGAGTTCTCCACTAACCAACTCACAGCGAAAGGAAATAACTGAACGGGTAACAAAAGCCTGTCGGATCCGTCAATTGGGTAATGCTTACCCTTCCAAGTTTCCTAGAGGAAAGCACCTACGAGGAACCAGACCAGGACAATTCTGGGAAGTGGACATTAATGAAATTAAGCCAGCAAGTAATGGACTTAAATATCTCCTAGTCTTTGTACATACATTTTCAGGATGGATTGAAGCCTTACACACACACACACACACACACACAAAAAAAAAAAAAAAAAAAACGGCGCAAATGGTTTTCAAGAAGATCCTGAAAGATATTTTTCCAAGATACGATCTGCCTAATGGACTGATAATGGACTGGTGTTCATGGCCCAGGTAAGTCAGGTGTTAACCAGGACCCTGTGGATTAATTGGAAGTTACATTATGCTTATATATCTCAGAACTCAGGACAGGTAGAAAAAATAAATAGAACCATTAAAGAAACCTTAACGGCTCCCTTAGGGATCTGGTGGCTATCTCTCCACCCAGACATTTTTCAGCTCGGTAGAGGTCTTTCCTTTTGAGATATACCTGATGAAGAGGATCTCACTAAAATTTCATTAAATCCCTTCCATACCATAGATAATTGAAACAAACATTATGGATGCAGGGACACGCGAGCCAGATGCAGGTTGGCTAGCCTATATTACTATGTATGCCCGGCAGACTATCAAAGCGACAAACAGCCATGGCTTTGTGGGGGAAAAGCCGACTTCTTGTGTAAGTCATGGGGATGTGAGCATACAGGGGCTGCCTGGTGGAACCCAAACTCCTCATCAAATTCAGTACACAGCATTGGCCATATTACCAATTAGACAACCAAAAACTATGGCCCCCAGAGGGTTCTCTAGATCTTCAAATTCTGCATGACATTTTTAACTTTGGCAAGTGCTCAAAAGGGGGAAATTCCCCTATGTGGAATCCTTTTTCCTCCTGCGCTCACATCCTGTACTATGCTTCCCCAATAGTTTCTCACACTCAGCCTTCTGCTCTAGACTCTCTGCTTTCACTCCCACCTCAGCAACCTGATTTCTCCCCTCCAATTACTAGATCAAAAACCCAAACCTCCGCTGGATCTCAGAACATTGCCCCCTTGCTGAGGAAGCAGGTACCGAGGTACCCCTCCACCCACTCACTCCTTTTTTTTCCTGTCAGTGTCTGCACTAGGTCCCACCAAGTCCTCTAGCAAGCTTAGCCAAAGCTCAAACCAGCTGAGAAGAGCCCTCAAACCCCTATCGAAGATGTAATGAAAATGACCTTTAAAGTTGATTTGTCATCACTGAAAACAGGTTCTAAGAATTTAAAGTCCCTCACAGGCTTTTTGGAATACTCACTCCAGTCTTCCCCTCTGCTCTACCTGTTCTACTGCTCAAGTTTTTGTTCTATGAAAATCCCAAACCCCTTTCCCATTATTCTTTGGCATCTCTCCTTCCTCATTCTCAGATCCACAGAGCTGCTCTCAGCATCGCCTTCCCTGTCATCCCCCTCTGTACCAGGTCCACAGAAATGTCTTAAATGACCTTCTCCAGAAGTCTTCACCAAGGCTTACTTTAGGTCTTTCAGCAAAAGAGTCCCTCTGAAAAAGTTCAATGGAGATAAACTTCCACTCTTCGTGTTGCCCTGTTCTACTTGGCCACTGGCTGGAAAAATCACCACCCCTAAGCTAGACATCGCCTTACCAGTTTTTCACAAAATATGTGAACAAGGACTCTGGCCTTGAGCTGGGGCTTCACAGAGATGGCTACATTTCTAAGATAAAAAAGTTACCAACTGGGCTCCATGGTGACAGCTGGCAAGGAGGAAAAAAAAGAGACAAAAACGCTCTCCCGTTCCAAGGTGTCCTTGAAAAGTTAACGTGCACAGAACAGAGGAAAAAAACAGAAACAAAAACTGATTTGTGTAAATTTATGCAGACTGTGAACTTCTGAGCCCCTTCCCTTACATGTTGGGTACAAATACTAAAACTACCAAAACTTGGGGTTCAGTGGATTAATTGATTACAACAGAAGCAATGCCCTCTAAATACGGATGCAACCAAATAAAACTGCTTCCCTGTCTTTGGTGCTATCTTAGGTGCCTTTCCTTGTCCATCCCTACAACAGTATAATTCTATACACTTTAACATTATTTATGTTTTCATAAAATGGTCAATAGATGCGATTAATTATGTAACGATGCAGATGTTTTTGAGAGTGCTCTATCAGGATGCAGGTTCATTTAAAGATCAAATAGGGGGGCATACAACCCGGTTCCACCAGGAACCTGTATCCCTCACTTTAGCCATCCTATTAGGAATAATAGTTGCTAAAGGGGTGGGCACAGGAACAAATGCCCTAGTCCATGAGACACACCAAAGACACAATTAGAAGCAGAAATAGACCAAAGCTTAAAGACATTAAAAACCGCATCACAGCTTTACAGGAATTTTAACCTCTCTCTCTCTGAAGTTGTTTACAGAGCAGGCGAGTGTTGGCCCTCCTCTTCATGAGAGAAGGGTGCCTTTTTGCTTGCATTGAGGAAAGAATGATGTTTTTATGCGACAATACTGGAGTTGTAAAAGAATCTATGAGTAAATTAAGAAAACGACTTGAAGAGGGTCAAAGAAAGACAGAGGCCCCCAAAAGGAGGTTTGAGTCTTGGTTCACATAGTCCACCTGGTTAACTACGCTTTTATCCACCCAGGCTGGTCCATTAATAATTCTCATATTATTGTTAACTGTAGGACCCTGTTTGCTCAACCATGTAGTTTCTTTTCTCACCCAAATTGAACCTGTTATTAACCCTAACCATACACTGTTCTCTCAATCTAATTTTACAGAAGAGCGGGGACAGAGTTGGTCTTAAAATACAGCAATATAGAGGATCTTCCACCTGCTGAGAACCTCAAAGGTCCATGAAGAAATGATCCCTGGAGAAGATGTAGTCAACTATGAAGGACCTGAGAGAGCAAAAGTCTTCCATGGCAAACAACCTGCTCATGATGAAGGGATGTGTCTGAGTCAGCCACTCTCTTCTTAATGTAGAGAAGATGGACCAAAGCAGGGATGTGTTGAGAGCTTCTCCTGCGTGCCAATGGTTGACATACCATTCTAACTTGTGAAAGTGTCACAGAAAGTAGGGGCAGCCTCCTTCTCATGGGAACCTTAGAAGCAACTGTTAGGACAAAGTTGTTGCCAAGGCAGTGACCAAATTCAGTTCCTAAAGGAAGTGACCTCCCCTAACTTCTATGGTGATAGAACTCTCTGAACTTGGAATCCAGGAAGCCTGGCACCCAGAGCCAGTCCCGGTCCCAGTCCCAGTTGTCAAACTTATTTTGATTTACCAAGGACAGACTCAGTCTTTCTTGGGACCTACTGATGTGAGGATGGCCAAATGCAAGAAAAGCTATGGAGAGGGGGTTTTCCTGAGAAAGCAGGCATTGACTCACCACTTGATCCTGAAAACTTCACAGAGTTGGCCAAGAAGACCAGATTTGAGACAGAACAGGCCATTTCTGGGAACATAGTATGGCCCACCAGTCAGAGGACTCTCCGGATAGTCACAGACCTACATGGGGGAAGGAGGTGCCTTTGTGATGTGGGTGTGAGTTTGTGGTTTTTGTCTCATGTTCTGAGAATAGGTATGAAAGAAGGTTTGTTTTGTTTGGAGTGAACGGTTTCTAGTAAGTCGTTTTACAACGCGAGTGTTTCTATGTCAGTGTATCCCACTGCGCCCGTGGGTTGTAGACATTAGAAGAGAGAATGCATCAATGAATATGTCCTGTCAGGTAGAAAGCTTCCCAGCATTCATCCTTCCCAATTAATTAATGGACTGCAGCTTGCCTTATTGATGGGCAACACCTACTATCTTCCTAAGATCCTGTTTTCTTCCTGAATTCTGGCCACTCTCCAGAATAGGCTCATGGTTTTGTGTTTAAGATATGTACAACCACGAAGCTCTTTGAAATGACCATGTACTAGATAGCTAAAGGGAATGGCGAGCATCTCAGAAAACTCAGATATCAGTGTGATCAGTAAAGTCTCAGTGGAGAAACCATGCTTGGGGCCTTTTGCTTACCTTTTCTTCTGTTGCCCTGAATGTCAGGAAGGTCTTTTCCGCAGGCCACCACTTTGTGAAGCCTGAAGAAAACAGTTTTCAAATGGAAATGAATGGGTATTACCTGTGGTTCCTTGATTAATTGTTTTGGAGAGGATGTGTCTGAATCAGCCTATTTGCCCTGTGTGAGGCTGTGGCTTAGTTTCTCACCTTCTGATGGATATAAAGAAAGATCCCATGTGTACATCCAAAACCAAAATGGCCAAAGAGCAGTCCTTGTGGATGAAGTCTCTCGCCTTCCTCTGTAACTTTCCTGAACTCCATCAAGTCAGAATAGGGATCCTATGGGTAAAATGAGATCTTCAGAGCTCTGCAGAGGCTAGCCCATGGTTGCTTGGGTTTTCTCAAGACTCCAATTCACATAAAGAATCCAAACCCCACAGTCAGTTGACCTCAAATTGAAGAAGTGGAGCAGTATTAATGGGAGGCCTATTTGATCTCTCCTGGTTCACAAGAAGGGTGTCCATGCCACCCTGAATTAGGCAATTTAGGTGCAAGAGAGCTTATTTGGGACACGGACTTGAGCTGTCACCCTCATGGAAAACTCTAGCCAGAGGTTATTATGTGTGTTGGAGTCTTTTAATTTAAATTGTGGTCATTTGGGTGGCGGTTAGAAGAGATGACTTGGTCCACATGTGCTTGAACTCTGGTGTGATTCCCTTAGAGACTGAGTTCTGCAACTGAACTCAGAGAAGTATTGCTATGAATAGTGTTGAGGTTTCAGAAAGCCAGGCATGAGTGTCGCCCTTGGAAACTGAGTTCTAGGCCCAGGGTGGCTTTCCACAGAGCACTGGGCCTCTCAGGCAGGATACCACATGATTTTATTCTGAAAGACTTGGCACCCATCATTGAGAGTCAAAACTCATATGGACCTCACATTGTAGAGCTAAATGAGCTAAACATCATGTGATCTTTTCACCACTCTTTGGGAAGCCTTACCTGTGAGTGTTCTCCAGAGCTTTCATTGAAATGAGCTTCCTAACCATCTAATGGTTCCTGAATGAATTGAAACTCACAGTGCCTCCAACTTCATCCTTGAAAAATGGCTAGATAAATACCATGAAATTTTTGAAATTCCCATCACCAGGTGGCACTGGAGAACCTTTGGATGACATGTTGCTGATCATGAATGTTCCAGACAGTGTCTTGTTTTACTGGGTTTCATGTAAATGGTGTAGAACAGAGATGTCAGTAAGTTGGACTCTGTTGAGTAGTGGGCCTAGAGCAGTGTTGGCCAGGTATGTGATAAAACATCTGTGTGGGGCCATTTGGATCTGCCATTGGCTTCCAAATGGCTTGTGACTGATATGGCGCAGCCAGCAGAACCTTCCGTGTAAAGGCAACTGGTTATATGGAGAGATTTCAGGACATTGTTCAGAATCAGGTTGCTATGGTCAAGGGGTCAAGCTATGTGGGATAGAAGCCTGGTTCTTGTATCATCCTGCAGACCCTGACCCACCACACGTGACAGAACTCCCTCTTGCACTTTGTCCCAGGTGAACTCCCTGTATTTTGTGAAGCAAATACCAAACTCCCAGTACAGCAGGAAGAAACACAACGAAATGGAGGATGACCATATGGCTTCACAGTCCACACGGGGAGACACTAAGCGCCCAGTGGCCACAGTTTACCTACAAAGAGAGAATTCAGCACTGCTGCCTCGTGTTCATTGTAAAATAAGAAACTTTGTCCTCCTGGTCACATAGATGCAGACCCAGCTTTGAGGGTCTCACTACAAAGGAAGCTTAACTCGTGACAACAACCTATATTTCAGTGCCCAACCTCAGTGGCAGTTTCTCAAAAAGTTTTAGGCAAGCAGAGCTCCATGTTTGTGGAGTGTGTACTTTGTCCTTATTTTTGGAAACTCCTATACCACCTCCAAGTTTGTGCACTCTTGAGCATTTTCCATTCCAGAAATGTAATCACAGATTTTGTAACTCTTCTTCTCTAATTGTGTCTTACTTGGGGCGAAGGTAATGTCAAGGCATGGTTCTGGATGAGAGTGGGAAGATTTGTTGTAGCACATATTTGCATACACATTGGATTAATTTTCCTATTTTCCATTCGAAATTCTGAATCCCTGACACTAACACATATTCTACTAGACTCTGACTACTAATTCTAATATGATGGAGAAAAATAACCCAAACAGTATATAAGTACATGCAGTTCAGAGTTCGACTTGCCTTTTGCATGATAAAGGGTAGGTGTTATAAATCTAGTCAATTTTTAATTGAAATAGTTCTCGATGTGTTTTCAAAGGTAACAAATATGTGAACTACTGTCTCCCATTCTCTGGAGCCTATTCAGCACATGTATTTTTATATGCACAAATAGAATCCTGCATGGTATCACACGTACATTCTTGTGAATTACATGACATAGCAGATACAAAGTGTGAGAAGTGATCACTCCTCCTAACCCTGTTGGAACTGAAAATTCAACCTATGGGTGAGCTTCCCAGTAGAACAACATAATACATAAACCCATGTTCAGTAAAATGAATGTTTTTGCATCTTTATGATATATATTTCATGATGAATTTCGATTGGCATATATATTGCTACTTATTATTGTCTATGTTTGTGTGTGTGTGTGTGTGTGTGTATATATATATATATATATATATATATATATATATACTCTCCAGATTTTTAAAAATATGAAATATATGTGTCTTATACACAATCCCTAAATTCATTCATGTTCATGTATGTGGATTAATAATCAACTTTTCACAAGATTATTCTTAGAAATATTCATCCAGCCGAAATACATATTTGTTTCCTAGTACTGAAAACTAACTTCAGTGAAAGGTGCATACAAATGCTAATATGTCTACATTACTAACCCAGTTTAACATCAATGCAAGTAGGTTACTATGGTTCCATGATGTCTATTTTGACGTTCATTTTTATTCAACACTGGTACATTATTTTCTTCAGTTTATGCACATCATAGATATATATTTGATTCACTAGTTAGCAAATTTATAGGCATTTGTTTCACTTTCAATCACTTCCTGCTTCAGAACACATGTATTCCTCTATGCTTTCTTTACTGGTTTTTCATGAGACTTCTTTCTAAATATATTATTTTTGATTTCCATAATCAATTTTGAACAAACTCACACACCCATCATGATAAACCATAACTCTAAAGAGTACCATTAGATGTATAACTGGTTGGAATGAATGATTGTATATCAAATATAACATATTTCTTATATATTTTCAGATATCATTCAATCCAATATTAAAAGTGGAACCTGCGATATTATTTATTCACAGTATGGTCTATTAAGGCATCATCTCTATATTCATAGACCCAGGGTCTATGTCACCTCTTTGTACGACCATACTAATTTATAAGTCTTCAAAATATTGCTCCAAGAAATGGTGGAAGAAATACTCATGTCGCCTGATCTACATACACATTTTATCACAGAAATATTCTGGACACCAAAAGCAAAGGTCACACTTACAATTGTACCAAAGCCTAAATAGAAAGTGAGCATGGATTACTAAAAACATCCATGTCCAGGTTGCCTAATGCTCTCAAATATCAATCCTATTGGTGACTACATATTTGTTTCTTCCTAATATTATATATTCAACCTCAAACCTGTTGAAAATGTCTAACCCTATCACACACTTTATACTTTGCTTGATTTCCTAATGTCTCTATTGATATCTGCTTTCCTACATGTTTTCCCCAGTTCATCATTGTGACTGACTCTTCACATGTACTGACATTTACATACACTCTCTACCAGAAACCCTATTGCTAAAGAACTTTTGGTCCAAATCCTATACTCACTCTTCTTTCTAAACCTACCGACTACCTTCCTAATCCTACCGATTATCGCTTTTTGACTGGATGTTCTCTTCAACATTCAATCATCCAAAGTACAAGGTCCGATGCCAGTGTATATTGATTTATTTGAGACATCTGTGCAGCACATAACTCAAAGCTAAGTATCCCACTCAAGTCCCCAATGCCCTTCTGGGCTTCAAATCTTACCTAGATTTCTGCTTTCATAGTTATATTTCACATATATACTCTTGTAAATACCACAGGTTGCCAATGCCATTATTCATCCTGCAGAATGATTCGTAACCCAAATCGAACCTATTATTAACCCTAACCATACACTTTTCCTTCAATACAACTTACAGAAGAGCAGGGACAGAGTGGGTCTTACAATATAGGAATGTAGATTATCTTCCACCTGTTGAGAACCTAAAAGATCCATGGAGAAATGATCCTTGGAGAATATGTAGGCAGCTATGTAGGACCTGAGAGAGCAATAGTCATCTTCCATGGCAAACAACCTGGTCAGGAAGAATTGATGTGTCTGAATCAGCCTCTGCCTTCTTAAAGTAGAGAAGATGGACCTATGCAGGCCTGTGTGGAGAGCTGTTCCTGGGTGCCTATGGTTGATATACCATTCTAACTTCTGAATGTGTCACAGGATGTTGGGGCAGCCTCCATCTCATAGGAACCTTGGAAGCAACTGTTAGGACAAAGTGGTTACCAAGGCAGTGACCATATTCAGTTCCTGAAAGAAGTGACCTCACTTCACTTCCTTGGTGATGGAATTCTCTGAACTTGGGATCCCGGAAGCCAGGCACCCAGAGTCAGTCTCACTCCGAGTCCCAGTGGGCTAACTTATTTGTTTTTCCCAAAGATGTAGTCAGTCTTTCTTGGTACCTACTGATGTGAGGATGGCCAAATTCCAGCAGAGCTCGGAAGAGGGGCCTTTCCTGAGAAAGTAGGTAGTGGCGAACCACTGGCTCCTGACAAGTTCACAGAATTGGCCAAGGAGACCAGATCTGAAACAGGACAAGCCATTTTTTGGGGAACATAATGTGGCCCACCAGTCAGAAGACACTTCGGATAATCACAGACCTACTTGGGTGAAAGAATCGCCTTTGCTGTTGTAGGTGTGAGTTTGTGGTTTTTTCTGATGTTCTGAGAATAGCTAGGAAAGGTGGTTTATTTGGTTTGGAGTGGACTATTTCTAGTAAGTCCTTTGACATGGTGAGTGTTTCTATGTCTGTGTATCCCAGTGTATCCGTTGTTGTAGACATTAGAAAAGAGAATGCATCAATGGAAACGTTGTCTCTAGTTGAAAGCTTCCCCACATTCTTACTGCCCAATTGATGAATGGACTGCAGCTTGCCTTATGGATGGGCAACATCTACTATCTTCTTAAGTTCCTGTTTTCTTCGTGTTTTCCAGCCACTCTCCAGAATAGGCTCATGGTTTTGAGTCCCAGATATGTAACACCACAGGGCTCTGTGACATGGCCATGTACTGGATAGCTTAAGGGAATGGGAGCATCTCAGAAAACTCAGATATCAGTGTGACCAGTAATGTCTCAGTGGAGAAACCCTTCTTTGGGCCATTTGCTTACTTCTGTTTCTATTATCCTGAGTATCAGGAAAGTCTTTGCCTCAGGCCACCCAGTTGTGTAGCATTAAGAAGACTGTTTTCATATGGAAATGAATGGACATCACCTGTGGCTCTTTGCTTAATTGCTTTGGAATGGAATGTGTCTGAATCAGCCTCTTGTCCTTGAATGAGGTTGTGGCTTAGATTCTCAGCACCTGATGGATCTAAAGAAAGATCCCATGTGGTTCCAAAACCAAAATGACCAAAAGAGAAGTCATTGTGGATGAATATTTTTGCCTTCTTGTTTTAGGTTCCTGACCTCCATCAAGTGAGAATAGGGATCCTTAGGGTCAAATGAGTCTTTGAAATCCCTGCAGAGGCTAGCCCACATGTGCTTGGGTTTTCTCATGACTCCAAATCACATCAAGAATTTATAGGCTTCAGCCAGTAGGCCTCAAATTGGAGAAGCGGAACACTTTAACAGCAGGAATATTTGATCACTCCTGGTTCACAGGAATAGTGTTCAGGCCACCATGTTTTTAGGCAAATGAGGGGCAAGTGAGCTTATTTTGGACACTACCTTGTGCTCATTGAAACCTCCAGCTAGAGGTTATGATGAGTGTCTACAAGGAAAAAGATTATGGCCCTGTGGGAGTGATTTCATTTTAATTTTGGTCATTTTTGTGGCAGTTGGAAGGGATGACTGGGTCCACCTGGGCTTGAAATCTGGTATGATTTACCCTTAGAGACTGAGTTCTGGAACTGACCTCAGAGAAGTATTTCCATGAATTGTGTTGGGATTTTAGGAGGCCACGCATGAGACTCACTCTTGGAAACTGAGATCTTGGCCCAGGGTGGCTTTCCACAGAGGCCTGGGAATCTCAGCCAGGATATCACATGATTTTATTCTGAAAGACTTGGTAGCCATAGTTGAGATTCAAAACACACATGGACCTCACATTGTAGACGTCAATTGGCCTGGCTTCATGTGACCTGCTGGCAACTCTTTGAGAAGCCTTGACTTTAAAGTTCTCCAGAGCATTCATTGAAATGAGCTTTCTCAACACTTAATGGTTCCTGAATGAATTGAAACCCACAGTGCCTGTAACTTCATCCTTGAAAAATTGCTAGATAAATACCATAAAAGTTTTGAAATTCCCATGACCAGGTGGCACTGCAGAAACTTTGGATGTCCTGTTGCTGATCATGTGTATACCAGACAGTGCCTTGTTTGACTGGGTTTCATGAAAATGGTGTAGAATACAAGATGCCAGGAATTTGGAGCCTGGTGAGTAGTGGGCCTAGAGTAGTGGTGGGCAGGTATGTGATGAAACATCAAGGTGGGGCCATGTGGATCGGCTATCGGCTTACAAATGGCTTGTGACTGATATGGCGCAGCCCCCATTCCCTTGTAGGTAAAGGCATCTTGTTATGTGGAGAGGTTTCAGGGCAATGTTCATAATCAGGTTGCTGTGGTTATTGGGACAAGCTATGTGGGATAGAAGACTGGTTGGTACATTCTCCTGCAGACGCTAACCCACCCCACGTGACAGAACATGCTCCAGCACTGTATCCCAGATGAACTTCTTATATTGTGTGAAGCAAGTACCAAATTCCCAGTGTAGCAGCAAGACACACCACGAAAAGTGGAGGATCATCAAATGTCTTCACAGTCCCCACCGGGAGACACTTAGCCTCCAGTGGACATAGTTTACCTACAAAGAGAAAATTGAGCACTGCTGCCTCATGTTCATTGGAAAATAAGAAATCATGTCTTCCAGGTCACATAGAAGCAGACCCAGCTTTTATGGTCTCACTACAAAGGAAGCCAAAGCTCATGACAACAACATATATTTCAAGTGCCCAACCTCAGAGGCAGTATTCCAAGAAGTCTTAGGCCAGCAGAGCTCTTTGTTTGTGGAGTGTTTACCCTGTCCTTTACTTTTGGAAACGCCTCTACCACCTCCAAGGTTGTGAACTCCCGAGGATATTCCATTCCATATATGTATTCATAGATTTTCACACTTTTCTACTATAATTGTGTCTTACTTGGGTGAAGGTAATGTCAAGGCATTGTTCTGGATATGAGTGAGAAGATTTTTGTGTAGCATATATTTACATACACATTGGATTCATTTTTCAATTTTCCATTTGAAATACTGAATCCCTGACACTAACCCATACCCTACTAGACTCTGACTAATGATCCTAATATGATGGTGAAAAATAACCCAAAAAGAAAAGAAATACAAGCAGTTCAGAGGAGGCATGGTGTATAGTTGGAATTGCCTTTTGCATTATATTTTGTAGGAGTTATAAATCTAGTCAATTTTTTGTTGAAATAGTTCTACATGTGTTTTTAAAATTATCAAATATATGAATCCCTGTCTCCCTTTCTCTGTAGCCTATTCAGCACATGTATTTTTATATGCACATATAGAATCCTACCTGATATCACTCGTATACACTTGTGAGGTGGCTGAATTGGCAGATGCAAATTGAGAGAAGAGATCACTCCTCCTAAACGCTGTTGGAACTGAAAATTCAACCTATGGGTGAGCATCCTAGTTGAATAACATTATACATAATTTCATGTTCAGTAAAATTAATATTTTTCAATCTGTGGATTATATATATTTCATGATGAATTTCTATTGGCATATATATCGCTACTTTTTTTTATTGGTTGCTCAAAACATTACAAAGCTCTTGACATATCATATTTCACACATTAGATTCAAGTGGGGTGTGAACTCCCATTTTTACTCCAAATACAGATTGCAGAATCACATCAGTTACACATCCATATTTTTACATAATGCCCTATTAGTTACTGTTGTATTCTGCTACCTTTCCTATACTCTACTATACCCCCTCCCTTCTCTTCCCATCTTTTCTCTCTTCCATACCTACTGTAATTCATTTCTCTCCTTGTTTATTTTCCCACAACCTCTTATATGTAATTTTGTGTAACAATAAGTGTCTCTCTCCATTACCATGCAATTTCCCTCTTCTCTCCCTTTCCCTCCCACCTCATGTTTCTGCTTAATGTTAATCTTTTCTTCATGCTCTTCCTCCCTGCTCTGTTCTTAGTTGCTCTCATTATATCAAAGAAGACATTTGGTATTTGTTTTTTAGGGATTGGCTAGATTCACTAAGCATAATCTGCTCTAGTGCCATGCATTTCCCTGCAAATTCCATTATTTTGGCATATTTTAGTGCTGCGTAATCCTCCATACTCTATAAAAGTCACATTTTTTTATTCATTCATCTATTGAAGGGCATCTGGGTTGGTTCCACAGTGTAGCAATTGTGAATTGTGCTGCTATGAAAATTGATGTGGCAGTATCCCTGTAGTACGCTCTTTTAAGGTCTTCAGGGAATAGTCCAAGAAGGGCAATAGCTGGGTCAAATGGTGCTTCCATTCCAAGCTTTCACAGGAGTCTCCATACTGCTTTCCAAATTGGCTGCACCAGTTTCAGTCCCACCAGCAATGTACAAGAGTACCCTTTTCCCCACATCCTCGCCAGCACTTGTTGTTGTTTGACTTCATTATGGCTGCCAATCTCACTGGATTGAGATGGTATTTTAGGGTGGTTTTTATTTGCATTTCTCTTACTGCTAGAAATGGAGAGCATTTTTTCATGTACTTGTTAATTGTTTCTATGTCCTCCTCCGAGAAGTTTCTGTTCAGGTCCTTGGCCCATTGGGTTATTGGTTATCTTATTGTATAATTTTCTGAGTTATTTGTATACTTTGTATACTCTAGATATTAGGGCTCCATGTGAAGGGTGAGGACTAAAAATTTGTTCCCATGATGTAAGCTCCATATTTACCTCTCTTATTGTTTCTCTTTCTGAGAAAAAAAAATTCAGTTTAAGTAAGTCCCATTTCTTGATTCTTGTTATTAACTCTTGTTTTATGGGTGTCCTATTAAGGAATTCGGAGCCTGACCACACAATATGTAGATCGGAGCCAACTTTTTCTTCTATCAGACGTAGAGACTCTGATTTGAATCTAGCTCCTTGATCCACTTTGAGTTAACGTTTGTGCATGGCGAGAGGAGGGGATTCAGTTTCATTTTGTTGCATATGGATTTTCAGTTTACCAAACACCATTTGATGAAGATGCTATCCTTCCTCCATTGCAGGCCATTAGCTCCTTTATCAAATATAAGATAGTTGTAGCTTTTTGGATTAGTCTCTGTGTCCTCCACTCTGTACCATTGGTCCACCCACCTGTTTTCGTACAAGTACCATGCTGTTTTTATTATGATTGCTCTGTAATATAGTTTGAAATCTGGTATCGCTATACTGCCTGATTCACACTTCCTGCTTAGAATTGCTTTTGCTATTCTGGGTCTTTTATTTTTCCATTTGAATTTTATGATTGCTTTATCTTTTTCTACAAAAAATTCCTTTGGGATTTTGATTGGCATTGCATTAAACCTATAGAGAACTTTTGGTAATATCGCCATATTGATGATGTTAGTTCTGGCTATCCATGAACGGGGTATATTTTTCCATCTTCTAAGATCTTATTCTATTTCTCTTTTTAGGGTTCTGTAGTTTGCTTTATATAAATCTTTCACCTCTTTTGTTAGGTTGATTCCCAAGTATTTAATTATTTTGAGGAAATTGGGAATGCAGTGTTTGGACTCATTTTTGTTTCAGAAGTTTTGTCGCTAATATACAGAAATGCCTTTGATTTATGCATGTTGATTTTGTATCCTGCCACATTGCTGCATTCATTTATTAGTTCTAGTAGTTTTTTCTGTAGACCCTTTTGGGTCTTCTATGTATAGAATCATGTCATCTGCAAATAGTGATAATTTAAGTTCTTCTTTTCCTATTTTTATGCCTTTAAAGTCTTTCATCTCTCTAATTGCTCTGGCCAGTTTTTTCGAGAAATATATTGAATAGAAGTGGTGATAGAGGACATCCCTGTCTTGTTCCAGATTTTAAAGGGAATGCCTTCAACTTTTCTCCATTCAGAATGATGCTAGCCTGAGGCTTAACATAGATAGCTTTTACAAGGTCGAGGTAAGTTCCTGTTATCCCTAGTTTTTAAAATGTTTTGAACATAAAGAAATGCTCTACTTTGTTGAATGGTTTTTCTGCGTCTATCGAGATGATCATATGGTTCTTATCTTTAAGTCCAATGATGTTGTGAATAACATTTATTGATTTCCGTATATTGAACCAGCCTTGCATCCCAGGGATGAATCCTAGTTGATCATGATGCACAATTTTATTGATGTGCCTTTCTATCCAATTCACCAGAATTTTAATGAGGATTCTTGCATCTAGGTTCATCAGAGATATTGGTCTGTAGTTTTCTTTCTTTGAGGTGTCTTTGTCTGGTTTCAGAATCAGGGTGATGTTGGCCTCATAGAATGAATTTGGCAGAGCTCCCAGTTTTTCTATTTCCTGAATAACTTGAAAAGTATTGGTATTAATTCTTCTTTAAAGGTTTTGTAAAACTCTGCTGTATACCCATCCGGTCCTGGGCTTTTCTTGGTTGGTAGTCTTTTGATTGCTTCTTCTACTTCATCCATTGATATCGGTCTGTTTAAATTGTGTGTTCCCTTATGACTCAGTCTGGGCAAATCATATGACTTAAGAAATTTATCGATGTCTTCACTATTTTCTATTTTATTGGAATACAGTTTTCCAAATAATTTCTAATTTTCTTCTGTATTTATGTTGCATCTGTTGTGATATTGCCTTTTTCATCACGTATGTTAGTAATTTGAGTTCTCTCTCTTCTTCTCTTCGTTAGCACGGCTAAGGGTCTGTCGATCTTATTTATCTTTTCAAAGAACCAACTTTTAGTTTTGTTAATTTTTTCAATAGTTTCTTTTGTTTCAATTTCGCTCTGATTTTAATTATTTCTTGCCTTCTGCTACATTTGCTGTTGTTTTGCTCTTCCTTTTCTAGGGCTTTGAGGTAAAGTGTGAGCTCGTTTATTTGTTGTTTTTTTTTTTCTTTTTTTGAGGAATGACCTCCAGGCGATGAATTTACCTCTTAAAACTTCTTTCATTGTGTCCCATAGAATCTGATATGTTGTGTCTGTATTTTCATTTATCTCGAAGAATTTTTTTATTTCCTCCTTTATGTCTTCTGTAACCCATTGATCATTCAGTAACATATTGTTCATTTTGCAGGTGATGTATGATTTTTTCTTTTTTCTTTTATCATTGGTTTCCAGTTTCATCCCATTATGATCACAAAAAATTCATGGTATTATCTCCTCCCCTTTATATTTACTGAGGGTTGCCCATTGATCATTCAGTAACATATTGTTCATTTTGCAGGTGATGTATGATTTTTTCTTTTTTCTTTTATCATTGGTTTCCAGTTTCATTCCATTATGATCATAAAAAATTCATGATATTATCTCCTCCCCTTTATATTTACTGAGGGTTGGCCTATGGCATAACATATGGTCTATTTTTGAGAAGGATCCATGTGCTGCTGAGAAAAAAGTATATCCACTTGATGATGGTTGATATATTGTATATATGTCAGTTAAGTCTAGGGTATTGATTGTGATATTGAGTTCTATAGTTCCTTTATTCAACTTTTGTTTGGAGGATCTGTCCAATGGTGAGAGAGGTGAGTTGAAGTCACCCATAATTATTGTATTGTGGTCTATTTGATTCTTGAACTTGAGGAGAATTTGTTTTATGAACGTCGCAGCACCATTATTTGCTGCGTGAATATTGATAATTGTTATGTCTTGTCGGTGAATGGTTTCTGTTAACAGTATATAATGTACTTCCTTATCCCTTTTGATTAAATTAGTCTTGAGGTCGATTTTATTTGATAGGAGGATGGCCACCCCTGCTTGCTTACGAGGTCTGTGTGCATGGTATAAATTTTCCCAATCTTTCACCATCAGCTTGTGTATGTCTTTTCCATTCAGATGTGTCCCCTGGAGGCAACATATTGTTGGATTTGTTTTTTTTTTTTTAATTCAAGTTACAAGCCTATGTCACTTTATTGGAGAGTTTAAGCCATTATCGTTTAGAGTTACTATTGATATATGGTTTGTACTGCCACCCATGTTTGCCTATATCTTTTTTTTTAAATTAGATTGATTTTCCATGATTAGCTTTTCCCCGCCCTCTGTCATTACTGGGGCACTTCCCACTGATGGTTTTCGTTGTTGATTTTCATTTCTTCCTTGTGTAGTGTTTTGCTCCAGATGCTTTCCAATGCTGGTTTTCTGGCTGCAAATTCTTTTAGCTTTTGTTTATCATGAAATATTTTTATTTCGTTGTCTTACATTAAGCTTAATTTTGCTGGATACATAATTCTTGGTTGGCATCCATTGTCTTTCAGTGTTTGAAGTACGTTGTTCCAGGATCTTCTCACTTCCAGCATCTGTGATAAAAAAATCCATTGTTAACCTTTTTGGTTTACCCCTGATTGTAATCTGCCTCCTTTCTCTGGTAGCTTTTAATATTTTCTCTTTGTTTTGTATATTGGATATCTTCATAACAATGTGTCTTGGCATGGGTCTACTGTGATTTTGTGTGCTCAGTGTCCTGTAAGCATCTACAATTTGTTTATCTGTTTCCATTTTTATTTCTGGAAAGTTTTCTCTAATTATTTCATTCAGCAGGTTACTCATTCCTTTGGTTTGAATCTCTGTACCTTCCTCTTTCCGGATGACTCATAAGTTTGTTTTTTTATGTTATCCCATATCTCTTGGATGTTTTCTCATAATTTTTTACAGCATTTCTTTCTTGGCTAGAGTTTTTTTCAAGATGATATATTTTGTCTTCATTATCTGACATTCTGTCTTCTACTTGCTCCACTCTGTTAATGATACTCTCAATTGAGTTTTTAATTTGGTTTATCATTTCCTTCATTTCTAGAATTATTGTTTGATTTTTCTAATAATCTCTATCTCCTGATAAAGATGCTTAATTTCTTATTTTATCTGTTTATGTAATTCATTTTCAATGCGTTCTTTCACTGTTTTTGTTGTCTCGTATCCTCTTTAAGGTTCCATTCCATCTGTCTAAGGTATTCCTTGAGTTCTTTATATGACCATTTTTCTGATGACTCTAGATGCTCTTGAATATTTAGGCTGTCCTTCATTGTTTGCACTTTTTTTCTTCCTTGCTTTTTTATGCTTCTCATGTTACTTCTTGTTCTGTTTGACTACTGAGTTACTGCTTACTCTTATAAATTTATTTGATGCTTGGAAGGAAAGATATTAGAAGGGAAGGGAAGAAGTCACTAAGCAGAATGAGAGTAGGCAGGTAGAATTCAAGGAAGGGGGTATAACAAAATTGAAAAGAAATGAAAAGACAAAAGAAAAAAATAGAAAATAAAGAAAATTTTAAGTAATAATGATAATTTAAAAATGAAAATTAAAATTTAAAATAATAATAATAATAATAAAATAAAAAATTAAAAAAAAATAAAAACATTAAAAAAGTTAAAGAACAACAACAAAAATGAAAATCAAAGAAAAAGAAAAGCATACAAATAAAATAATAATATTAATACATGCAGTCCTAGAGTTCAATTTACTTCTCTTCCAGTAGGTGGAGCTGTGTGCACTGGGCCAAGATTCTCCTCTCAATTAGCGGGAACCAATCACTGTGCAGCAGCTCTTCCTCCCAGACTGGGCGGGTCTCCAATCCTGAGTGCCTAGGGCCTTCTCTTGTGCTTCCTCAAGCCAGGCCCCGCTCACCTTTGACGCTCACCACAATACTGGTTACACGCCAGGCCTCTGCTCCTGGTAGCCCTGTTTTAATGAACACCTGGGCACACTCTCCCTGTTTGCCTCCCTCAGACCCTAAGTTTGTAGAGCTTTGGCCTGAGAACCCCCAGCGAATTGTCTTGTCCTCCGGGAGCCATGCCCCTGGTAGGTGGTGTAAGAGACCTCAATTGTCAGCACTGGTGGGAGTTGTAGCCGGGAATTCCACGCCGCGAGTCCCGAGCCAATCCTGATTCCCTAGGTCTGGCTTTCGCGCTCCTGGGAGACCTGGGAGGGGCCATTACGGCAGAGCTGGGAAGGGCCCTTGAGGTTTCCCCATGGTTTTGAGAGAGATGGCAATGGGATTACACACTTGTCGAGTTGGTTTCAATGAAGTTATCTCCTCCGCCTGTAATGTCAGTTCTCTGCCATGGTCATATCCCATTAAAATGGTGACCATTCGTTCCCTTTGCTGGGTGACCAATGCAACAGGTGGGTCCTGACTATATCTCCCAAGCCCCATTTCAATACTGTGGCCACTGCCTATGAAGGCTCAGTTGTCTTTTAACTCTGTCAATTCAGAAAGACCAACCAGTTATTTCAGCGGGAATGTTAGTGCTGAGTCACAAAAACCAGACGAATCTAAGCTTGAATGCAGCCAATCCGGGCTCTGTGTGTGTTCTGAGGGGCCCAGACTGTTCGCCCCAGATTCACAACAGGTCAACATTGCCTAGTGATTCTGAGCAAACAGCATTTAGACAGTTTACGACTCCCTATGCCCGTGCAGCTGAAGAGATCATAGACTTGATTTCTCCATGCCTGCCTTCATAATGGATCTCCTGTATTGCTACTTTTTAATATCTGTGCATGTGGGTGTGTGTGTGTGTGTGTGTGTGTGTGTATATATACACTCTCCAGATTTTTCAAAATATAAAATATGAAATATATGTGTCTTATTATACACTCCCTAAATTCATTCATATTCATATCTGTGGATTTATAATCAACTTTCAACAAGATTATTTTCAGAAATAATCATCCACCTGCAATACATATTGTTTCCTAGTACTGAAAACTAAATTCAGTGAATGGTGCATACAAACCCTAATATTTCTACAGTTACTTAGCCAGTTTAAAATCAATGCAAGTAGATTCCTAGGTGACATGATGTGTATTTTGACTTTCATTTTTATTCAACACTTGTACGTTACTATGTCTTCAGTTTATCCACATCATAGGATATATATTTCAGTCACAAATTAGAAAATTTATAGGAATTTGTTTCACGATCAATCACTTCCTGATTCAGAACACATGCATTCCTCCATGTTTCTTGACTAGTCTTTTCATGAGACTTCTTTCCAAACACATTATTTTTGTTTAACATCATCACTTATAAAGCAAAACTCAAACACCATTCATCATAAACCATAATCCTAATATTACCATTAGATATATAACTGGTTGGAATGAATGATTGTATATCAATAGAAGATTTCTTATATATTTTCACATATCAATTCAATCCATTATTTAAAGTGGAATCAGTTATGTTATTTATTCATAGTATGGTCTATTCATGCATTATCTCTATATTCATAGAAACAGGTTACACCTCTTTGTGCCCCTAATACTAATGTATACATCTTCAAATTATTGCTCCCAGAAATGGTGAAAGAAATACTCATGTCACCTAATCTACATATACATTTTATCACAGTAATATTCTGAACAAAAAAAAATAAAATGTCACACTTATGATTGTACCAAAGCCTAAAAGGAAAGTGAATGTTGATAACTAATAGCATCCATGTCCAGGTTGCCTAATGCTCTCAAATGTCATTCCCATTTGTGACGACATATTTGTTTTTTCCTATGATTATATATTCAACCTCAAGCCTGTTGAAAATGTCTAATCCTATCACTCACTTTATACATTGCCTGATTTCGTAATGTCTCTATTGACACCTGCTTTCCTACATATTTTCCCCAGTTCATCATTTTGGCTGACTCTTCACATATGCTTACATTTTCATTCACTCTCTAAACGAAACCCTATTGCTAAAGAAGCTTTTTATTCCACATCATATACTCACTCTTCTTCCTAAACCTACTGACTATCTTCCTAAACCTACCGACTATCCCTTTTTGACTGGATGTTCTCTTCTACATTCAATCATCCAAGGTACTAGGTCCTATGCCATTGTATTTCGATTTAACTGAGACAATTGTACAGAACATAATTCAACACTAAGTATCCAAACCAAGGGCCCAAAGCCCTTCTGGGCTTCAAATCTTTCTTTGATTCCCGTTTTCATACATATATTTCACCTATATATTCTTATAAATATCGCAGGTTCCCAATCCCATTATTCATCCTGCAGAATGATTCCTAACCCAAATCGAAAATATTATTAACCCTAACCATATACTAACTTTGCAGGAGAGCAGGAACTGTGTGGGTATTAAACTACAGGAATCCAGGGGATCTTCACCTGCTGAGAAACTCAAATTTTCATGCAGAAATGATCCCTGGTGAAGATGAAGGCAGCTATGAAGTACCTCAGAAAGCAAAAGTCATCTTCCATGGCAATCATTCTGGTAAGGATGAAGGGTTGTGTCTGAATCAGTCTCTCTTCTTAATGTATAGAACATGGACCAAACCAGTCCTGTGTGGAAGCTGTTCCCGGGTGCTTTTGGTTGATACAGCATTCTAACTAGAGAAAGTGTCCCATGAAAATCGGGGCAGCCTCCACCTCATGGTAGTTTTGGAAGCAACTGTTAGGACAAAGTGGTTGCCAAGGCAGTGACATCATTCAGATCCTGAAGGAAGTGATCTCACCTCACTTCCTTGGTGAGGGAACTCTCTGAACTTGGGATCCAGGAAGCCAGGCACCCAGAGACAGTCCCTGTTCTAGTCCCAGTGGTCTCACATGTTTGGAATTACCAAGGACAGAGTCAGTCTTTCTTGGTACCTACAGATGTGAGGATGGCCAAATGCCAGGAAACCTGTGAAGAGGGGCTTTTCCTGAGAAAGCAGGTAGTGTCTCACAGCTGACTCTTGAGAACTTCACAGAGTTGGCCAAGCAGACATGATCTGAGACAGAAGAGGTCATTTCCGGGGAACATAGTATGGCCCACCAGTCAGAGGACACTCCGGGGAGTCACAGACCTACTAGGGGGAAGGAGGTGCCTTTGTGGGTGTGGGTGTGAGTTTGTGGTTTTGTCTCATGTTCTGAGAATAGGTAGGATAGGTGGTTTATTTGGTATGGAGTGGAATATTTCTATTAAGTCCTTTGACAAGGTGAGTGTTTCTATGTGTGTGTATCCCACTGAGTCCATTGTTGTAGACATTAGAAAAGACAATGCATCAATGGATGTGTCCTGTCTAGTAGAAAGCTTCCCAGCATTAATCCTGCCCAATTCATGAGTGGACTCTGGCTTGCCTTATGGATGGGCAACACCTACAAGCTTCCTAATTTCCTGTTTTCTCTCTCAATTCTGGCCACTCTCCAGAATAGTATCATGGTTTTGTGTCCAAGATTTGTACCACCTCCAAGATCTGTGACATGGCTATGTAATGGATAGCTGAAGGAAATGGCTACCATCTCAGAAATCTCAGATATCTGTTGACCAGGAAAGTCTCAGTGGAGAAACCCTGCTTTGGTCCTTTTGCTTACCTATTGTTCTGTTGAATGTCAGGAAGTATTTTGCCTCAAGCCACCACTTTGTGAAGCCTGAAAAAAAGAGTTTTCAAATGGAAATGAATGGGCATCACCTGTGGCTCTTTGCTTAATTGCTTAGGATTGGGATATGTCTGAATCAGCCTGTTGGCCCTGTGTGAGGCTGTGGCTTAGATTCTCAGCACCTGATGGATCTAAAGATAGATCCCATGTGTGCATCCAAAACCAAAATGGCAAAAAGATGATATATTTTTGATGAACTCTCTTGCCTTCCTCTCGTAGGTTCCTGATATCCATCCAGTGAGAATAGGGATCCTTTGGGTCAAATGTGTTCTTCAAAGCCCTGCAGAGGCTAGGCCATAGGGGCTTGATTTTCATGACTCCAATTCACTTAAAGAATCTAAACCCCAAAGCTAGAAGGCCTCAAGTTGGAGAAGCCAAGCAATATTAAAGGCAGGCCTATTTGATCACTCCTGGTTCACAGGAAGAGAGTCCTTGCTACCCTGACTTTAGGCAAATGAGGGGCAGGGAGCTTATTTTGGACACTGTCGTGGGCTGCGTCACTAATGGAAACCTCCAGCCAGAGGATATGATGAGTGTCTATATGGAAGAAGATGAGGGCCATGTGAGAGTGTTTTGGTTTTAATTGTGGACATGTGTCTGGCGGTTGGAAGAGATCACTGGGTCAAACTAGGCTTGCACTCTGGTGTGATGCCCCTTAGAGACTGAGTTCTTTACTGATCTCAGAGAATTATTGCCAGGAATTGTGTTGGAATTTTAAATGGCCATGCATGAGAGTTGCCTTTGGAAAGTGACATCTAAGCCCAAGTTGACTTTCCACAGAGGACAGGGAATCTCAGCCAGGATATCACATGATATTATTCTTAAAGACTTGGCAGCCATATTTGAGAGTCAAAACACACATGGACCATACATTGTAGACCTCAATGGGCCTGGCTTAATCTGACTTTTGGGCACTTTTGGAAGCCTTGCCTGTAAGAATTCTCCAGAGTTTTCATTGAAATGAGCTTCCTCACCATTTAATGGTTTCTGAGTGAATTGAAATCCACAGTGCCTCCAACTTCATCCTTGAAAATTGGCTAGATCAATAACATGAAATTTTTGAAATTCCCATGACCGGGTAGCACTGGAGAACATTTGGATGTCCTGTTGCTGATCATGAGTATACAGGACAGTGCCCTGATTGACTGGGTTTTATGAAAATGGTGTAGAACAGAGATTCCAGTAAGTTGAGTAGTTCATGCTGAGTAGTTGTACTAGAGCAGTGGTTGGCAGGTGTGTGATAAAACATCTGTGGTGGGGGCATGTGGATCTGCCATTGGCTTCCAAATGGATTGTGACTGACATTTTGCAGTCAGTAGAACCTTATATGTAAAAGCATATTGTTATATGGAGAGGTTTCAGGGCAATGTTCAGAATCAGGTTGCTATGGTCAATGGGGCAAGCTATGTGGGATAGAAGCCTGGTTGGTGCATTCTCCTGCAGAACCCGACCCACCACACTTGACAGAACTCACTTCAGCACTGTGTCCCAGTTGAACCCTTGTATTTAATGAAGCAAATACCAAACTCCCAGTGCAGCAGCAAGAAACACCACGAAAGTGGAGGATGACCAAATGAATTTACAGTCCACACGGGGAGACACCAGTGGCCACAGTGTACCTACAAATAGAAAATTCAGCACTGCTGCCTCATGTTCATTGGAAAATAAGAAACCATGTCCTAAAGGTCACATAGATGCAGAACCAGATTTGATGGTCTCACTACATATGAAGCTAATGCTTCTGACAACAGCATATATTTCATTGCCCAACCTCAGAGGCAGTTTCTTCAGATGTTAAGCTGGCAGAACTTCATATTTTTGGAGTGATTACCCTGTCCCTTTTGGAAACTCCTCTACCACTTCCAAATTTGTGAACTTCTGAGCATTTTCCATTCCACATATGTATTCACAGATTTTCTAAATCTTCTCCTCTAATTGTGTCTTATGTAGGGCGAAGGTAATGTCAAGGCATTGTTCTGAATGAGAGTGGGGAGATATTTGTGTAGCACATATTTGCATACACATTGGATACATTTTCCAATTTTCCATTCGAAATACTGAATCCCTGACAATCACACATACCCTACTAGACTTTGACTTCTTATCCTAATTTGATGGAGAATAATAACGCAAACAGAATACAAATACAAGAGGTTCACAGGAGGCATGGTGTATAATTGGACTTGCCTTTCATATGATAAATGGTAGGTGTTATAAATCTAGCGAATTTTAATTGAAATAGTTCTCCATGTGTTTTAAAAGTTAACAAATATGTGAATAACTGTCTCCCTTTCTCTGTAGCCTATTCATCACATGTATTTTTATAAGCACATATAGAATTCTACCTGGTATCAGTAGTACATTTGGTGAGGTGGCTGGCTTGGCAGATACAAATTGTGAGAAGAGATCACTCCTACTTAATGCTTTTGGAACTGAAAATTCAACATATGTGTGAGCTTCTTAGTTGAACAACATAAATCCATGTACATTAAAATTAATATTTTTGGATCTGTGGATGATATATATTTCATGGTGAATTTCAATTCACATACAAAATGCTACTTTTTAATGTCTGTGTGTGTGTGTGTGTGTCTGTGTGTGTATATATATATATATATATATATATATATATATATATATATATATATATTCACTCTCCAGATTTTTAAAAATATTTAGTATATTTTTTTATACCCTCCCTAAATTCATTCATATTCATGTATGTGGATTTATAATCAACTTTTCACAAGATTATTCTCAGAAATATTCCTCCACCTGAAATACATATTTTTTTCCTAGTACTGAAAACTAACTTTGGGGGATCACATGATGGGGGCGAATGGAGTGCATTACCCCCATGTACCGCGTCACTGTGCGGGAGAATGACGAGTTAGAACGGCTAAAACCTATCTTGTTAGGAATTTCCAGCAAATTTGGGGTGCTCCACAACCTAGTGGACATATATCCATCTCACGAGGATCAGCTACGGGGGCTCAAACGCGAGTGATTTGTCCGCACGGAGGGTCATGCTGCTTATTCAGCAAATTGCCCTGCAGCTAGAGTCTGTGGCGCGCACTGGGAAACGACGAGATAGCATCGCAAATATACAGTGGTGCGGATTCTATGGGCTCCTGCCAGCTATGCAATTACTGTGCTCAGTGCTGAATTCTGGGATTGAGACGGGGATGGATGCGGTCCAATTCCGTTCTCCATACCGGTCAGACCACAGAGGAAGCCAGCATCCACCATCTTGAAGAGCTGACGTCACCATCCCTGTTTTCGACTGATCGCAGCTCATTCAGCTATAGAACAGGTAATTTCAGGATGCCATTCACCTTTGTCTCGCAGACAAATTACTCAGGCTCAGTGCTAAAGAACCCGCAGAAACTGCGTCTTGGAGCCTGCTCCTATTAGAACATACACTGAGCCCAGAGCGGCCAAATTTGGCCTCCCCGAACTGATCTTGCTCAGGGCTAAAGAACCCGTGGAAACTGCTTCCTGGTCCGGGTCTTGCTGAATAATGTGGAGGTAAATATCAACCGAGCCTTCATAGGCAGTGGCAACAGGATTGAGACGGGGCTTGTGAGGGCAAGTCAGGACTCACCCATTGCATTGGTCACCCAGCAAAGGGAACGAAATGCTGCCTTTTGCATGGGATACCAACATGGCAGAGATCTGATGTCATCAGAAAGCAGCGGAGGAGATAACTTCATTGATACCAGCGGTGACAGAAACAGTTAGTCTCCTGGTAAAGAAAGTGAGTCACAAACACCCGAGTCTCTCTCACTTTTTCATCAAGCCAGAGGGGCAGAGCAGAGCCACTGCCCATGCTCGGAACAGGCCCAGCGACACACCTGCATGATAATCACTTCACCCCAGTTGGAATAGAGGAAGAGCAGAGCTGCCGCAGGTGCCCAGAACAGGCCCAGTGACCAGCAGGCGTGGTAGTAACGTCACCTCAATTGGAGTAGTTGCAGAGCAGAGCCTTCTCCCGCGCCTAGTACAATCCAAGTGGCCTACCGGCATGGTAGTCACGTCATCCCAATAGGAGTAGGGGCAGAGCAGAATCTTTGCACGTGCCCGGAACAGGCCCAGCAACCTACCGGCTTGGTAGTCACGACACCCCAATTGGAGTAGCGGCAGAGCAGAGCCACCACCCGCGCCCTCAAGGTAGACAAATTTGCACCTGACCAGCAGAAGAGGCCCAGCGGCCTGCCAGCATGGCAGACACTTCACCCATTTGGAGTAGGGGCAGAGCAGATCCATCGCCCATGCCCTCAAGGTAGGCAGACCTGTGACCGACCACAGAACAGGCCCACCCACCCGCCGGCGTGGTAGTCACGTCACCCCAATTGGAGTAGGGACAGAGCAGAGCCGCCGCCCGCGCCTCCAAGGTAGGCAGACCTGCGACCGATCGGCAGAACACCCCAGGGGTCCACGGGTGTGGTAGACACGTCACACCAATTGGAGGAGGGGCAGAGCAGAGCCGCCTCCCACGCCTGCATGGTAGGCAGACCTGCGACCGATCAGGAGAACAGGCCCAGCGGCCCATCAGCGTGGTAGATAGATCACCCCAATTGGAGGAGCAGCACAGCCACCCCCCGCCCCTGCAAGGAAGATTTTTCAAATATACAAGAGCAATATAAATATATAGGGGGAAAATTTCAAAATCACAACAGTTTCACCAAGCAGAAAGAAACGCGAGCCGTATGAAAAGACAAAGAAAAAAGGACCACAAGCAATGCAGGTCAACACAAATTTAGAAGAGTTAATAGCTGCAGCAGATGGAATGTCAGATAAAGAACTCAGGATATACATGCTTCAGATGATCTGGAGTCTCCAGGAAGACATTAGACAGCAAAATCAGACAATGAAAGATCACTTCGACAATGAATTACACAAACAAATCCAAGAAGCAAAAGATCAATTATACAGGGAGATAGAAGTTGTAAAAAATAACAAAAAGAAATCCTAGAAATGCAGGAAGCAATAAACCAACTTAAAAACTCAATTGAGAATACTACCATCAGAGTAGAACACTTAGAAGATAGAACATCAGACAATGAAGACAAAGTACTTCAACTTGAAAAGAACATAGACAGCTCAGCAAGACTGTTAAGAAACCATGAACAGAACATCCGAGAAATATGGGATAACATAAAGAGACCAAACTTTTGAGTCATTGGGATACAGGAAGGTATAGAGGTCCAAACCAAAAGAATGAGCAATGTAATCAATGAAATAATATGAGAAAACTTCCCAGACTTGAAGAATGAGACAGACTCCCAAGTCCTAGAAGCCAATAGGACGCCGAATGTGCAAAATCATAAGAGATCCACACCTAGACACATTATAATGAAGATACCCAACATACAGAATAAAGAGAGAATTTTAAAAGCTACAAGAGAAAGGAAGCAGATTACATTAAGGAGTAAACCAATCAGGATAACAGCTGATATTTCAACACAGACTCTGAAAGCTAGAAGATCCTTGAAATATATGTTTTTGTCAGGAGCTTTAGCTTCATTTCTAGTGAAAGCATCAAAGCTGTGTCTGCATCTATGTAACCTGGAGGACATGGTTTCTTATTTTCCAAAAGACATAAGGAGGCAGTGCTGAATTCACTCTTTGTAGGTAAACTGTGGCCACTTAAGGCTAAGTGTCTCCTGTGTGGACTGTGAAGCCATTTGATCATCCTCCACATTTCATGGTGTTTCTTGCCGCTGCACTGGGAGTTTGGTATTTGTTTCACTAAATAAAACGAGTTCAACTGAGACCCAGTGCTGAAGGGAGTTCTGTCATGTGTGGTGGGTCAGAGTCTGCAGGAGAATTCACCAACCAGGATTCTATCCCACATAGATTGCCCCCTTGACCATAGCAACCTGATTCTGAACATTGCCCTGAAAATCTGCATATAAAAAGATGCCTTTACATGGAGAGGTTTCAGACATATAAGTTTCTGCTGGATGCACCATGTCAGTCTCAAGCCCTTTCGAAGCAATGGCAGATCCACATGGTTCCACAAGAGATGTTTTATCACACACCTGCACACCACCGCTCAAGGCCCACTATTCAGTAGGCTACAAGTTACTGGCATTTCTATTCTACATCATTTTCATGAAACCCAGATAATCAAGGCACTGTCTGGTACACTCATGATGAGCAAAAGGACATGAAAGGTTCTCCAGTGCCACCTGGTCATTGGAATGGCAAAAATTTCATGGTATTTATGTAGCCACTTTTCAATGATGAAGTTGGAAGCACTGTGGGTTTCAATTCATTCAGGAACCATTAAATGGTGAGGAAGCTCATTTCAATAAAAGCTCTGGAGAACTCTCACAGGCAATTTTTCCCAAGGAGTTGGCTAGATCTCAGTTTACAAGGGCGAATCTCATTAGTGGCCTATTCCACTGCCACACAATTGACCACAATTGAAACCAAAACACTCCCACATGACCCTCATATTCTGCCATAGAGAAACTCATCATAACCTCTTGCTGCAGGTTTCCATGAGGGATGCAGCCCAAGACAGTGTCCAAAATAATCTCACTTACCCCTCAATTGCCTAAAGTCAGGTTGGCCTGGACACCCTTCCTGTGAACCAGGAGTGATCAAATAGGCCTGCCCTTAATACTGCTCTGCTTCTCCATTTTGACTCTTACTGATTGTTGAGTATAAATTCCTTTGTGTGAATTGGAGTCATGAGAAAATCCAAGCACCTATGCATTAGCCTCTGCAGGGCTTTGAAGAACTCATTTGACCCAAATGATATCTATTCTCACTTGATAGAGGTCAGGACTTACAGAGGAAGGCAAGAGACTTCATCCACATTGACTGCTCTTTTGGCCATTTTGGTTTTGGATTCACAGATGGGATCTTTCTGTAGATCCATCAGGTGCCGAGAATCTAAGCCCCAGCCTCACATAGGGCCAAGGGGCTGATTCAGACACATCCCTTTTTAAGCAATTAAGCAAACAGCCAGAGGTGATGCCCATTCATTTTCATTTGAAAACTGTTTTCTTCAGGATTTACAAAGGGGTTGCCTGAGGCAAAGAAATTCCTGACATTCAGGGTAACAGAACAATAGGTTAGCAAAAGGCCCAAAGCAGGGTTTCTCCACTGAGACTTTACTGGTCACACTGATATCTGAGTTTTCTGAGATGCTCCCATTGCCTTCAGCTATCCAGTACATTGCCATGTAACAAATCTTGGAGGCGGTACATATCTTGGACACCAAATCATGAGACTATTCTGGAGATTGGCCAGAATTCAGGAAGAAAACTGGAGCTTAGGAAGATAGTAGGTGTTGTCCATTCATAAGGCAAGCTGCAGTCCATTCATCAATTGCACAGGATGAATGCTGGGAAGCTTTCTACTAGACAGGACACTTCCATTGATGCATTCTCTTTTCAAATGTCAACAACCACGGACACTGTGGGATACACTTTTTGAAATCCTCGCAGTGTCAAACGACCTTCTAGAAACAATCCACTCAAAAACAAACAATCCACTATTCCTACCTATTCTCAGAACATGTGACAAAACCACAAACTCACACCCACACCCACAAAGCACCTCCTTCCCAGAAGTAGGTCTTTGATTATCCGGAGTTTCCTCTGACTGGTGGGCCATACTATGTTCCCCCGAAATGGCCTGTACTTTCTCAGATCTGGTGTCTTTGCCAGAACAACTACCTGCTTTCTCAGGAAACAGCCATCTTCATAGCTTTCCTGGCATTTGGCCATCCTCACATCAGTTGGTACCAATAAAGACTGACTCTGTCCTTGGTAAATACAATCAAGTGTGCCAACTGTGACTGGGACTGGCTCTGGGGGCCTAGCTTCCTGGTTCCAAAGTTCAGAGAGTTCCATTACAAAGGAAGTGAGGGGAGGTCACTTTTTTCAGGAACTGAATGAGGTCACTGCCTTGGCAACCACTTTGCTCTAACAGTTGCTTGCAAGGGTCCCATGAGATGGATGCTGCCCCAATTCCTGTGACATTTTCACAAGTTAGAATGGTATATCAAACATAGCCACCCAGGAACAGCTCTCCACACAGGCTTGGTTTGGTCCATCTTCTCTACATTAAGAAGAGAGAGACTGATTCAGACACAACCCTTCATCCTGACCAGGCTGTTTGCCATGGAAGATGACCTTTGCTCTCTCAGGTTCTTCATACCTGCCTACATGTTTTCCAGGGATAATTTCTGCATGGACCATTGAGGTTCTAAGTAGGTGGAAGATCCCCTCCATCCCTGCATTGTAAGACCAACTCTGTTACAGCTCTTCTGTAATGTTAGATTGAGAGAACAGTGTATGGGTAGGCTTAATAACCAGTTCGATTTGGGTTAGGAATCATTCTACGGGATGTATAATGGTATTGTGTAACTGCGATACTTACAAGAATATATAGGTGAAATATAAGTATGAAAACAGAAATCCAGGTAAGATTTGAAGTCCAGAAAGTCATTGGGTCCTTGATTGGATTACTTAGCTTGAATTACATTCTGCACAGATATGTCAGATAAATTGATATACAATGGCATAGGAACTTGTACCTTGGATGATTGATTGTAGAAGAGAACATCCCCTCAAACAGAGATAGTCAGTAGGATCAGGAAGATAGTCGGTAAGTATCAGAAGAACAATGAGTATAGGATTTGGACCAAAAGTTATTTAGCAATAGGGTTTCGGTTAGAGAGTGAATTTCAATAACAGCACATGTGGAGCGTCTCCAACAATGATGAAATGGGGAAAATATGTAGGAATGCAGATATCAATAGAGACATTAGGAAATCAGGCAAAGTATAAAGTGAGTGATAGGACTAGATATTTTCAAAAGGTTGAGGTTGAGCATATAATCTTAGAAAGAAACAAATATGCAGTCACCAATAGGATTGACATTTGAGAGCATAAGGCACCCTGGACATGGATGATTTTAGTAATCCATGTTCACTTTCTATTTAGGATTTGGTAGAATCATAAGTGTGACCTTTGAATTTTGTGTCCAGAATATTACTGTGATGAAATGTATATGTTGATCAGGTGACATGAGTATTTCTTCCACTATTTCTGGAAGCAATATTTTGAAGACGTATAAATTTGTATTGGGGCTACAAAAAGGTGCACCCTGTGTCTATGAATACAGAGGAAATGCATGAATAGACCATACTGTGAATAAATAATAAAACTGGTTTCAACTTGAAATAATAGATTGAAATAAATGTGAAAATATATAAGAAATCTTATATTAATATACAATCATTCATTCGAACCCATTATACATTTAATGGAAATATGAGGATTTTGGTTTATCATGAAAAGTGTGTGAGTTTTGCTTCAAATTGATTATGGAAATCGAAAATAATTTGTTTGGAAAGAAGTCTCATGAAAAGACCAGTCAAGAAACCTAGAGGAATACATGTATTCTGAAGCAGGAAGCGATTGAAAGTGAAACAAATGCCTATAAAATTGCGAAATTGTTGATGAAATATATGTCCTATTGTGGTAAGCCATTGTTGTAGATTGTGGCCGCCATTAGAAGATGGCGCCCGCTTCCACTGTGGCCTGTGATAAACAAATTCTTTTGTGGAGAGTTGGCACGCTATCCCTTGCCACCCTATAAGAAAGATCCACACAGCGGCTTAAGATTGGTACGTGGGAGACTTTATTAGGCTGTGCTTGGGCGCTCGCCAGTAGAGAGCGGGGTCACAAAAAGATACTTTAATCAAGGCCTGAATAAACTGCTGAAAGAAGATTCCTGAGTTGCGTCTTCCTTGCGGGCAAGGGGTCGCGACAAGTGGTGCTGAAAACCCGGGAACCAGAACTTTCAGCAGTCAGGGGTGGTGAACCAGTTAGTCCCAGGTAAGTAGGACCCGCGGTCAAAGCGGAGATCAGTCCTAGATAAGTGGGACCCGCTATCAAAGCGGAGATCAGTCCCAGATAATTGGGACCCGCTATCAAGGCGGAGATTAGTCCTAGGTAATTGGGACCCGCTATCAAAGCGGAGATTAGTCCTAGGTAATTGGGACCCGCTATCAAAGCGGAGATTAGTCCTAGGTAATTGGGACCCGCTATCAAAGCGGCAGCTCCTCTGTAAAGCCAGAGAGAGCATTAGATCTTATTGCAGCTGCACTGTGTACTTTCGCTCTTACTTTCACTTTTGTTTTTTGTGTGTCTTTTGTTGTGTCATGGGTGCCGTATCTTCAAGTCCGCTTCTCCTGGCCCTAGATAACCTGTTACGTTCCAAGGGCCTAGAAGTGAAACGTAGTACTTTACAGAGATTTTTACAGAAGACAGATATTGTTGCACCGTGGTTCGCGTTCTCGGGTAGCCTCACTCTACCTAGCTGGGATAAGTTAGGCACAGATCTTGACTTTGCTTCTGAGCAGGGCATATTAGATGGTGGGGTGATACCCCTTTGGAAGATGATCCGTAGTTGCCTCGCAGATGGCAGATGTCAGGAAGCACTTACTAAAGGACAAGAAGTTTTAGAGCAATTACATGAAGAAAGATCAGAAATGGCAGGCAGTGAGGTATTTCAGGAGGGTGGGAGTGTGCGGAGCGAGAAACAGGGGAGGAAACAAATATCTCCGGCAGGCAGTGACGTATTTCAGGAGGATGGCAGTGTGCGGAGCGAGAAACAGGGGAGGAGGCGATTGTCTCTGGAACGGAGTGAAATATATCAGGAGGAAGGGAATGTGCAGAGCGAGAAACGGGGGAGGAAACGCTTGTATCCAGATCTCAGTACACTGCGCACACTCCCATGCAAAAGTGGGTCAGAAGAGGAGGACGATGAGGAGGAGGAGCTCGGGAGACTGTCTCTGCAGCTAGGAAGTCTAACTATGGGAGAAGGGAACAAAAATAAACAGGAGCTCAGAAGAAAAAAAAAAATGATCCTCCGGACCCGCCACCGTACGGTGGGGGTGTTTCGAGGAGAGCTTTCCATGCCCAAACACGGGGGCTGTTAACATTTTTACTGATGGTTCCAAGTCTGGAATGGGAGCCTACATAATTAATGACTCTCCCCCTATCCAGCATCAATTTGCTCCTGGAAATCCACAATGGGTAGAACTACAAATTGTTATTGAAGTTTTTAAACAGTGTTCTTTTCCTTTTAATCTTATTTCGGACTCCAGCTATGTGGTACAAGCACTAAAAGTCCTGGAGGCCGTGGGAACTATTAGTGATGCCCACAATGTGTCTGTTTACTTTACTCAGCTTCAACAGCTTATCTCTAACCGCACTGCTTCTTTTTATCCAATGCATATCAGGGCTCACGCCTCTCTTCCTGGTCCGTTATCCCAAGGTAATGCCTGTGCGGACTTAGCCACTAGAGGTCAATTGATATGCTTGGCTTCCTCCTTAGAGGGGGCTAAGTTGTTTCACCAAAACTTCCATGTTAATGCATTAACGCTGCGCAGGCGTTTTTCCATTTCAAGAGCGGATGCTCGGCAGATAGTATTGCAATGTCCCCATTGTGTCACATTTCTTCATCCCCCTAATTATGGAGTAAACCCACGGGGATTAAAGCCATTGATTGTTTGGCAAATGGATGTGACACATATACCTGACGTTGGTAACCTTAAGTATGTGCATGTTTCCGTTGATATGTGCTCTGGAATTATCCATGCTTCTGCTTTATCAGGAGAAAAGGCACGTAATGTCATTACTCACTGTTTAGAGGCATGGGCAGCATGGGGTGCACCTGCATCCCTTAAGACTGATAATGGAACTGCTTATACTGGAAGACAATTTACAGCTTTTTGTTCTACTATGGGAGTGCAACTTACTCATGGTTTGCCTTATAATCCTCAAGGACAAGGCATTGTTGAGCGGGCTCATCGCACCTTAAAGGAAACTTTTCAAAAACAAAAAGGGGGAATAGGAGCTGAACACACTCATAAAGAACGCCTGTCCTTAGCTGTATTTACCATTAATTTTTTGAATTTGGATATTCATGGTCGCTCTGCGGCCGATAGACATGTGTCCCCTCAGCCCTCTGTGATTGGCTATGTTAAGTGGAAGGATGTTCTTACGGGCCAATGGAACGGCCCTGACCCCGTGCTAACATGGGCACGAGGATCTGTATGTGTTTTTCCCCAGGATCGTACGGAAACGTTGTGGGTCCCTGAACGCTTGACAAGAAGAGTCTCGACATCAACTGACCAGCAACAAGAGATACCACAACAATCCTGTGATGAAGATCTTCATTCTGCTAAGTGCTCTGGCTCTGGTGCTGGTGCCGATGGCACAGGCGACACCAATGCGGTGGTGGACAGTGGCACGGGCCTGGCCAATGCCGATGCCGGTTCATGGTAATTCTAGTGTCCTCCCCACTCTTTTTTCAACCTCATGTGAGATGTCTGCTCCCTGTGCCTCTCCTAGAGGGGACATGGAGAGAATTTTTAATCAATCTCAAGTTAATCTCACAGGAGTTTTTTGTTTCAGCCTTAGAAACGCTAATTGCATTAGCCTTAAGACCAAAAATTTGACTAACTGGGAGGACCCATTGCGGTCCAATCAGGTCTCAGGAAGCATTATCAGTGCTGTATTCAGCAAGGTAGCTTCGGGGAAGCAATCAGGCTCAGAGACCCCCGCAAACAGCAGCTCTGCTCTTAACATAACTACCTTGGCTATTATCTCCGAGGTACTAATCCCAGTGCCTCCTTTTTCTAGTAGTATTTATAATGCCACTCATTTCAAGGCCTCTCCTTACTGTTCCCCTAATCTTGGTTTCCCCCCAACATTTACGCCTTGTCAGGATCATTCTTGGGAGAAACATCAAGTTGCTAAAGGTTTCTCCCTTTCCCCCTCTCTTAATAGGTATGTTTATAACTTTAACAATAGTGCCAGCTCCTCTACAGGAGTAGGTTGGTCCTGGTTTCAATGGCTGATTTCCAATGAAAAGGGGGCTTCAGCCGATATTTCTGCACTGGCTCAGTTGCTAGGAGCCAAAAGTTGGCTGGCTAATATTTCTGGTACTGTTAGGGAAAGTGAACAAGGTAATAGACTTACATCTGTTTCATTCAACTCTCTGTTGTATAATGCCACATTACCTCCTGCAACGGTCTGTGTCCAATCCCCCTTCTTATTCCTTTGGGCTGAGGCCACCTCGTCGGGGATGCTGGATTGTTCTCATACTACCTGTCTCTTATCTGAGTGTTGGAATGGTTCCTGGACTGTAGCAGTGATTATGAAAATTCCAACTTTTGTCCCAATCCCGGTCACTGCGGATCCTGATAAATTCCCTATTGTTGAGCTACTTAGAGTCCGCAGAGATTTTGGAATCACAGCGGCTATAGTGACAGCCGTGGCGGTATCTGCTGCTGCAGCGGTTACGGCTGGAGTGGCTATGGCCAATCAAGTACAAACTGCTGCCACCATTAATCACCATTAATCAAGTTGTCCAACAAACTTCCACCATACTTGAATCCCAAAATACAATTAATCAACATATTTTGTCAAGGATTTTAGCTGCCAACCAAAGAATAGACTTATAATTTTGTTCAACTAGAAAGTTCACCCATAGGTTGAATATTCAGTTCCAAAAGCGTTTAGGAGGAGTGATCTCTTCTCACAATTTGTATTTGGTGAGGAAGCCACCTCACAAAAATGTAGGTGTGATACCAGGTAGCTTTCGGTATGTGCATATAAAAATACATATGTTGAATAGGCTACAGAGAAAGGGAGACAGTAATACACATATTTTGAACTTTAAAAACACATGGAGAACTATTTAATTAAAAATTGACTAGATTAATAACACATAAACTTTATCATGCAAAAGGCAAGTCCAAATATACATCATGCCTCCTTTGAACTGCTTGTATTTATATTCTGTTTGTGTTATTTTTCTCCATCATATTAGGATTAGTAGTCAGAGTCTAGTAGGGTATGGGATAGTGTCAGGGATTCTGTATTTTGAATGGAAAATTGGAAATTGTATCCAATGTGTGTGCAAATATGTGCAACCCAAAACTTCTCACTCTGATCCAGAACAATTCCTTGACATTACCTTCGCTCCAAGTAAGACACAATTAGAGGAGAAGAGTTAGAAAATTTGTGAATACATGTCTGGAATGGAGAATGCTCAGGAGTTCACAAACTTCGAGATGGTAGAGGAGTTTCCAAAAGCAAGGGATATGGTAAACACAACACCAACATGGAGCTCTTCTGGCCTAAAGATTGTTTGAGAAACTGCATGTGAGATTGGGCACTTGAAATATAAGGTGTTGTCAGAAGTTTTAGCTTTATTTTTAGTGAGACCATCAAAGATGGGTCTGCATCTATGTGACCTGGACGACATGTTTTCTTATTTTCCAATGAACATGAGGCAGCAGTGCTGAATTCTCTCTTTGTAGGTAAACTGTGGCCACTGGGGGCTTAGTGTCTCCCCGTGTCGCTGTGAAGCCATTTGGTCATCCTCCACTTTTCGTGGTGTTTCTTGCTGCTGCACAGTGAGTTTGATATTTGCTTCACAAAAAACAAGGAGTTCAACTGGGACACAGTGCTGCAGGGAGTTCTGTCACTTGTGGTGGGTTAGAGTCTGCAGGAGAATGCACCATCCAGGCTTCTATCACTCATTGCTTGCTACAATGCCCCCTTTTCCATTGCAACGTAATTCTGAACATTGCCCTGAAACCTCTCTATATAACAAAGTGCCTTTACATAAATGGGTCTGCTGGCTGCTGCAAGTCAATCACATGCTATTTGGAAGCCAATGGCAGATCCACATGGCCCCACCACAGATGTTTTGTCACACACCTGCCCACACCTGGTCAAGGCGCACTACTCAGAAGGTTCCAACTTACTGGCATCTCTGTTCTATGCCATTTTCATGAAACCCAGTAAATCAAGGCCCAGTCTGGTACACTTATGATGAGCATCAGAGATCTAACTGTTCTCCAGTGCCACCTGGTCATGGGAATTTTAAAAATTTCATGGTATTTATCTAGCCATTTTTCAAAGATGAATTTGGAGCCACAGTGGGTTTCAATTCATTCATGAACCATTAAATGTTGTGGAAGCTCATTTCAATGAAAGATCTGGAGAACTCTCACAGGCAAGGCTTCCCAAAGAGTGGCCTAAAGGTCACATGAGGCCAGGCCCATTGAGGTCTACAATGTTAGGTCCATGGGTGTTTTGACTCTCAAATATGCCTGCCAAGTCTTTCAGAATAAAATCAGGTTATATGCTGGCTGACATTCTCAGTGCTTTGTGGAAAGCCACCCTGGGCCTAGATCTCAGTTTCCAAGGGCAACTCTAATGCGTGGCCTCCTAAAATCCCAACACAATTCATGTCAATACTTCTGTGAGGTCAGTTCCAGAACTCAGTCTCTAAGATGAATCAAACCCGAGTTAAAGCCCAGGTGGACCCAGTCTTCTCTTCCAACAGCCAAATAAATGACCACAATTAAATCCAAAACACTCCCACATTGCCCTCATCTTCTTCCATATAGACACTCATCATTACCTCTGGCTGGAGGTTTCCATGAGGGGTAAAGCACAAGACAGAGTCTGAAATAATCTCCCTTGCCCTAATTTGCCTAAAGTCAGTGTGACCTGGACACCCTTCATGTAAACAAGGAGTGATTTAATAGGCCTGCCACTAATACTGCTCTGCTTCTCCAATTTGAGGCCTACTGACTGTCAGGTATAGATTCTTTATGTGATTTGGATTCATTAGAAAACCCAAGCACCTATGGGCTAGCCTCTGCAGGGCTTTGAAAAACTCGATTAATTCAAAGGATCCCCAAATTCACTTGATGGAGGTCAGGAACCTAACAGAGAAAGGCAATAAACTTCATCTAAAATGTCTGATTTTTTAGAAATTTTGGTTTTCGATGCACACATGGGATCTTTCTTAAGATCCATTAGGCGCTGAATATCTAAGACACAGCCTCACACACGGCCAAGAGGCTGATTCGCACACATATCTCTCAAAGCATTTTAGCAAACAGCCACAGGTGATGCCCATTCATTTCCATTTGAAAACTGTTTTCTTCAGGATTCACAAAGGGGTGGCCTGAGGCAAAGACCTTCCTGACATTCAGGGCAACAGAGGAATAGGGATGCAAAAGGCCCAAAGCAGGTTTTTTCGACTGAGACTGTCCTTGTCACACTGATATCTGAGTTTTCTGAGATGCTCCCTTTCCTTTCAGCTATAGAATACATGGCCATGTCACAGAGGTTCGAGGTGGTACATAACTTGGACAAAAAACCATGAGCCTACTCTGGAGAGTGGCCAGATTCAGAAAGAAAACAGGAACTTAGGAAGATAGTACGTGTTGCCCATTGATAAGGGAAGTCACAGTCCATTCATAAATTAGGCAGGATAAATGATGGAATTCTTTCTACTAGACAGGACACATCCATAGATGAATTCTCTTTTCTAATGAATACAACCACGGACACAGAGAGTTACACAGACATAGAAACTCGCATTGTCAAAGGAATTACTAGACACAGTCCACTCCAAACCCAAAAAACTGCCTTTCCTACTTATTCTCAGAACATGAGAAAAACCACAAACTCACTCCCACACCCACAAAGACACCTCCTTCCCCCAAGTAATTCTGTGACTATCCTGAGAGTCGTTTGACTGGTAGGCCATACTATGTTCCCCCAAATGGACTGTCCTGTCTCAGATATGGTCTCCTTGGCCAAATCTGTGACGTTGTCAGGAGCCAGAAGTGGGCAAGTACCTTTTTCTCAAGAAAGGCCCCTCTACAAAGCTCTCCTGGCATTTGGCCATCCTCACATCAGTAGGTTCCAGGAAACACTGACTCTGTCCTTGGTAAATCCAAACAAGTGACCTCACTGGGACTTGGACTGGGACTGGGACTGGCTCTGGTTGCCTGGCTTCTGCATCACAAGTTCAGAGAGTTCCATCACCAAGGAAGAGAGGTGAGATCACTTACTTCAGGTAGTGAATGAGGACACTGCCTTGGCAATTACTTTGTCCTAACAGTTGCTTCCAAGGGTCTCATGAGATAGAGGCTGCCCCTACTTCCTGTGACACTTTCACAAGTTAGAATGGTGAATCAACCATAGGCACCCAGGAACAGCTCTTCACACAGGCCTGGTATGGTCCATTTTCTCTACATTGAGAACAGAGAGGCTCATTAAGATACAACCCTTCATCCTGACCAGGTTGTTTGCAATGGAAGATGAGTTTTTCTCTTTAAGGTCCTTCATAGCTGTTTATATCTTCTCCAGGAATCACATCTGCATGGACCTTTTAGGTTTTCAGCATATGGAAGATCCCCTACATTCCTGTATTGTAAGACCAACACTGTCCCTGGTCTTTTGTTAAGTGAGATTGTGGGAACAGTGTATGTTTAGGGTTTAATAACATGTTTGATTTGGGTTAGGAATCATTCTGCTAGATGAATAATGGTATTGGGAACCTGTGACATTTATTAAAACATAGAGATAAAATATAAGTATGAAACAAGAAATCTAGGTAAGATTTGAAGCTCAGAAGGACATTGAGCTGTTGATTGTGATACTTAGCTTTGAATTATGTTCCGCATACATGTCTCAGATAAATCGATAATCAATGGCATAGGACCTTGTACCTTGGATGATTGAATGGAAAAGAGAACTTCCACTCAAACAGGGAAACTCAGTAAGATTAGGAAGATAGTCAGTAGCTTTCAGAAGAAGAGTGAGTACAGGATTTGGACCAAAAATTCTTTATCAATAGGGTTTCGGTTAGAGAGTGAAAGTAAATATCATCACATGTGAAGAGTCACTCACATGGTGAACTGGGGAAAATATTTAGGAAAGCAGACATCAATAGAGACATTAGGAAATCAGGCAAAGTATAAAGTGAGTGATAGTATTAGACATTATTAACTGCATTTAGGTTGAATATATAATCTTAGGAAGAAACAAATACGTAGTCACCAATAGGATTAATATATGAGACTATTAGGCAACCTGGACCTGGATGTTTTTAGTAATCCATGTTCAGTTTCCATTTAGGCTTTGGTACAATCATAAGTGTGACTTTTGCTTTTTGTGTCCAGAATATTACTGTGATACAATGTATATGTAGATAAGGTGAACTGAGTATTTCTTCCACCATTTCTGGGAGCAATATTTTGAAGAAGTATAAATTAGTATTCGGGGTACAAACAGGTATACTCTTTGTCTTTGAATATGGAGAATATGCATGTATAGACCATACTGTGAATAAATAATATAACTGGTTCCAACTTTAAATAATGGATTGAATTGAAATGTAAAAATATACAGGAAATCTTATATTGATATACAACCATTCATTCCAACCCGTTTTACATCTAATGGTAATATGAGGATTATGGTTTATCATGAAGAGTGTGTGAGTTTTGCTTCAAATTGATTATGGAAATTGAAAATAATTTGTTTGGAAAAAAGTCTCATAAAAAGACCAGTCAAGAAACCTGGAGAAATACATGTGTTCTGAAGCAGGAAGTGACTGAAAGTGAAACAAATGCCTATAAATTTGCGAACTTGTAGATGAAATATATATCCTATGATGTGCATTAACTGAAGGAGTAGTAATGTGCCAGTGTTGATTAAAAATGAACATCAAAATAAACATCATGTCCCATAGGAATCTTCTTGCATTGATGTTAAACTGAGTCAGTTAATTTAGAAATATTAGGATTTGAATGCACCATTCACTGAAGTTAGTTTTCAGACCTAAGAAACAAATATGTATTTCAGGTAGATGAATATTTCTGAGAATAATCTAGTGAAAATTTGATTATAACTCCACATACATGAACATGAATGAATTTTGGGACTGTACATAAGACACATCTATTTCATATTTTGAAATATATGGAGAGTGTATATATATATATATATATATATATATATATATATATATATATATATATATACATACACACACACACACACACACACACACAACAGACATTAAAAAGTAGCAATACATATGCCAATTGAAATTCTTCATGAAATATATATCATCCACAGATCCAAAAATCTTCATTTTACTGAGCGTGGATTTATGTGTAATATTGTTCAACTAGAAAGCTCACCAATAGCTTAAATTTTCAGTTCCAACAGCGTTTAGGAGGAGTGATCTCTTCTCATAATTTGTATCTGCCAAGTCAGCAGCCTCACAAAAATGTACGTGTGATACCAGGTAGGATTCTATATGTGCATATAAAAATGTATGTGCTGAATATGCTACAGAGAAAGGGAGACAGGAATTCACATATTTGTCAACTTTAAAAACACATTGAGAGAGGGAGGGGCAGATCTGCCAATCGCTCCTTCAAGGTAGGCGGACCTGCGACCCACCGGCTGAACAGGACCAATGGCCCACCACCGTGGAAGACACATCGCCCTGGTTGGGGGAGGGGCAATGCCGCCGGGCCTGCAAGGTAGGCAGACCTGTGACCCACAGCAGGACAGGCCCAGCAATCTGCGGAGGGGCAGAGACGCCCTCCGCGCCTGCAAGGTAGGTGGACCTGCGACCACCGACAGACCAGACCTATGGCCCGCCAGCATGGTAGACACATCGTCCCGGTTGGGGGACGGGCAGAGCAGGCACACGCGCCTGCATGGTAGACAGACCTGCAAGGGACAGACAAAACAGACCCAGTGGCCCGCAGATGGTCAAAGCTGCCGCCCACGCCTGCAAAGTAGCCCGACTTGCGACCCACTGGCAGAACAGGCCCAGTGCCTGCACAGGGGCAGAGCTGCTGCTCGCACCTTCAAGGTAGGCGGACCAGCTACCGACTGACAGAACAGGCCCAGCAGCCTGCTGGTGTGGTAGGCACATTGTCCCAATTGTAGGAGGGGCAGAGCCACCACCCGTGCCTGCGAGAGAGACTTTGAAACTATACAAGCAATAAAAATATATAGGGGAAAAATTCAATAACACAACAGTTTCACCAAGCAGAAAGAAACATGAACAGAATGAAAAGACAAGGAAAGAAAGGACCATAAGCAATGCAGGTAAAGTCAACTTTTGAAGAGGTAATATCTGCAGCAGATGGAATGTCAGATAAAGAACTCAGGATATACATGCTTCAGATGATCTGGAGTCTCAAGGAAGATATTAGAGAGCAAAATCAGACAATGAAAGATCACCTTGATAATGAATTACATAAAAAAATCCAAGAAGCATAATATCAACTATGCAGGGAGATAAAGATTATAAAATCAAACAAACAGATATCCTAGGAATGCAGGAATCAATAAACCAACTTAAAAACTCAATTGAGAATACTAACAGCAGAGTAGAACACTTAGAAGATAGAACATCAGACAATGAAGACAAATTATTTCAACTTGAAAAGAACACAGACAGCTCAGGAAGACTTTTAAGAAACCATGAGCAGAACATCCAAGAAATATGGGATAACATAAAAAGACCAAACTTAAGAGTCATTGGGATACAGGAAGGTATAGAGGTCCAAACAAAAGGAATGAGCAATATATTCAATGAAATAAAAGAGAAAACTTCCCAGACTTGTAGAATGAGACAGAATCGCAAATCCTAGAAGCTTACAGGATGCCAAATGTGCAAAATTATAAGAGATCCACACCTAGACATATTATAACGAAGATGCCCAACATACAGAAAAAAGGAGAGAATTTTAAAAGCTACAAGATAAAGGAAGCAGATTATATTTAGTGGTAAACCAATCAGGATAACAGCTGATCTTTCAACAGAGACTCTGAAAGCTAGAAGATCCTGCAATAACATTTTTCAAACACTGAAAGTAAATGGGTTCCATCCAAGAATTGTGTATCTAGCGAAATTAAGCTTCAGGATAGAAGATGAAATTAAAACTTTCCACGATAACAAAAGTTAAAAGAATTTGCAGCTAGAAAACGATTTCTTCAAAACATCCTTGGCAAAACACTACAGGAAGAGGAAATGGAAAATAACAATGAAAACCAACAGTGGGAGGTAGGACAGTAAAGGGGGGAAAATAATCAAGGAAGAAAAAAACCATGTTTAGTAACATAAATATACAAATATGGCTGGAAGAACAACCCATATCTCAATAATAACCCTAAATGTTAATGGCTTAAACTCACCAATTAAGAGACACAGGCTAGTAGAATGGATCACAAAACAAGACCCAACAGTATGCTGCCTACTGGAGACACATTTGTTAGGAAAAGATATACATAGACTGAAGGTGAAAAGTTGGGAAAAATCATATCACCCATATGGACTTTGGAAACAAGCAGAAGTGTCCATACTCATATCAAATAAAATATATTTCAAGCTAAAGTTAATCAAAAGGGATAAAGAGCAACACTACATACTTCTCAAGGAAACCATACACCAACAAGACATAACAATCATAAATATATATGCCCCAAACATTGGTGCAGCTATGTTCATTAAACAAATTCTTCTCAAGTTCAAGAGTCTAATAGACCACCATACAATACTCATGGGAGACTCAAACACACCTCTCTCACTACTGGACTGATCTTCCAAACAAAAGTTGAATAATGAAACTATAGAACTCAATAACACAATTAATAACCCAGACTTATGATATATATAGAATATACCACCAAACATCAAGCAGCTACCCTTTTTTCTCAGCAGCACATGGATACTTCTCAAAAAATAAATCATATATTATGTCACAGAGCAACTCTTAGACAATATAAAGGAGTAGATATAATACCAGGCATCTTATCTGATCATAATGAAATGAAACTGAAAATCAACGATAAAAGAAAGAAGAAAAAATCATGTATCACTTGGAGAATGAAAAATAAGTTACTGAATGATCAATGGGTTATAGAAGACACCAAGGAGGAAATTAAAAAATTCTTAGAGATAAATGAAAACACAGACATAACATATCGGAATCTATGGGACACATTGAAAGCAGTTCTAAGAACAAAATTCATTGCTTAGATTTCATTCCTTAAAAAAAGGAAAAAAAAAAAACGACAAATAAATGATCTCATACTTCATCTCAGAATCCTAGAAAAAGAAGAGCAAAACAACAGCAAAATAAGTAGAAGGCAAGAAATAATTAAAATTAGAGCTGAAATTAATGAAATCGAAACAAAAGAAACAATTGAAAAAATTGACAAAACTAAAAGATGGTTCTTTGAAAAAATAAATCAAAACGACAGGCCCTTTGCCAAGCTAACAAAGAAAAGAAGAGGGAGAATTCAGTATCACAACAGATAGTTCAGAAATACAGAAGATAATCCGAAATTATTTTGAATTCTTATTTTTCAAAAAAATAGAAGATAGTGAAGGCATCGATAAATTTCTCAAGTCATATAATCTGCCCAGATTTAGTCAGGAGGATATAGGCAACCTAAACAGACCCATAACAATTGAGGAAATAGAATAAACCATCAAAAGACTACCAACTAAGAAAAGCCCAGGACTGGATGGGTATACAGCAGAGTTTTACAAAACCTTTAAAGAGGAACTAATACCAATACTTTTCAAGCTATTTCAGGAAAAATGCAAAAATCCTCAATAAAATTGTGGCGAATTGGATACAAAAACATATTAAAAAAATTGTGCACCATGATCAAGTAGGATTCATCCCTGGGATGCAAGGCTGCTTCATTATACAGAAATAAATAAATGTTATTCATCACATAAATAGACTTAAAAATAAGAACCATTTGATCATCTCGATAGATGCAGAAAAAGCATTTGACAATGTTCAGCATCCCTTTATGTTCAAAACTCTGGAAAAACTAGGGATAACAGGAACATACCTCAATAATGTAAAAGCAATCTATGCTAAGTCTCAGGCTAGCATCATTCTGAATGGAGAAAAATTGAAGGTATTCCCTCTAAAATCTGGAAGAAGATAGGGGTGCCCTCTCTCACTACTTCTGTTCAACATAGTTCTCGAAACACTGGCCAGAGCAATTAGACAGATTAAAGAAATCAAAGGCATAAAAATAGGAAAAGAAGAACGTAAATTATCACTATTTGCAGATGACATGATTCTATACTTAGCAGACCCAGCAAGGTATACAAAGAAACTATTAGAGGTAATAAATGAATTCACCAAAGTGGCAGGATATAAAATCAATATGCATAAATCAAAGGCATTCCTGTATATCAGCAACAAATCCTCTGAAATAGAAATGAGGACAACTCCATTCAAAATATCCACACACACACAAAAAAAATACTTGGGAATCAACCTAACAAAAAGGGTGAAAGACTTATAAAATGAAAACTACAGAACCCTAAAGAGAGAAATAGAAGAAGATCTTAGAAGATGGAAAAATATACTATGTTCATGGATAGGCAGAAGTAACATCATCAAAATGGCAATATAACCAAAAGTTCTCTATATGTTAAATGCAATGCCAATCGGGTCTAAAAGCATGCAATGGAGGAAGGATAGCATCTTCAACAAATGGTTCTGGGAAAACTGGAAATTCATATGCAACAAAATGAAACTGAATCCATTTCTCTCATCATGCACAAAAGTTAACTCAAAATGGATCAAGGAGCTTGATATCAAATCAGAGACACGGCATCTGATACAAGAAAAAGTTGGCTATGATCTACATACTGTGGGGTTGGGCTCCAAATTCCTCAATAGGACACCATTAGCACACGAGTTAATACCTAGAATCAACAAATGGGACTTACTCAAACTAAAAAGTTTTTTCTCATCAAAAGAAACAATAAGAGAGGTAAATAAGTAGTCTACATCCTGGGAACAAATCTTTACTCCTCACACTTCAGATAGAGCCCTAATATCCAGAGTATACAAAGAACTCAAAAAATTAAACAATAAGAAGATGAATAACCCAATCAACAAATGGTCCAAGGACCTGAACAGACACTTCTCAGATGAGGACATACAATCAATCAATAAGTACATGAGAAAATGCTCACCATCTCTTGCAGTCAGAAAATTGGAAAACAAACCCTCCCTAAGATACCATCTCACTCCAGTATGATTGGCAGCCATTATGAAGTCAAACAACAAGTGCTGGCGAGGATGTGGGGAAAAGGGTACACCTGTACATTGCTGGTGGGACTGCAAATTGGTGCAGCCAATTTGGAAAGAAGTATGGAGATTTCTTGGAAGCTAGGAATGGAACCACCATTTGACCCAGCTATTCCCCTTCTCGGTCTATTCCCTAAGACCTAAAATGTGCATGCTGCAGGGACACTGCTACATTGATGTTCATAACAGCACAATTCAAAATAGCAAGAGTGTGGAACCAACCTAGATGCCCTTCAATAGATGAATGGAAAAAAAATGTGGCATTTATACACAATGGAGTAATACTCTGCATTAAAAAATGTCAAAATCATAGAATTTGCAGGGAAATAGATGGCATTAGAACAGATTATGCTAAGTGAAGCTAGCCAATCCCTAAAAAAACAAATGCCAATAGTTTTCTTTGATATAAGGAGAGTAACTAAGAACAGATTTGGGAGGAAGAGCATGAGAAGAAGATTAAGATTAAACAGGGGTGACAGGTAGAAGAGAAAAGGAAAGAGAAGGGAAATTGCATGGAAATGGAAGGAGACCCTCATGGTTATACAAAATTACATACAAGAGGAAGTGAGGGAAAAGGGGGGAAAAACCAAGGGGGAGAAATGAATTACAGTAGATGGGGTAGAGAGAGAAGATGGGAGAAGAGGGGATGGGGGATAGTAGAGGATAGGAAAGTCAGCAGACTACAACAGACACTAGTATTGCAATACGTAAAACAGTGGATGTGTAACAGATGTGATGCTGAAACCTGTATACGGAGTAAAAATGGGAGTTCATAACCCACTTGAATCAAAGTGTGAAATATGATATGTCAAGAAATAGGTAAATTTTGAACAACCAACAATAAAAATTAAAGGAAAAAAAAACACATAGAGAACTATTTCAATGAAAAATGGACTAGACATATAACACCTACGCTTTATCATGCAAAAGGCAAGTCCAACTATACACCATGCCTCCTCTGAACGGCGTGTATTTCTATTCTGTTTCTGTTATTATTCTCCATCATAGTAGGATTAGTAGTCAGAGTCTAGTAGGGTATGGGTTAGTGTCAGGGATTCAGTATTTTGAATGGAAAAAAGGAAAATGAATCCAATGTGTATGCAAATATGGGCTACACAATAAATTACCCACTCTCATCCAGAACAATGGCTTCACATTACCTTCGCCCCAAATAAGACACAATTAGAGGAGAAGAGTTAGAAAATTTGTGAATATATATCTGGAATGGAAAATGCAAAGGAGTTCACAACCTTGGATGTGGTAGAGGAGTTTCCAAATGTAAGGGACAAGGTAAACACTCCACAAACTTGGAGCTCTGCTGGCCTAAAGACTTCTTGAGAAACTGCCTCTGAGGTTGGGAACTCAAAATATATGTTGTTCTCAGGAGCTTTAGCTTTCTTTCTAGTGAGACCATCAGAGCTGGGTCTACATCTATGTGACCTGGAGGACGTGGTTTCTTATTTTCCAATGAACACTAGGCTACAGTACTGAATTATCTCTTTGTAGGTAAACTGTGACCACTGGGGTCTAAGAGTCTCCCCGTGTGGACTGTGAGGGCATTTGGTCATTCTCCACTTTTCGTGGTGTTTCTTGCTGCTGCACTGGGAGTTTGGTATTTTCTTCACGAAATACAAGGAGTTGAACTGGGACACAGTGCTGGAGGGAGTACTGTCATGTGTAGTGGGTCATGGTCTGCAGGAGAATGCACCAACCAGGCTTCTAGCCCACATAGATTGTCCCCTTGTCCATTGCAACCTGATTCTGAACATTGCCCTAAAAATTCTCCATATACCAATATGCATTTACATATAAGAATTTCCTGGCTGCACCACGTCACTCACATGCCATTTGGAAGCAATGGCAGATCCACATGGCCCCACCACGGATGTTTTATCACAAACCTGCACACCACAGCTTGCGCCTACAATTGAGGAGTATTCAACTTACTGGCATCTCTGTTCTACACCAATTTAATGAAACTCAGTCAATTAGGGCACTTTCTGGTACACTCATGATCAGCAACAGGGCATACAAAGGTTCTCCAGTGCCACCTGGTCATAGGAATTTCAAAAATTTCATGGTATTTATCTAGCCATTTTTCAAGGTGGAAGTTGGAGGCACTGTAGGTTTCAATTCATTTAGGAACCATTAAATTGTGAGGAAGCTCATTTCAATGAAATCTCTGGAGGACACTCACAGGCAAGTCTTCCCAAAGAGTAGCCAAAAGGTCACATGAAGCCAGGCCCAATGAGGTCTACAGTGTGAGGTCTATGTGTGTTTTGACTGGCTGCCAAGTCTTTCAGAATAAAATCTTGTGATATCCTGGGTGAGATTCCCAGTGCTCTGTGGAAAGCCACCCTCGGCCTAGGTCTCAGTTTCCAAGGGCGAGTCTCATGTGTGGCCTCCTAAAAACTCAACACAATTCATGCCAATACTTCTCTGAGTTCAGTTCCATAACTCAGTCTCTAAGGGGAATCAGACCAGATTTCAAGTCCTGGTTGACCTACTCATCTCTTCCAACCCCAACACAAATGACCAAAATTAAACCAAAACATTCCCACATGACCCTCATCTTATTGCATATAGACACTCAACTTAACCTCTGCCTGGAAGTTTCCATGAAGGACACAGACCAAGACAGTGTCCAAAATAGGCTTCCTTGCCCCTTATTTTCCTAATGTCAGGGTGGCCTGGACACCCTTCCTGTGACCCAGGAGTGATCAAATAGGCCTGCCGTAATACTGCTCTGCTTCTCCAATTTGAGGCCTACTGACAGTGGGGTTTAGAATCTTTATGTGAATTGGAGTCATGAGAAAACACAAGCACCTCTGGGCTAGCATGTGCAGGGCTTTGAAGAAATCATTTGACCCAAAGAATCCCTATTCTCACTTGATGGAGGTCAGGAACCTTACAGTGGAAGGCAAGAGACTTTATGCTCAATGACTCCTCTTTTGGGCATTTCGGTTTTGGATTCACACATGGGATATTTCTTTATATCGATCAGGTGCTAAGAATCTAAGCCAAAGCCTCACACAGGGCCAAGAGGCTGATTCAGACACACCCCTTTCTAAAGCAATTAGGCAAAGAGCCACAGGTGAGGCACATTCATTTCTATTTGAAAAATGTTTTCTTCCAGCTTCACAAAAAGGTGGCCTGAGGCAAAGAAATTCCTGAAATACAGGGAAATAGAACAAAAGGTAAGCAAAAGGCCCAAAGCATGGTTTTTCCACTGAGACTTTACTGGTCACACTGATATCTGAGTTTTCTTAGTTGCTCGCCATTCCCTTCAGCTATCCAGTACATGGCCATGTCACAGAGCTTGAAGGTGGTACTTCGCTTGGACACAAAACCATGAGCCTATTCTGGAGAGTGGCCAGAATTCAAAAATAAAACCAGACCTTAGGAAAATAGCAGGTGTTGCCCATCGATAAGGGAAGCCACAGTGCATTCATATATTCGGCTGGATGAATGCTGGGAAGCTTTCTACCAGACAGGACACATCCATTCATGCATTCTCTTTTCTAATGTTTACAACCACGGACCCAATGGGATACACAGACATAGAAACACTTGCCTTATCAAATCACTTATTAGAAACAGTTCACTCCAAACCAAACAAACCGCCATTCCTACCTATTCTGAGAACATGAGACAAAAGCACAAACACACACCCACACCCACAAAGCACCTTCTTGCCCCAAGTAGGTCTCTGACTATCCGGAGTGTCCTCTGACTATTGGGCCATACTATGTTCCCCTGAAATTGCCTGCCCTGTTTCAGATCTGGTTTCCTTGGCCAACTCTGTAAAGTTGTCAGGAGGCAGCGGTGATCCACTACCTGCTTTCTCAGGAAAGGCCACTCTTCAGAGCTTTCCTGGCTTTTGGCCATCCTCATATCAGTAGGTACCAACAAAGACTGATTCTGTCCTTGGTAAATCCAAAGAAGTGAGACCACTGCTACTGGGACTGGAATGGGATTTGGGTGCCTGGCTTCCTTGATCCCAAGTTCAGAGAGTTCTATCACCAAGGATGTGAGGTGAGGTCTGAGGTCACTTCCTTCAGGAACTGAATGAGCTCACACCCTTGGCAACCACTTTGTCCTAACAGTTGCTTACAAGGGTCCCCTGAAATGAAGGCTGCCCCTACTTTCTGTGACAGTTTCACAAGTTAGAATGGTATATTAACCATAGGCAACCGGGAACAGCTCTCCACACAGCCTGGTTTGGTTCTTCTTCTCTACATTAAGAAGAGAGAGGATGATTCAGACATATCCCTTCATCCTAACCAGGTTGTTTGCAAGAGAAGATGACTTTTGCTCACTCAGTTCCTTCATAGCTGCCTACAACTTCTCCAGGGATCATTTTTGCATGTACCTTTGAGTTTCTTAGCAATAGGAAGTTCCCCTACATTCCTGTATTGTAAGACCTACTCTGTCCCTGCTCTTCTGTAAAGTTAGACTGAGGGAACAGTGTATGGTTAGGGTTAATAACAGGTTCAATTTGCATTAGGAATCATTCTGCTGGATGAATAATGGTATTGAAAACCTGCGATATTTACAAGAATATATAGGTGAAAATTAAGTATGAAAACAGAAATCTAGGTAAGATTTGAAGCCCAGAAGAGCATTGGGACCTTGATTGTGATACTGAGCTTTGATTTATTTTCTGCACAGATGTCTCAGATACATCAATATACAATGGCAAAGGTCCGTGTATTTTGGATGATTGATTGTCAAAGAGAACTTCCAGTCAAAAAGGGATAATCAGTAGGATTAGGAAGATAGTCGGTAGGTTTAGAAAGGAGAGTGAGCATAGGATTTGGACCAAAAGTTCTTTAGCTATAGGGTTTCGGGTATAGAGTGAATTTAAATGTCACCACATGTGAAGAGTCAGTCACAATGATGAACTGGGGAAAATATGTAGGAAAGCAGATATCAATAGAGACATTAGGAAATCTGGCAAAGTGTAGTCGGTAGTGAAAGGTTAATAAAATAGGTACTTATCACTTCCTGTTTTCTGTATGCTTAATAAAACACTGTTGAAATCTTGAGAAATGTTTGCTAGTCTTGTTCCCAGAATGTGCTGTCCTCAGCTGCCAAACTGCAGAAAGTAATTCCTCACCCAGTTGCCCACAAACAACTCACTCGCCCGGACCCATCAATAAACATCCTGCCCTGCCCTCTCCAAGGAAAGTATATAAGCTCTGCTTAAGCTGTTCTCAGGGCTCTCTGCTCTATTCAAGTGAACTCTGAGCCCCAGCATGCTGGACCCATAATAAACCCTTTGCTTTTGCATGAGACAGTCTCTTGGTGGTTTCTTCCCCGGACGCTCGCCTGACCTTTACATATGGAGGTTCCACTGAGATCCAGCAGCGGCAGATGAGAGACCCCAACGGGCTCCTCTCGGGGTATGTAAGGTGCCTCTTTCTAGTTTCAGGTTTCAGGTTAGGGCTTGGCAAATGGCTGTTGATGAAGAGTGTGAGCTCTCTCCGATGGTGGCTGAGAGACATGTCATAGAGCCACAGGCCACGTCACTGGGGGACTCCCCAGAGGACTCGGGAAATCGAGGAACAATAGTCTCCTCGACTCAGTGATATTTTGTTTCATATTCGGTATTGCCAGCCCATCGGGTTTTGCCGGCTACTCAGTCCTGGTCTCAGTGTTGGACGTCCATTGCCTGTCTTTATTGTATTGTCTTGTCTGTGTCGTGTGTCGTTGCTTTTACTGATTGTTTATCTTTCATTATGGGATAGAGCACTTCAATGCCTCTTTTGCTGACCCTTGATCATTGCACCAAAGTCCGCTTAAGGGCTCAGAATCTTTCTTTTTCAGTTAAACGCTGGACCTGGCAGACTCTCTGTGCCTCAGAATGGCCCACCTTTGGATTCAGATGGCCCCTAGAAGGATCTTTCTACTTCCCACTAATTTAAAAAGTCAGAGATATTGACTTTCAGCCAGCGCCACATAGACATCAGGATCAAGAGACATATATCTTAACTTTGCAGGACCTCTGCAATTCTCCTCCTCCATGTGTGAAGCTTTTCCTTGCCCCTGCCCCCGCTCCTACTCTGTCCGTCATGCTCTCTCAAACCTTCTGCTTCTCCTCCTCCTTCAACCTCTGTTCTCCCTGAGTCACAAGATTTTACTCTACTGGACTCTCGTCCTACTACTTATTCCCTGCCCTCGTCCCCCAACCCCCAACACCCTCTAAGTAATTCCCCTGCTGCTGTCTCAGCCTCTCCGCCATTGGAGGAAGCTAAGCGAGCCCAGCGCACTCCAGATAACTCCCCTGTGGAAAACACAGCCCCTCCTTTCCTGGAGGTTGCTGGCCCGGCTAAAGGAATTTGCCGGCGTTGAATGATTGAAATCCCTGGAACTCACGTGATGCTCCCTCTCCATTTCTAAGGAACAATGATTGATGACAACCATGGGGGAAAAATGCAAGCCTACCGGTATTTATCTTTCTCCTCTTCAGACCTAAATAACTGGAAAAATAACAATCCCCATTTTACCGAGGACCCCACCTGGGTCTCAGGTGTGGTTGAGTCATTGATGTTTTCACACCAGCCTACTTGGGATGACTGCCAACAACTCCTAGGGACTCTCTTCATGACAGAGGAACAAAAGAGAATCTTCCTGGATTCTAGAAAAAAATATTCTCGGACCAGATGGGTGACCGACAAAACTTCCCAACATATGCAAAGCCGCCTTTCCCTTGCACCGACCCAACTGGGACCCCAAAACCTGTGAAGGTAATGAGCATCCTTCCTCTTATTGCCGGGCTCTAATAGTGGGTATCTTAGTGGCCGCTAGGCGACCAACTATTTTGGCCAAGGTAAGAGAGATTATTCAAGGGACTGATGAATGTCCCTCCATGTTTCTACAGAGAATTATGGAGGCATATAGCATATTTAATCCTTTCGATCCTCAGGGAGAGAATCAAAAGGCATCTGTCATGGTGGCCTTTATTGGGCAAGCTGTTCTGGATATTAAAAGACAGTTACAATGCTTAGATGGGTTACAAGATATGACTTTGAGAGGTTTAGTGAGAGAAGCCAAGAAGGTATACTATAAGAGAGAAACTGAGGAAGACTAGGGAGCAAAGGGAGGATAAAAGAAACAAAAGACAGACTAAGGCATTGACTAAGATCCTGGTCACAACAACAAATAGACCAGAAATTAAGAAACATGGAGACAGGAAGGGACACCGGGGCCCACACAAGAGGCCACCCCTGGCCTCAATTCAATGTGCCTACTCTAAAAAAAAGGACACTGGGCTAAAGAGTGCCCTAGAAAGAGACAGCCAGGCCAGCTGGACATTCTGACTCTGTAGGATTACTAAGAAAGTCGGGGCTCAGATCCTCTCCCCGAGCTCAGGGTAACTTTTGAAGTGGAGGGGACCCCAGTATACTTTGAAGTGGATACAGGGGCAAGATATTCTGCCTTTAAGGCCCCATTGGAACCTCTATCAAATAAAAGGTCTCTAATTCAAGGGGCTAATGGCAGTAAATATCGGGCTTGGAAAACTAAGAGGACCATGGACCAGGGGAAAGAAAAAATCCATCACTCATTCCTAGTAATCCCAGAATGCACGGCCCATTGATTGGCAGAGATCTGATCACAAAGCTCTGGGCCAAAATAACTTTTTACCCTGAAGGCCCCCAAGTGGAATTTCTAAATCCTTCAGTAAAAACTCCTATAATCACGGCTCTAACTATGTCAGTAGAAAATGTACATCAAATCACTCACCTTGGTTCAAAGAAACTGCATTCATTTCTGAAGGATCAAGAACAGAGTTTTCCATTAACCAACTCACAGTGAAAGGAAACAACTGAATGGATAACAAAAGCCTGTTGGGTCCATCAATTGGTTAATTCTTACCCTTCCAAGCTTCCTGCAGGAAAGCACCTACGAGGAACCAGACCAGGACAATTCTGGGAAGTGGACATTACTAAAATTAAGCCAGAAAGGAATGGACTTAAATATCTCCTAGTCTTTGTAGATACATTTTCAGGATGGATTGAAGCCTTCCCCCCCAAAAAAAAAGAAAAGAAAAGAAAAAAAAATGAAACAGCGCAAATGGTGGTCAAGAAGATCCTGGAAGATATTTTTCCAAGGTACGGCCTGCCTAAAGTAATAGGGTCTGATAATGGACTGGCGTTCGTGGCCCAGGTAACTCAGAGGTTAGCAAGGACCCTGGGGATTAATTGGAAGTTACATTGTGTTTACAGACCCCCGAGTTCAGGACAGGTAGAAAGAATGAATAGAACCATTAAAGAGACCATAGCGAAATTAAACTTAGAGACCGGCATAAAAGATTGGACTATGCTCCTGCTTTATGTACTGTTTCATGCAAGAAATACTCAATCTATTTCTTTGTGTAACCCACACCCTGTGAAATTCTCTATGGTGTCCCTCCTCCAGTAAGGGACCTACCCCAACTCTAAGACCTAACGATTCCTTCCACACCCCCTTGCTTAACAGACTTAAAGCTCTTGAAAGAACTCAGGGATACCTGTGAAAACAGATGGCCACTGCCTACCAACCTGGGGATGAGGGGACTCTACAGCGATATCAAGTAGAGACTTCGTCTATGTAAGACGACATCTGGTGTCATCCCTGGAACTCCGCTGAAAAGGACCATACCAGGTGCTACTTATAACACCTACAGGGTAAAGGTAGTCAAAATCACTTCCTGGATCCCTACCTCTCATCTCAAGCCTGTGCCCTGTCCAGACTCTGGCTGGAAACTGGAAAAGACTGGAAACCCTTTCAAATTGTGGATTCGCTGTGTGGATAAGGCTATAGACTCTCCCCTTGACCACCAGTAGTCCTAACCCTCATAAGCCTGTTCAGCAGCGATGGCTGATCACAAATCCTACTGGAACGGAAGTATGGTCTATCTTGCATACAGCCCGTTTAGGGACCTGGTGGCCATCTCTCCAGCCAGACATTTGTCAGCTGCGTATAGGTCTTCCCGATATGGATATCCCTAATGAAGAGGATCCCACTAAAATTCCATTAAATTCCTTCCATACCATAGATAATGGAAACAAACATTATTGATGTAGGGACACGCGAGCCAGATGCTGGTTGGCTAGCCTAGATTACTATGTTTGCCCAGTGTACTATCAAAGCCACAAACAGTCAAGGCTGTGTGCGGGGAACGCCAACATCTTCTGTAAGTCATGGGGATGTGAGCATACAGGGACTGCCACATGGAACCCAAACTACTCATGAAATTCTCTACACAGCATTGGCCATATTACCAATTAGACAACCAAAACCGATGGCCCCCAGAGGGGTCTCTAGATCCTCAAATTCTGTGTGACCTTTTTTACTTCTGCAAGTGCTCAAAAGGGTGAAAGGAGATTCCTCTATGTGGAGGCCTTTTCTCTCCTTTGCTCACATCGTGAACTATGCTTCTCCAATACATGCTCACCCTCAGCCTTCTGCTCTAGACTCTCTGTTGTCACTCCCACCTCATCAACTTGATTTCTCCCCTCCAATTACTATATTAAAAACCCAAACCTCCACCGTTTCTCAGACCATTGCCCCCTTGCTGAGGTAGCAGGTACTGAGGTAACCCTCCACTCATTCACTCCTCTCTTCTCCTGTCAGTGCCCACACTGGGTCCCACCAGGTCCTCTTACCAGCTAACCCAAAGCTCAAACCAGCTGAGAAGAGCCCTCAGACCCCTATCCAAGATGTAATGAAAATGGCCTTTAAAGTTGCTTTGCCATCACTGAAAACAGGTTACTAAGAATTTAAAGTCCCTTACAGGCTTTTTGGGATACTCACTCCCATCTCCCGCTCTGTTCTACCCGTTCTACTACTCATGTTTTTGTTGCTAGGAAGATCTCAAAACCCTTTTCCATTATTTTTTTACATCTCTCCTTCCTCATTCTCAGATCCAAAGAGCTGCTCTCAGCCCTGCATTCCCCGTCTTCCCCCTCTGTACCAGGCCCACAGGAAAGTCTTAACTGACCTTATCCAGAAGTTTTCACCATGGCTAACTTTAGGACTTTCAGCAAAAGAGTCACTATAAAAGAGTTCAGTGTAGATAAACTTCCTCTTTTTGTGTTGCCCTGGTCTACCTGGCAACTGGCTGAAAAAAATCAGCACTCCTGAGCTAGACACACCCTTACTAGTTTTTCACAACATATGTGATCAAGGCTTCTGTCCTTTAGCTGGGGCTTCATAGAGATGGCTACATTGCTAAGGTGAATAAGTTATAAACTGGGCTCCATGGAAACAGCTGGCAGGGGGAAAAAAAGGGAAAAAAAAGCTCTCCCCCACCCAGGTGTCCTTGAAAATTTAACTTGCCCAGAACTGAGGAAAAATCAGAAACAAAAACTGCTCTTTGTGAACTTCTGCAGACTGTGAACTTCAGAGCCCCTTCCCTTACATGTTGGGTACAAAATTCTGAAACTACCTAAACTTGGGTTTCAGGGGATTAATTGATTACAACAGGAGCAATGCCCTCTGAATCTGGTTGCAACCAAATATGACTGTTTCCTTGTCTTCGGTGCTATCTTAGGTGCCTTGCCTTGTCCGTCCCTACAACAATATAATTCTACATACTTAAACATTGTTTATGTTTTTATGAAATGGTCAACAGAAGTGATTAATTGTGTAATGGTGCAGATGTTTCCCAGAGTGCTCTATTATGACGCAGGTTCATTGGAAGATCAAATAGAGGGGCATACAACCCGGTTCAGTTGGGAACATATATCTCTCACCTTAGCCATTCTATTATGAATAGGAGTTGCTGCCTGGGTTCGCACAGGAACCACTGCCCTGGTCCATGGGACACAACAAATGACCCAATTAGAAGAAGCAATAGATCAAAATTTAAGATATTAGAAAATTCCATCACAACTTTGCAGGAATCTTTTACCTCTCTCTTTGAAGTTGTTTTACAGAAAAGTCGAGCTTTGGACCTCCATTTCATGAGAGAAGGGAGCCTTTGTGCTGCATTGAGGAAAGAATGTTTTTTTTTTTTGTTTTTTTTTTTGTTTTTTTTTTTTTTTTTTTATGTCGACCATACTGGAGTTGTAACAAACCCTATGAGTAAATTAAAAAGATGCCTTGAAGAGCATCAAAGAGAGATAGAGACCCAAAATTGGTGGTTTGAGTCTTGGTTTACACAGTCCCCCTTGTTAACTACGTTTTAATCAACCCTGGCCGGTCCAATAATAATCCTCATTTTATTGCTTACTATAAAACCCTGTTTCTCAACCATGTAATTTCTTTTCTCCAAGCTCAAATTGGACAAGTTAAACTTATGTTAATACCCCACTAGCATACATAAAATGTGACACCCCCCAACAATCACTTTTATGATTAAAAGTAGCCAGAAGAAGAAGTGGGGAATGAAATGTTAATAAAATATGTACTTGTCACTTCCTGTTTTTCTGTATGCTTAACAAAACACTGTTGAAATGTTGAGAAATGTTTCCTAATCTTGTTCCCAGAATGTGCTGTCCCCAACTGCCAAACTGCAGAATGTACTCCCTCACGCGTTTACACACAAACCGCTAACTCCCCCTGACCCATCAATAAACTTCCCTCCCTGCCCTCTCCAAGAAAATTATATAAGTTCTGCTTAAGATGTTCTCAGGGCTCTCTGCTCTCTTCAAGTGAGCTCTATGCCCCAGCATTCTGGACCCCAAATAAACCCTTTCTGTTGCATGAGATAGTCTCTTGGTGGTCTCATCCTCTGACACTCGCCCTACATTTACTTGGATGATTGAATGTAGATGAGAACATCCATTCAAAAGTGATAGTCGGTAAAATTAGGAAGATAGTCGGTAGGTTTAGGAAGAAGAGTGAGTATAAAATTTGGAACAAAAGTTCTTTAGCAATAGGGTTTCGGTTACAGAGTGAATGTAAATGTCAACACAAGTGAAGAGTCAGTCACAATGATGAATTGGAGAAAATATGTTGGAATGCAGATATCAATACAGGCATTACAAAATCAGGAAAAGTATAAAGTCAGTGATAGGATTAGACATTTTCAACAGGGTTGAGTTTGAATATATAATCTTAGGAAGAAACGAATATGTAGTCATCAATAGGATTGATATTTGAGAGCAATAGGCAAATTGGACATTGATGTTTTTAGTAATCCATGTTCACTTTCCATTTAGGCTTTGGTACAAATATAAGTTTGACCTTTGAATTTTGTGTCCAGAATATTACTGTGATAACATGTATATAGATCGGGTGACATAAGTATTTCTTCCACCATTTTTGGGAGCAATATTTTGAAGACTTATAAATTAGTATTTGGGGTACAAACAGGTGTACCCAGTGTCTATGAATATAGAGATAATGCATGAATAGACCAACTGTGAATAAGTAATATAACTGGTTCCACTTTAAATGGTGGATTGAATTGATATCTGAAAATATAAAAAATCGTATATTGATATACAATCATTCATTCCAACAAGTTATACATCAATGTTAATATTAGGGTTATGGTTTATCATGAAGGGTGTGTGAGTTTTGCTTCAATGTGATTATAAAAATCGAAAATAATGTGTTTGTAAAAAAGAATCTTGAGAAGACCAGTCAAGAAATATGGAAGAATACATGTGTTCTAAAGTAGGAAGTGATTGAAAGTGAAAAAATGCCTATAATTTTGTGATCTTTTTGATGAAATATATATCCTATGATGTGCATAAACTGAAGAAATAGTAATGTACCAGTGTTGAATTAAAATGAACATCAAAATACACATCATGTTCCATATGAATCTTCTTGCATTGAGGTTAAACTGGGTCAGTTACTCTAGATATATTAGGATTTGTATGCAACATTCACTGAAGTTAGTTTTCAGTACTAAAAACAAAAAAGTATTTCAGGTGGATGAATATTTCTGAGAATAATATTTAGAAAAGATGATCATAAATCCACATACATGAATATGAATGAATTAAGGGAGTGTATATTAAGATACAAATATTTCATATTTTGAAAAATCTGGAGAATGTGTGTATGTATATATATATATATATATATATATATATATATATACACACACACACACACACACACACACATATATATATATACATACAAACACACATATATATACATACACACACACATTAAAAACTAGCAATATATATGCTATTCGAAATTCATCATGAAATATATATCATTCACAGATCTAAAAATATTCATTTTACTGAACATGGATTTATATATAATGTTGTAAAACTAGGAAGCTCACCCATTGGTTATATTTTCAGTTCCAACAGCGTTTAGGAGGAGTGATCTTCTCTCACAATTTGTATCTGCCAAGTCGTTCACCTCACAAGAATGTAGGTGTGGTACCAGGTAGGATTCTATATGTGTTTATTGCTGTTGCATTGGGAGTTTAGTAATTGCTTCATGGAATCCAAGGAGTTCAACTGGGACACAGTGCTGGAGCGAGTTCTCTCAGGTGTGGTGCGTTAGGGTATGCAGGAGAATGCACCAACCAGGCTTCTATCCCACATAACTTGCCCCCTTAAACATAGCAACCTGATTGTAAACATTGCCCTGAAACGTCACCATATAACAAGATGCCTTTGCATAGGAGGGTCTGCTGATTGCACCATGTCAGTCACAAGCCATTTGGAAGCCAATGGCAGATCCACATGGCCCCATCACAGATGTTTTTTCACACACCTGCCAACCACTACTCTAGAACAACTACTCAGCAGGCTCCAACTTATTTTCATGAAACCCAATCAATCAAGGCACTGTCTGGTACACTCATGATCAGCAACAGAATATCCAATGGTTCTCCAGTGCCACCTGGTCATGGGAAATTGAAAATTTTCATGGTATTTATCTAGCCATTTTCACGGATGAAGTGGATGCACTGTGGGTTTCAATTCATTCAGGAACCATTAAATGTTGAGGAAACTCATTTCAATGTAAGTTCTGGAGAATTCTCACAGGCAAGGCTTCCCAAAGAGTGGCCAAAAGGTCACATGAAGCCAGGGCCATTGAGGTCTAAAATGTGATGTCATTGTCTGTTTTGACTCTCAACAATGGCTTCCAAGTCTTTCAGAATAAAATCATGTGATATCCTGGTTGAGATCAGAGTGCCCTGTGGAAAGCTACCCTGGGCCTTCATCTCAGTTTCCAAGGATGACTCTCATGCGTGGCTTCCTCAAATCCCAACACAATTCATAGCAATACTTCTCTGAGGTGAGTTCCAGAACTCAGTCTCTAAGGGGAATCACACCAGAGTTCAAGCCCAGGTGGACCCAGTCATCTCTTCCAACTGCCACACAAATGCCCACAATAAAACCGAAATTCTCCCACATGGTCCTCATCTTCTTCCATATTGACACTCATCATAACCTCTGGCTGGAGGTGTCCATGAGGGACGCAGCCCAAGACAGTGTCCAAAATAAGCTCCGTTGCTCCTCATTTGCCTAAATTCAGGGTGGCCTGGACACCCTTCCTTTGTACCAGGAGTGATCAAAAAGGCCTGCCTGTCATACTGCTCCACTTTTCCCATTTGAGGCCTATTGAGTGTCACTGAAAGATACTTTATGTGAATTGGAGTGATGAGAAAACCTAAGCACCTACGGGATAGCCTCAGAAGGGCTTTGAAGAACTCATCTGACCCAAATGATCCCTATTCTCACTTGATGGAATTCAGGAACCTTACAGAGGAAGGCAGAAGACTTCATCCACAATTACAGCTCTTTTTGCCATTTTTGATTTGGATGCACACATGGGATCTTTCTTTAGATCCATCAGGTGCTGAGAATCTAAGTCAAAGAATCACACTGGGCCAAGAGGCTGATTCAGACACAACTCTTTCCAAATCAATTAAGTAAAGAGCCAAAGGTGAAGCCTATTTATTTCCATTTGAAAACTATTTTCTTCAGGATTCACAAAGGGGTGGTGTGAGACAAAGACTTCCTGACTCTCAGGGCAACAGAACAATAGGTAAGCAAATGGCCCAAAGCAGGGTTTCTCCACTGAGACTTTCCTGGTCAACTGATATCTGAGTTTTCTCAGATGCTCGTCATTTCCTTCAGCTATCCAGAACATTGCTTTGTCACAGAGCTTGGGTGTGGTACATAACTTAGACACAAAACCATGAGCCTATTCTGGAGAGTGTCCAGAATTCTGGAGGAAAACAGCAACTTAAGAAGGTAGCAGGTATTGCCCATTAATAAGGCAATCCACAGTCCATTCATAAAATGGGCAGGATGAATGCTGGGAAGCTTTCTACTAGACAGGACATATCCATTGATGCATTCTCTTTTCTAATGTCTACAACCACGGACACAGTGTGATACACAGACCCAGACCCAGAAACACTTGCCTTGTTAAACGACTTACTAAAAACAGTTCACTCCAAACCAAACAAACTGACTTTTCTTCCGATTCTCAGAACATGAGACAAAACCACAAACCCACACCCACACCGACAATGACACCTTCTTCCCCCAAATAGGTATGAGACTATCCGGAGTATCCTCTGACTGGTGGGCCATACTATGTTCCTCCGAAATGTCCTGTCCTGTCTCAGATCTGGTCTCCTTGGCCAACTCTGTGAAGTTGTCAGGAGCCAGGAGTGAGCCACTACCTGCTTTTCCAGGAAAAACCCCTCTTCCAAGATTTCCAGGCATTTGGCTTCCTCACCTTAGTAGGTACCAAGAAAGACTGATTCTGTCCTTGGTAAATCCAAACAAGTGAGACCACTGGGACTGGGACTGGGACTGGATCTGGGTGCCTGGCGTCCTGGATCCCATGTTCAGAGAGTTCCATCAATAAGGAAGTGCTTTGAGGTCATTTCCTTCAGGAACTGAATGAGATCACTGCCTCGGCAACCACTTTGTCCTAAGAGTTTCTTCCAACGGTCCCATGAGATGGAGGCTGCTCCTACTTCCTGTGACACTTTCACAAGTTAGAATGGTATATCAACCATAGGGAACCAGGAACAGCTCTCCACACAGTCTTGGTTTGTCCATCTTCTCTACATTAAGATGAGAGAGGCTGATTCAGAAACATCCCTTCACCCTGACCAGGTTGTTTGCAATGGAAGATAACTTTTGCTCTCTCAGTTCCTTCATACCTGCCTACATCTTCTCCAGTGATCATTTCTGCATGGAGCTTTGAGGTTCTCAGCAGATGGAAGATCCACTACATTCCTGTATTGTAAGATGAACACTGTCCCTGCTCTTCTGTAAACATGTTATTAATACAAACAGTGTATGGTTAGTGTTAATAACATGTTCCATTTGGGTTAGGAATTATTCTGCTGCATGAATAATGGTATTGGAAACTTGTGATTATTTTAAGAATATAGAGATGAAATATATGTATGAAAAAAGAAATCTAAGTAAGATTTGAAGCCCAGAAGGGCATTGGGCCCTTAATTGTGATACTTAGCTTTGAATTACATTCTGCACCGATGTCTCAGATAAATCAATATACAATAGCATAAGACCTTGTACCTTGAATGATTGAATGTAGAAGAGAACATCCAGTCAAAAAGGGATACTCGGTAGGATTAAGAAGATAGTTAGTATGTTTAGGAAGAAGAGTGAGTATAGGATTTGGAACAAAAGTTCTTTAGCAATAGGTTATTTATTAGGGTGTGAATGTAAATGTCAGCACATGTGAAGAGTCAGTCACAATGATGAACTGGGGAATATATGTAGGAAAGCAGATAGCAATAGAGACATAATGAAATCAGGCAAAGTATAAAGTGAGGGATAGGATTAGACATTTTCAATTGGGTTGAGTTTGAATATATAATTTTAAGAAGAAACACATATGTAGTCACCAATAGGATTGACATTTGAGAGCATTAGGGAACCTGGACATGGATGTTTTTAGTAATCCATGTTTTCTTTCCATTTGGGCTTTTATACAATCATAAGTGTGACCTTTGCATTTTGTGTCCAGAATATTTCTGTGATTAAATGTATATAAAGATCAGGTGACATGAGTCCACATCCACCATTTCAGGGAGCAATATTTTGAAGACGTATAAATTAGTATTGGGGGTACAAAGAGGTGTACACTGTGTCTATGAATATAGAGATAATGCATGAATAGACCATAGTGTGAATAAATAACATAACAGGTTCCACTTTAAATATTGGATAGAATTGATATCTGAAAAGATATAAGAAATCTTATATTGACATACAATCATTCATTCAAACCAGTTATACATCTAATGGTAATATTAGAGTGATAATTAATATGAATGGTATGTGAGTTTTGCTTCAAAAGTGATTATGAAAATCAAAATTAATGTGTTTGGTATAAAATCTCATGAAAAGACCAGTCAAGAAACTTAGAGGAATACATGTGTTCTGAAGCAGGAAGTGATTGAAAGTGAAACAAATGCCTATAAATTTTTGAACTTGTGGATGAAATGATATATCCTATGATGTCCATAAACTGAAAAAATAATAATGTACCAATATTGAATAAAAATAAACTTCAAAATACACATCATGTCCCGTAGGATTCTACTTGCATTGATGTTAAACTGATTCAGTTACTGTAGAAATATTAGGATTTGTAAGCTCCATTCACTGAAGTTAGTTTTCAGTACTAGGAAATAAATATGTATTTCAGGCGGATGAATATTTCTGAGAATTATCTTGTGAAAAGTTGATTATAAACCACGTATAGAAACATGAGTGAATTTAGGGAGTGTATAATAAGACATATATATTTCATATTTTGAAAAATCTGGACAGTATATATATATATATATATATATATATATATATATATATATAGACACACACAGACATTATAATGTAGCAATATAAATGCTAATCGAAATTCACCGTGTAATACATATCATCCACATATCCAAAAATATTCATTTTACTGAACATCGATTTATATATAATGTTGTTCATCTAGGAAATTCACCAATAGGTTTAATTTTCAGTTCCATCATTATTTAGGGGGAGTGATATCTTATCACAATATGTATCTTTCAAAATCAGCGAGCTTACAAAAATGTACTTGTGATACCAGGTAGGATTCTAAATATGCATAAAAAATACATGTGATGAATAGGCTACAGAGAATGGGAGACAGAAATTTACATATGTGTTAACTTTAAAAACTCATGGAGAACTATTACAATGAAAAGTTTACTAGATTTATAACACATACCCTTGATAAAGCAGAAGGGAAGTCCAAGTATACACCATGCCTCCTATGAACGGCCTGTATTTCTATTCTGTTAGGTTTCTTGTTCTCCATCATATTAGGATTAGTAGTCAGAGTCTAGTAGGTTATGGGTTAATGTCAGGGATTCAGTATTTCAAATGGAAAATATGAAAATGAATCTAATGTGTATGCAAATATGTGCTACACAAAAATCATCCCACTCTCATCCAGAACAATGCCTTGACATAACCTTCGCCCCAATTAAGACACAATTAGTGGAGAAGAGTTAGAAAATCTGTGAATACGTATGTGGAAATGAAAATGCTCAGGAGTTCACAGCCTTGGATGCGGTAGAGAAATTTCCAAAAGTATGGGATAGGGTAAATACTCCACAAATATGGAGTTCTGCTGGCCTAATGACTCTTTGAGAAACTGCCTTTGAAGTTGGGACCTTGTAATATATGTTGTTGTCAGGAGCTTCAGCTTCCTTTGTAGTGAGACAATCAAAGCTGGATCTGCATATATGTGACCTGAAGGCCATGGTTTCTTATTTTCTAGTGAACATGAGGCAGCAGCTCTGAATTCCCTCATTGTAGGTAAACTGTGGCCACTGGGAGCTAAGTGTCTCCTCGTGTGGACTGAGAAGCCATTTGGTCATCCTCCACTTTTCCTGGTGATTCTTACTGCTGCACTGGGAGTTTGGTATTCGCATCAGTAAATACCATGAGTTCAACGGGGACACAGTGCTGGAGGGAGTACTCTCACGTGTGGTGGGTCAGGGTGTGCAGGAGAATGCCCCAACCAGGCTTCTATTCAACAAAGCTTGCCTCCTTGTCTGCAGCAACCCAATTCTGAACATTGCCCTAAAACCTCTCAATGTAACAAGATGCCTTAACATATAAGGGTCTGCTGGATGCACCATGTCAGTCACAAAGCATTTGGAAGCCAATGGCAGATCCATGTGGCCCCATCACAGATGTTTTATCATACACCTGCAAACCACTGCTCTAGGCCCACTACTAAGCAGGTTCCAACCTACTGGCACCTTTGTTCTACACCATTTTCATGAAACCCAGTAAATCAAGGCACTGTCTGGTACACTCATGATCAGCAACAGAACATCCAAAGATTCTCCAGTGCCACCTGCTCTTGGGAATTTCAAATATTCCATGGTATTTATCTAGCCATTTTTCAAGGATGAAGTTGGTGTCACTGTGGGTTTCAATTCATTCAGGAACCATTAAATGGTGAGGAAGCTCATTTCAATGAAAGCTCAGGAGAACTCTCACAGGCAAGTCTTCCCTAAGAGTGGCCAAAAGGTCAAATGAAGCCTGGCCCATTGAGGTCTACAATGTGAGTTCCATGTGTGATTTGACTCTCAAGTATGGCTGTCAAGTTTTTCAGAATGAAATCATGTGATATCCTAGCTGAGATTCCCAGTGCTCTGTGGAAAGCCATCCTGGGCCTAAATCTCAGTCTCCAAGGGCAATTCTCATGCGTGGCCTTCTAATATCCCAACAGAATTTATGGTAATACTTCTCTGAGTTCAGTTCCAAAACTCAGTCTCTAAGGGGAATCACACCATAGTTCAAGCCCAGGTTGACCCAGGAATCTCTTCCTACTGCCACACAACTGACCACAATTAATACCAAAACACTCCCACATGGCCCTCATCTTCTTTTATATAGACACTCATCATAACCCCTGGGTTGAGGTTTCCATGAGGGGTGCATACCAAGACAGTGCCCAAAATAATCTCCCTTGCCTCTAATTTGCCTAAAGTCAGGGTGGCCTGGAAACCCTTCCTGTTAACCAGGAATGATCAAATAGGCCTGCCATTAATACTGATGTACTTCTCCAAATAATCACACTGGGAAAATATGCTGATTAAGACACATCTCTTTACAAAGCAATAAAACAAAGAGCCACAGGTGATGCCTATTCATTTCCATTTGAAAACTCTTTTCTTCAGGATTCACAAAGGGGTCGCCTAAGGCAAAGACCTTCTAGATATTCACAGCACCAGAACCATAGGTAAGCAAAATTCCCAAAGCAGGGTTTCTCCACATAGACTTTACTGTTCACACTGATATCTGAGTTTCCTGAGATGCTCCCATTTCCTTCAGCTCTCCAGTACATGGCCATGTCACAGAGCTTGGAGGTGGTACATATCTTGGACAGAAAACCATGAGCCTATTCCGGAGAGTGGCCAGAATTCAAGAATGAAACAGGAAATTAGGAAGTTAGTCATTGCTACCCATCCATAAGGAAAGCTGCAGTCCAATCATGAATCGGGCAGTATGAATTTTGGGAAGCATTATACTAGACAGGACACATTCATTGATGCATTATGTTTTCTAATGTCTACAACTACAAACACAGTGGGATACATTGACATAGAAACACTTGCCTTGTCAAACGACTTACTAGAAACAGTCCACTTCAAATCAAACAAACTGCCTTTCCTACCAATTCTCAGAACATGAGACAAAACAACAAACTCACACCCACAACAACATAGGACTTTCTTCCCCCAAGTAGGTCTTTGACTCTCCGGAATTTCCTCTGACTGTTGTACCATACTATGTTCCCCCAAAATGCCCTGTACTGTCTCAGAGCTGGAATTTTTGGCCAACTCTTTGAAGTTGTCAGGAGCCAGCTTTGAGCCACTACCTTCTTTCTCAGGGAAGGCCACTCTCCAAAGCTCTCCTGGCATTTGGCCATTCTCAAATCAGTAGGTACCAAGAAAGACTGATTCTGTCCTTGGTAAAACCAAACAAGTGAGCCCACTGGGACTGGGTCTGGGACTGGTTCTGTGTGCCTGGCTTCCGGGATTCCAAGTTCAGAGTGTTCCAAGACCAAGGAAGTGAGATAGGTCACTTCCGTTCGGAACTGAATGAGGTCACTGGTTTGGCAACCACTTTGTCCTAACAGTTCCTTCAAAGGGTCCCATGAGATGGAGGCTGCCCCTACTTTCTGTGACACTTTCACAACTTAGAATGGTATATCAACCATAGGCACCCAGGAACAGCTCTCAAACAGAACTGGTTTGGTCCATCTTCTCTACATTAAGAAGAGAGAGGCTGATTCACACACATCCCTTCATCCTAACCAGGTTGTTTGCCTTACAAGATGACTTTGGCCCTCTCAGGTCCTTTATAGCTGCCTTCATCTTCCCCAGGGATAATTTCTGCATGGACCTTTGAGGTTCTCAGCGGGTGGAAGATCCCCTATATTCCTCTATATTAAGACCAACTCTGTCCCTGTTCTTCTATAAAGTTAGATTGAGGGAACAATGTATGATTAGGGTTAATAACATGTTCAATTTGAGTTAGGAATCATTCTGCTGGATGAATAATGGTATTGGGAACCTGGGATATTTATAAGAATATAGATGTGAAATATAAGTATGAAAACAGAAATCTAGGTAAGATTTTAAGCACAGAAGGGCATTGGGTCCTTGATTGGAATACTTAGCATTGAATTTCGTTCGCACAGATGTCTCAGATAAATCAATATACAATGGCATATCACCTTGTACCCTGGATGATTGAATGTAGAAGAGTTCATCCAGTCAAAAAGGGATAGTTGTTAGGATTAGGAATATAGTCGGTCTGTTTCGGAAGAAGAGTGAGTATAGGATTTGGACCAAAAGTTCAATAGCCCTAGGTTTTCGGTTAGAGAGTGAATGTAAATTTCAGCACATGTGGAGAGTCAGTCACAATGATGAACTGGAAAAATTATGTAGGAAATCAGATATCAATACACACATTATGAAACCAGGCAAAGTATAAAGTGAATGATAGGATTAGACATTATCAATAAGGTTGAGTTTCAATATATAATCTTAGGAAGAAACAAATATGTAGTCACCAATATGATTGACATTGGAGAGCATTAGGCAACCTGGACATGGATGTTTTTAGTAATCCAGGATCACTTTCCATCTAGGATTTGCTACAATCAGAAGTGTGACCTTTGCATTTTGTGATCAGAATATTACTGTGATAAAATGTATATGTAGATCAGGTGACATGAGTATTTCCTCTAACATTTCTTGGAGCAATATTTTGAAGAGATATAACCTAGTATTGGGGGTACACAGAGTTGTACCCTGTGTCTATGAATGTAGAAGAAATGCATGAATTGACAATACTGTGAATAAATAATATACTGTTTCCACTTTAAATCATGGATTGAATTGATATCTGAAAATACGTAAGAAAATCTTATATTGATATACAATCATTCATTCCAACGAGTTATACATCTAATGGTAATATTAGGGTTATGTTTTATCATGAAGGGTGTGTGAGTTTAGCTTCAAAAGTGATTATGGAAATGGAAAATAATGTGTTTGGAAAGAAATCTCATAAAAAGATGAGTCAAGAAATATAGAGGAATTCATATGTTCTGAAGCAGGATTTGATGGTAAGTATAAAAAAAGCGTATAAATTTCCTAACTTGTGGATGAAATATATATCCTATGATGTGCAAAAACTGAAAAAATAGTAATGCACCAGTGTTGAATGAAAATGAACGTCAAAATACACATCATATCCCATAGGAATCTACTTGCATTGATGCTTAACTGGGTCAGTTACTGTAGAAATATTATGATTTGTATGCAGTATTCACTGAAGTTAGTTTTCAGTAGTAGGAAACAAATACGTATTTCAAGTGGATGAATTTTTATGAGAATAATCTTGTGAAATGTTGACTATAAATTTACATATATGAACACGAATGAATTTAGGGAGTGTATAATAAGAAACATATATTTCATATTTTGAAAAATCTTGAGAGTGTATATATATATATAGATATGTGTGTGTGTGCATTTATGTATATATATATATATATATATATATATATACACACACACACACACACACACACACACACACACACACTAAAATGTATCAATATGCATGCCAATCGAAATTCACTATGAAACATATATCATCCACAGATCCAAAAATAATCATTTTACTGAACATGGATTTATGTATAATATTGTTCAACTAGGAAGTTCATCCATAGGTTGAATTTTAAGTTCCAACAGCGTTTAGGAGGAGTGATCTCTTCCCATGATTTGTATCTCCCAAGACAGCAAAACTCACAAGGATGTACGTGTGATACCAGTTATGTTTCTATATTTGCATATAAAAATACATGTGCTGAACAGGCTACAGAGAAAGGGAGACAGGAATTCACATATTTGTTAACTTTAAAAACACATGGAGATCTATTTCAATTAAAAAATTGACTAGATTTATAACACCTACACTTTATCATGCAAAAGGAAAGTCCAACTATACACCATGCCTTCTCTGAACTGCTTTCATTTCCATTCTGTTTGGTTATTTTTGTCCACCATTTTAGGATTAGTAGTCAGAGTCTATTAGGGTATGGGTTAGTGTCAGGAATTCAGTAATTTGAATGGAAAATAGGAAAATGAATCCAATGTGTATGCAAATATGTGCTACACAAAAATATTCCCACTCTCATCCAGAACATTGCCTTTACATTACCTTTGCCCCAAATAAGACACGATTAGAGAAGAAGAGTTAGGAAATCTGTGAATACATATCTGAAATGGAAAATATTCAGGAGTTCACAATATTGGATGTGGTAGAGGAGTTTCCAAAAGTAAGGGACAGGGTAAACACTTCACAAACATGGAGCTCATTGGGCCTAAAGACTCTTGAGAAACTGCCTCTGAGGTTGGGCACTTGAAATATATGTTGTTGTCAGGAATTTTAGCATCCTTTCTAGTGAGACCAACAAAGCTGGGTCTGATCTCTGTGACCTGGAGGATATGTTTTTTTTTTTTATTTTCCAATGAACATGAGGAAGCAGTGCTGAATTCTCTCTTTGTAGGTAAACTGTGGCCACTGGGGTCTAAGTGTCTCCCCATGTGGACTGTGAAGCCATTTGATCATCTTCCACTTTTCGAGGTGTTTCTTGCTTCTGCATGGTGAATTTGGTATTTGCTTCAGGAAATACAAGGAGTTCAACAGGTACCAGTTATGGAGGGAGTTCTGTCACGTGTGGTGGGTCAAGGTCTGCAGGAAAATGCACCAACCAGGCTTCTACCCCACATAGCTTGCCCGCTTGTCCATAGCAATCTGATTCTGAACATTGCCCTGAAACCTCTCCATATAACAAGATGCTTTTATATATAAGGGTCTGCTGACATCACCATGTTAGTCTCAAGCCATTTGGAATCCAAGGGCAGATCCACATGGTACCACCACAGATGTTTTATCACATACCTGCACACCACTGCTCTAGGCCCACTACTCAGCAGTCTCCAACTTACAGGGATCTCTTCTCTACACTGTTTTCATGAAACCAAGTAAATCCAAGCACAGTCTGGTACACTCATGATCAGCAACAAGTCATCCAAAGTTTCTCCATTGCCACCTGGTCATGGAAATTTCAAAAAATCCATGGTATGTACATAGCTATTTTTCAAAGATGAAGTTGGAGGCACTGTGGGTTTCAAATTATTTAGGAAACATTAAATGGTGAGGAAGCTCATTTCAAAGAAATCTCTGGAGAACTCTCACAGGCAAGGCTTCCCAAAGAGTGGCCAATATTTCACATGAATCCAGGCCCATTGAGGTCTAAAATGTGAGGTCCATGTGTGTTTTGACTCTCAATTATGGCTGCCAAGACTTTCAGAATAAAATCACGTGAAATCCTGGCTGAGATTCCCAGTGCTCTGTGGAAGCCACCTTGGCCTAGATCTCAGATTTCAGGGTGACTCTCATGTGTTGCCTCCTAAAATCCCAACACAATTCATGGCAATACTTCTCTGAGGACAGTTCCAGAATTCAGTCTGTAAGGGGAATAACACCAGAGTTCAAGCCCAGGTGAACTAAGTCATCTCTTTCAACCGCCACACAAATGACCAGAATTAAAACCAAAACACTCCCACATGGCCCTCAACATCCTCCATATAGACTCTTATCATAACCTCTGGCTGGAAATTTCCATGAGGGGTGCAGACAAAGAAAGTATCCAAATAAGTTCCCTTGCCCCTCATTTGCCTAAAGTCAGGGTGGCCTGGACACCCTTCCTGAGAACCAAGAGTGATTAAATAGGCCTGCACTTAATACTGCTCTGCATCTCCAATTTGGGGCCTACTTACTTTCAGGTAAAGATTCTTTATGTGATTTGGAGTCATGAGAAAAGCCAAGCACTTCTGGGCTAGTCTCTGCAGGGTTTGAAGAACTCATTTGACCCAAATTATCCCTATTCTCACTTGATGGATTTCAGGAACCTAACAGAGGAAAGCAAAAGACTTAATCCACAATGACTGCTCATTTGGCCATTTTGGTTTTGGATGCACACATGGTATCTTTCTTTAGATCCATCAGGTGCTAAGAATCTAAGCCACAGCCTCACATAGGGTCATGAGGCTGATTCAGACACATCCCTTTCCAAAGCAATCAAGCAAAGAGCCACAGGTGATGCCCATTCATTTGCATTTGACAACTCATTTCTTCAGGCTTCACAAAGGGGTGGTCTGAGTCAAAAAGCTTCCTGAAATTCAGGGCAACAGAACAATAGGTAAGCAAATGGCCCAAAGCAGGATTTCTCCACTGAGACTTTCCTGGTCACACTGATATCTGAGTTTTCTGAGATGCTCGCCATTCCCTTTAGCTATCCAGTACATGGCCATGTCACAGAGCTTGGAGGTGGTATATATATTGGAAACATAACCATGAGCCTATTCTGGAGAGTGGAGTGGATTCAGGAACAAAATATAATCTTAGGAAGATAGTAGGTGTTGCCCATTCATAAGGCAAGCCGCAGTCCATTCATAAATTGGCAGGATGAATGTTGGGAAGATTTCTACTAGACAGGAGACATCCATTGATGCATTCTCTTTTCTAATGTCTAGAACCACGGACACAGTGGGATACACAGACTTAGAAACACTCGCCTTTTCAAAAGACTTATTAGAAACAATTCACTTCAAACCAAAAAACCGCCTTTATTACCTATTCTCAGAACATGAGACAAAACCACAAACCAACACCCACATCCACAAAGACACCTTCTTCCCCCAAGTCAGTCTGTGACTATCCATAGTGTCCTCTGATTGGTGGGCCATACTATGTTACCCCGAAATGGCCTGTCCTGTCTCAGATCTGGTCTCCTTGGTCAACACTGTGAAGTTCTCAGGAGCCAGCGGTGATCCACTAACTGCTTTCTCAGGAAAGGCCACTCTTCAGAGCTTTCCTGGCATTTGGGCATCCTCACCTCCGTAGGTACCAACAAAGACTGACACTGTCCTTGGTAAATCTGAACAATTGAAACCACTGCGACTGAGACTGGGACTGAGACTGAATTTGGGTGCCTGGCTTCCTGGATCCCAAGTTCAGAGAGTTCCATCACAAAGGATGTTAGGTGAGGTCACTTCCTTTAAGATCTGAATGAGGTCACTGCCTTGGCAACCACTTTGTCCTAACAGTTGCTTCAAAGTGTCCCATAAAATGGAGGCTGCCCCTACATCCTTTGACACTTTCACAACTTAGAATGGTATATCAACCATAGGCACCCGGGAAGTGCTCTCCACACTGGCTTAGTTTGGTCCTTCTTCTCCATATTAAGAAGAGAGAGGCTGATTCAGACACATCCCTTCATCCTGACCAGGTTGTTTTCAATGGAAGATGACTTTTGCTCTCTCAGTTCGTACATATGTGCCTACAACTTCTCCAGGGATCATTTTTGCGTGGACCTTTGAGTTTCTCAGCAGTTGGAAGAAACCGTAAATTCCTGTATTGTAAGACCAACTCTGTCCCTGCTCTTCTGTAAAGTTAGATTGAGGGAAGAGTGTATGGTTAGGGTTAATAACAGTTTCGATTGGGGTTAGGAATCATTCTGCTGGATTAATAATGGTATGGCGAACCTTCGATATTTTCAAGAATATATAGGTGAAATATAAGCACGAAAACAGAAATAAAGGTAATATTTGAAGCCCAGAAGGGTGTTGGGCCCTTGATTGCAATATTTAGCATTGATTTATTTTCTGCACAGATGTCTCAGATAAATCAATATACAAATGCATAGGACCTTGTACTTTGGATTATTTATTGTCAAAGAGAACTTCCAGTCATAAAGGGATAGTTGGGGGGCTGGGGATGTGGCTCAAGTGGTAGTGCGCTCGCCTGGCATGCGTGCGGCCCGAGTTCGATCCTCAGCACCACGTACAAACAAAGATGTTGTGTCTGCCAAGTACTAAAAAAAATAAATGTTAAAAAATTCTCTCTCTCTCTCCCTCTCTCTCTAACTCTTTCTTTAAGAAAAAAAAATTTAAAAAAAAGAATAGTCGGTAGGATTATGACGATAGTCGGTAAGTTTAGAACGGAGAGTGAGTATAGGATTTGCACCAAAAGTTCTTTAGCTATGGGGTTTCAGGTATAGAGTGAATGTAAATGTCAGCACATGTGAAGAGTCAGTCACAATGATGAAATGGGGAAAATATGTAGGAAAGCAGATTTCAATAGAGACATTAGGAAATCTGGCAAAGTATATTCGGTAATGAAAATTTAGTAAAATACGTAAATGTCACTTCCCGTTTTTCTGTATGCTTAACAAAACACTTTTGAAATCTTGAGAACTGTTTGCTAATCTTGTTCCCAGAATGTGCTGTCCCCAACTGCCAACCTGCAGAATGTACTCATTCACCCGGTTGCACGCAAACTGCTCACTCGCCCAGACCAAACAATAAAGTTCCCTCTCTGCCCTCTCCAAGCAAAGTATATAAGCTCTGCTTAAGCTGTTCTCAGGGCTCTCTGCTCTATTCAAGTGAGCTCTGAGCCCCAGCATGCTGGACCCCCAAGAAACCCTTTGCTTTTGCATGAGACAGTCTTTTGGTGGTCTCTTCACCCGATGCTCGTCTGACCTTTACATATGGAGGTTCCAGTGAGATCCGGCAGCGGTGAACGAGAGACCCCAACAGGCTCCTCTTGGGGTATGTATGGTGCCTCTTTCTGGTTTCAGGTTTCAGGTTAGGGCTTCGCAAAATGGCTGTCAATGAAGAGTGTGACCTCTCTCCGATGGTGGCTGACATATGTGTCACAGAGCCACAGGCCACATCCCTGGGGGATGCACCAGAGTACTCGGGAAATCGAGGAGCAATAGTCTCCTCAACTCAGTGATATTTTGTTTCAGATTTGGTATCGCCAGCCCATCGGGTTTGGCCAGATACTTAGTCCTGGTCTCAGTGTTGAGGTTCCATTGTCTGTCTTTATTTTCTTGTCTTGTCTGTGTCGTGTGTCATCGCTTTTACTGTTTGTGTATCTTTCATTATGGGACAGAGCACTTCAATGCCTCTGTCCCTGACCCTTGATCACTGGACCAAAGTACCCTTAAGGGCTCAGAATCTTTCTTTTTCAGTAAAATTCTTGACCTGGCAGACTCTCTGTGCCTCAGAATGGCCCACCTTTGGATTCGGATGGCCCCTAGAAGGATCTTTCTACTTCCCACTAATTTAAAAAGTCAGAGGATATTGTCTTTCAGCCAGGGCCACATATCCATCCGGATCAACAGCCATATATCTTAACTTGGCAGGACCTCTGCAAATCTCCTCCATGGGTGAAGCATTTCCTTGCCCCTACCCCCGCTCCTACTCCTTCCACCATGATCTCTCAAACCCTCTGCTCCTCCTCCTCCTCCACACTCTGTTCTCCCTGAGTCACAAGATTTGACTCTACTGGACTCTCGTCCCCCTCCTTATCTCCTGCCCACGTCCCCCAAAGACCAACACCCTCTAAGTGATTCCCCTGCTGCTGACTCAACCTCTCCACCATTGGAGGAAGATAAACCAGCCCAGCGCCCTCCAGATAATTTCCCCGCAGCACACACAGCCCCTCCTCCTCTGGAGGAAGCTAGCCCAGCTAAAGGTACTCACCAGCAGTGAATGATTGAAAAACCTGGAACTCGAATGATGCTCCCCCTCATCCCTAGGGGCCAATGATTGACAACGGCCTTGGGGGAAAAATGCAAGCCTACCAGTATTAACCTTTCTCCTCTTCAGACCAATATAACTGGAAAAATAAATATCCCCCTTTTACCGAGGACCCCACCCGGCTCCTAGGTGTGGTTGAGTCATTGATGTTTTCACACCAGTCTACTTGGGATGACTGTCAACAACACCTAGGGTTGTCTCTTCATGATAGAGAAACAAAAGAGAATCCTCTTGGATGCTGGAGAAAATATCCTCTGACCAGATGGGTGACCGACAAAACTTCCCAACATATTCAACCCAGCTTTCCCTTGAATCGACAAAACTGGGACCCCAACACCTTTGAAGGTAGGGAGCATCTGTCCACTTATCGCTGGTCTCTAATTGTGGGTATCTTAGTGGCCGCTAGGCGACTAACAAATTTTGCCAAGTTAAGAGAGATTATTCAAGGGCCTGATGAATCTCCCTCTATGTTTTTAGAGAGAATTATGGAGGCATATAGGAGATATACTCCTTTCGATCCTCAGGCAGAGGATCAAAAGGCATCTGTCAAGATGGCCTTTATGGGCAAGCTGCCCTGGATATTAAAAGAAAGTTACAATGCTTAGATGGATTACAAGATATGACTTTGAGAGATTTAGTCAGAGTAGCCGAGAAGGTATACTATAAGAGAGAAACTGAGGAAGAGTAGGGAGCAAAGGGAGGATAAAAGAAACAAAAGACAGACTAAGGCATTGACTAAGGTCCTGGTCACAACAACAAATAGGCCAGAAATAAGAAACATGGAGACAGGAATGGATATCGGGGCCCATACTAGAGGCCACCCCTGGCCTCAATTTAATGTGCCTACTGTAAAGAAAAAGGACACTGCTTCAAAGAGTGCCATTGAAAGAGACAGCCACTCTAGCCAGCCATTCTGACTCTGGAGGATGACTAAGAACGTTGGGGCTCAGATCCCCTCCGAGAGCTCAGGGTAAATTTTGAAGTGGAGGGGACCCCAGCAAACTTTGAAGTGGATACAGGGGCAATATACTCTGCCCTTAAGGCCCCATTGGTCTCTCTATGAAATAAAAGGTCTCTAATTCAAGGGGCTAATGGCAGAAAATATCGGGCTTGGACAACTAAGAGGACCATGGACCAGGGGAAAGGAAAAATCCATCACTCGTTCTTAGTAATCCCAGAATGCCCGGCCCCATTGATGGGCAGAGATCTGCTCACCAAGCTCCGGGCCAAAATAACTTTTAACCCTGAAGGACAACAAGTGGAATTTCTAAATCCTTCAGTAAAAACTCCTATAGTCATGGCTCTATATATGTCAGTAGAAAATGTACATCAACTCACTCAACTTGGTTCAAAGAAATTGCATTCATTCCTGAAGGATCAAGAACAGAGTTTTTTACTAACCTACTCAAAGCAAAAGGAAATAACTGAATGGGTAACAAAAGCCTGTCAGGTCTGTCATGGATAATGCTTACCATTCCAAGCTTCCTGCAAAAAAGCACCTACGAGGAACCAGACCAGGACAATTCTGGGAAGTGGAATTTACTAAAATTAAGCCAGCAAGGTTTGAAATTAAATATCGCCTAGTCTTTGTAGATATATTTTGAGGATGGATTGAAGCCTTTTCCAGGAAAAAAAAAAAAAAAAAAAACGAAACAGCGCAAATGGTCGTCAAGAAGATCCTGAAAGATATTTTTACAAGATACGGCCTGCCTTAAGTAATAAGGTCTGATAATGGACTGGCGTTTGTAGCCCAGGTAAGTCAGGGGTTAGGCAAAACCCTGGGGATTAATTAAAAGTTATATTGTGCTTATAGACCACCGAGTTCAGGACAGGTAGAAAGAATGAATAGAACCATTAAAGAGACCATAACGAAATTAAGCTTAGAAACCTGCATAATAGATTGTACTATGCTCCTGCCTTATGCACTATTTCATGGAAGAAATACTCCCTCTCTTTCTTCGTGTAACCTCACCCCCTATGAAATTGTCCATGGTGCCCCTCCTTCAGTAAGGGACCTAACCCCAACTCTAAGACCTAACAATTCCTTCCACACCCCATTGCTTGACTGAATTAAGCTCTTGAAAGAACTCAGGAATACCTGTGAAAACAGATGGCCAATGCCTATCAACCTGGGGACGAGTGGACTCTACATCGATATCAAGTAAGAGACTTCATCTATGTAAGTCGACATCAGGTGTCATCCCTGGAACCCCACTGGAAATGACGATACAAGGTGCTACTTATAACACCTACAGCGGTAAAGGTAGAAAGAATCACTTCCTGGATCCATACCTCTCATCTCAAGCCTGACCCTGTCCAGACTCTGGCTTGAAACAGGAAAAAATTGGTAAAACTTTCAAATTGTGTATTTACCCTCTGTCTAAGGCTATACACTCTCCCCTTGACCACCAGTAGTCCTAAACCTATTCAACCCGTTCAGCAGCGATGGCTGATCACAAATCCTACTGGTAAAGAAGTATGATCTATCTCGCATACAGCCCACTTAGGGACTTGGTGGACATCTATCCACCCAGACATTTGTCAGCTGGCTATAGGTCTTTCCTATTGGGATATACCTGATGAAGAGGATCCCACTAAATTTCCATTAAATCCATTCTGCACCATTGATAATGGAAACAATCATTATGGATGTAGGGACACGCAAGCCAGATGCAGGTTGGCTAGCCTAGATTACTATGTTTGCCCGGTGGACTACCAAAGCCACAAACAGTCACGGTTGTGTGGGGGGAATGCCGACTTCTTCTGTAAGTCATAGGGTTGTGATCATACAGGCAGTGCATGATGGAGCCCAAACTCCTCATCAACTTCTGTACACAGCATTGGCCCTATTACCAATTAGATCACCAAAACCGATGGCCCCTAGAGGGGTCTCTAGATCCTCAAATTCTTCCTGACCTTTTTAACTTCTGAAAGTCCTCAAAAGGGTGAAAGGAGATTTCCCTATGTGGAGGCCTTTTCCCTCCTTCGCTCACATCATGAACTATGCTTCTCCAATAGGTCCTCACACTCAGCCTTCTGCTCCAGACTCTCTGCTGTCACTCTCACCTCAGCAACATGATTTCTCCCCTCCAATTACTAGATCAAACACCCAAACCTCCGCCGGATCTAAGACCATTGCCCCCTTGGTGAGGTAGCAGGTACTAAGGTAACCCTCCACCGAATCACTCCTCTCTTCTCCAGTCAGTGCCCGCACCGGGTCCCACCAGTTCCTCTTACCAGCTAACCCAAAGCTCAAACCAGCTGAGGAGAACCCTCAGACCCCTATCCAAGATTTAGTGAAAATGGCCTTTAAAGTTTCTTTGTCATCACTGAAAACAGATTACTAAGAATTTAAAGACCCTCACAGGCTTTTAGGGATACTAACTCCCATCTTCCCCTCTGCTCTACCTGTTCTACTGCTCACCTTTTTGTTGCTAGGAAAATCAAAAACCAATTTCCCAGTATTCTTTCACATCTCTGCTACCTCATTCTCAGATCCACGGAGCTGCTCAAAGCCACGCCTTCCCCATCTCCCCCCTCTGTTCCAGGCCCACAGAAAAACATTAACTGAAATTCTACAGAAGTCTTCAGCATGGCTGACTTTAGGACTTTCAGCAAAAGAGTCCCCATGAAAGACTTCAAAGTAGATAAACTTCCTCTTTTCCTGTTGCCCTGTTCTACTTGGCCACTGGCTAAAAATATCAGCACTCCTAAGTTAGACACCCCCTTACTAGTTTTTCACAAAATATGTGAACAAGGCCTTTGGCATTGAGCTGGGGCTTCACAGAGATGGCTACATTTCTAAGATAATGAAGTTACCAACTGGGCTCCATGGTAACAGCTGGAAGGGGGAAAAAATAAAGGGAAGAAAAAGCTCTCCTTCACCCAGGTGGCCTTGAAAAGTTAACTTGCCCAGAACAGAGGAAAAAAACAGAAAAAATCTGCTTTTTGTGAACTTCTGCAGGCTGTGAACTTCTGCGCCCCTTCCCTTATATGTTGGGTACAAAATTCTGAAACTACCTAAACGTGGTTTTCAGGGAATTAATTGATTATAACAGAAGTAATGCCCTCTGAATCCGGTTGCAAATAAAATGGAAAGTTTCCCTGTTTTTGGTAGTATCTTAGGTGCCTTGCCATGTCCGTCTCTACAACAGTATAATTCTATAGACTTAAACATTGTTTATGTTTTCATGAAATTGTCAAGACGATGTGATTAATTTTGTAAAGGTGCAGAGGTTTCCCAGAGTGCTTTATCATAATGCAGGTGCATTTGAAGATCAAATAAGGGGGCATAAAACCCGGTTCCACTGAGAACATATATCCATCACTTTAGCCATCCTATTAGGAATAGGAGTTGCTGCAGGTGTGAGCACAAGAACCACTGCCTTGGTCCATGGGATACAACAAATGACACAATTAGAAGCAGCAATAGACCAAAACTTAAAGATAATAGGAACCTCCATCTTGGCTTTGCAGGAATCTTTAACCTCTCTCTCTGAAGTTGTTTTACAGAACAGGCGAGGGTTGAACCTCCTCTTCATGAGAGAAGGGGGCCTTTGTTCTGCATTGATGGAGAATCTTGTGTTTTTGCCGACCATACTGGAGTTTTAAAAAAATCTAGGAGTAAATTAAAAAGATGCCTTCAAGAGTGTCATTGAGAGAGAGAGGCCCAAAAAGGGTGGTTTGAGTCTTGGTTCACACAGTCCCCCTGGTTAACTACGCATTTATCAACCCTGGCCATTTCAATAATAATCCTCATATTATTGCTAACTATAAAACCCTGTTTGCTCAACCGTGTAATTTCTTTTCTCCAAGCTCAAATTGGACGAGTTAAACTTATGGTAATACCCCACTAGCAAACATGGAATGTGACACCCCGCAATGATCACTTTTATGATTAAAAGTAGCCAGAAGAAAAAGTGGGGAATGAAAGATTAATAAAATAGGCACTTTTCACTTCCTTTTTTCCTGTATGCTTAACAAAACACTGTTGAAATCTTGAGAAATGTTTGCTAATCTTGTTCCCAGAATATGCTGTCCCCAACTGACTAACTGCAGAATGTGCTCCCTCACTGGGTTGCATGAAAACTGACCACTGGCCCTGACCCAGCAATAAACTTCCCTCCCTGCCATCACCAAGGAAAGTGTAAAAGCTCTGCTTAAGCTGTTCTAAGGGCTCTCTACTCTATTCAAGTGAGCTCTGAGCATCAGCATGCTGGACCCCCAATAAACCCTTTGCTGTTGCATGAGATAGTCTCTTGATGGTCTCTTCCTTCGACCTCACCCGACCTTTACTTGGATAATTAAATGTAGAAGAGAACATGCATTCAAAAAGGGATAGTCGGTAGGATTAGGGATATAGTTGGTAGGTTTAGGAAGAAGACTGTGTATAGGTTTTGGAACAAAAGTTCCTTAGCAATAGGGTTTCGGTTAGAGAGTGAATGTAAATGTCAGCACATGTGAAGAGTCAGTCACAATGATGAACTGGAGAAAATATGTAGGAAATCAGATATCAATACACACATTATGAAATCAGGCAATGTATAAAGTGAATGATAGGATTAGACATGATCAACCAGGTTGAGTTTCAATATATAATCTTAGGAAGAAACAAATATGTAGTCACAAATATGATTGACATTGGAGAGCATTAGGCAACATGGACATGGATGTTTTTAATAATCCAGGATCACTTTCCATTTAGGATGTGCTACAATCATAAGTTTGACCTTTGCATTTTGTGATCAGAATATTACAGTGATAAAATGTATATGTAGATCAGGTGACATGCATATTTTTTCTAACATTTCTGGGAGCAATATTTTGAAGAGGTATAAATTAGTGTTGGGGGTAAACAGAGTTGTTCCCTGTGTCTATGAATATAGAAGTAATGCATGAATTGACAATACTGTGAATAAATAATATAGCTGTTTCCACTTTAAATCATGAATTGAATTGATATCTGAAAATATATAAGAAATCTTATATTGATATACAATCATTCATTCCAACGAGTAATGCATCTAATGGTCATATTAGGGTTATGTTTTATCATGAAGGGTGTGTGAGTTTAGTTTCAAAAGTGATTATGAAAATGAAAAATTATGTGTTTGGAAAGAAGTCTCATGAAAAGACGAGTGAAGAAACATAGAGGAATACATGTGTTCTGAAGCAGGAAGTGATTGTAAGTATAAAAAAACGTATAAATTTCCTAACTTGTGGATGAAATATATATCCTATGATGTGCAAAAACTGAAAAAAATAGTAATGTACCAGTGTTGAATGAAAATGAATGTCAAAATACATATCATGTCCCATAGGAATCTACTTGCATTGATGTTAAACTGGGTCAGTTACTGTAGAAACATTAGGATTTGAAAGGACCATTTACTAAAGTTAGTTTTCAGTACTAGGAATCAAATATATATTTCAGGTGGATGAATATATCTGAGCATAATCTTGTGAACATTTTATTATAAATCAACATTCATGACATGAATAAATTTAGGGAGTGTATATAAGACACATATATTTCATATTTTGAAAAATCAGAGGGTGTATAATACATATATATATATATATATATATATATATATATATATATATATATATCTCACAGATACATTAAAAAGTAGCAATATATAAATATATATGCGTATCAAAATTTATCATGAAATATATATCATCCACAGATTAAAAAGTATTCATTTTAGTGAACATGGATTTATGTATAATGTTGTTCAACTAGGAACCTCACCCATAGGTGGAATTTTAAGATCCAAAAGCGTTTAGGAGGAGTGATCTCTTCTCACAATTTGTATCTGCAAAGTCAGCCACCTCACAAAAATGTACGTGTGATACCAGGTAGGATTCTATATGTGCATATAAAAATACATGTGCTGAATAGGCTCCAGAGAAATGGAGACAGGAATTCAGAAATAAGTTAACATTAAAAACAATGGAGAACTATTTCAATTAACAATTGACTATATTTATAACACCTACCATTTATCATGCAAAAAGCAAGTCCAACTATACACCCTGCCTCCTCTGAACTGCTTATGTTTCTATAATGTTTGGGTTACTTTCCTCCATCATATTAGGATTAGTAATCAGAGTCTAGTAGGGTGTGAGTTAGTGTCAGGGATTCAGTATATCGAATGGAAAATAGGAAAATGAATCCAATGTGTATACAAATATGTGGTAAACAAAAATCTTCCCACTCTCATCAAGAAAAACACCTAGATATCACCTTCGCCCCAAGTAAGACACAATTAGAGGAGAAGAGTTAGAAAATCCGTGACTACATATCTGGAATGGAATACGATCAGGAGTTTACAACCTTGGAAGTGGTAGAGGAGTTTCCAAAAGTAAGGGACAGGGTAAAAACTGCACAAACGTGGACCTCTGCCTGCCTAAAGACTTCTTGAGAAACTGTCTCTGAGGTTGGGCACTTAAAACATATGTTGTTGTCAGGAGCTTTAGCTTCCTTTCTAGGGAGACCATCAAAGCTGGGTCTTCATCTCTTTGACCTTGTGGATATGGTTTCTTATTTTCCAATGAACATGAGGCAGCAGTGCTGAATTCTCTCTTTGTAGGTAAACTGTGGCCACGGGGAGCTAAGTGTATCCACATGTTGACTGTGAAACCATTTGGTCATCCTCCACATTTCGTGGTGATTCTTGGTGCTGCACTGGGAATTTGGTATTTGCTTCATGGAATACAAGGAGCTCAACTGGAACACAGTGCTGGAGGGAGTTCTGTCATGTGTGGTGGGTCAGGGTCAGCAGGAGAATGCACCAACCAGGTTTCTAGCCCACATAGTTTGCCCCCTTGACCATAATAACCTGATTGTGAACATTTCCCTTAAACCTCTTGTTATAAAAAGATGCCTTTACATATAAGGGTCTGCTGGATGCCCCATGTCAGCCACATGCCATTTGGAAGTCAAAGGCAGATCCACAAGGCCCCACGACAGAAGTTTTATCACAAAACTGCACATCTCTGCTCTAGGTCCACTAATCAGCAGCCTTGAACTTACTGGCATCTCTGTTCTACACCATTTTCATGAAACTTAGTCAATCAAGGAACTGTTTGGTACACTCATCGTCAGCAACAGTACATCCAAAGGTTCTCCTGTGCAACCTGGTCAAAGGAATTTAAAAAATTTCATGGTATTTATCGAGCCATTATTCAAGCATGAGGTTGGAGGCACTGTTGGTTTCAATTTTTTCAGGAAACATTAAATGGTGAGGAAGCTCATTTCAATGAAACCTCTGGAAAACTCTCACAGGCAAGTCTTCCCAAGGAGTGGCCAAAAGGTCACAGAAATCCAGGACTATTGAGGTCTACAATGTGAGGTCCATGTGTGTTTTGACGCTCAAGTATGCCTGCCAAGTGTTTCAGAAAAAATCATGTGATATCCAGGCTGAGATTCTCAGTGCTCTGTGGAAAGCCACCCTGGACCTAGATCTCAGTTTATAAGGGCGACTCTCATGTGTGACCTGCTAAAATCCCAACACAATTCATGGCAATACTTCTCTGAGTTCAGTTCCAGAACTCAGTCTCTAAGTCCCCTTGAACTCACACCAGAGTTCAAGCCCAGTTGGACCCAGTCATTTCTTCCAATCGGCACACAAATGACCAAAATTAAAACCTAAACACTCCCACAAGGCCCTCATCTTCTCCATATAGACACTCATCATAACTTCTGCCTGAAGGTTTCCATGAGGGGCGCAGCCCAAGACAGTGACCAAAATGAGCACCCTTGGCCCTCATTTGCCTAAAGTCAGGGTGGCCTGGACACCATTCCTGTAAACCAGGAGGGATTAAATAGACCTGCCATTAATACTCCTCTGCTTCTCCATTTTGAGGCCTACTGAATGTCAGGTATAGATTCTTTATGTGGTTTGGAGTCATGAGAAAACCCAAGCACTTCTGCAGGGCTTTGAAGAACTCATTTGACCCAAAGGATCGCTATTCTCACTTGATGGAGTCAGGAACATCACAGAAAAAGGCTAGAGACTTCATCCACAATGACTGATCTTTTTGCCATTTTGGTTTTGGATGCACACACGGGATCTTTCTTTAGATCCATCATGTGCTAAGCTGGAGCCTCACACAGGGCCAAGTGGCTGATTCAGACACCTCCCTTTCCAAAGCAATTATGCCAAGAGCCACAGGTGATCCTCATTCATTTCCATTTGATAACTGTTTTTTTCAGTCTTCACAAAGGGGTGACCAGAGGCAAATACCTTCCTGACATTCAGGGCAACAGAACAAAATGTAAGCAAAAGGCCCAAAGCAGGGTTTCTCCACTGAGAGTTTCCTGGCCACACTGATATCTGAGTTTTCTGAGATGCTCTCCTTGCCATTCCCTTCAGCTATTCAGTACATGGTCATGTCACAGTGATTGGAGGTGGTACATATCATGGATAAAAAATGATGAGCCTATTCTGGCTAGTGGCCAGAATTCTGGAACAAAACAGGAACTTAGGAAGGTTGTAGGTGTTTCCCATTGGTAAGGCAAGCCGCAGTCCTTTCATAAATTGGACAGGTTGATTGGTGGGAGGCATTCTACTACACAGGACATATTCATTGATGCATTCTCTTTTCTAATGTGTACAACCATGGACACAGTGGGATACACAGAAATAGAAACACTCACCATGTCAAATGACTTATTAGAAACAGTCCATTCCAAAAGAAATAAATCACGTTTTTTTACCTATTCTCAGAACATGAGACAAAACCACAAACTGACATCCACACACCCAGGCACCTCCTTCCCCCAAGTAGGTCTGTGACTCTTCTGAGTGTCCTCTGACTGGTAGGCCATACGATGTTCCTCCGAAATGGCCTTTCCTGTCTCAGATCTGGTGTTATTCACCAACTCTGTGAAGTTGTCAGGAGGCAGTGGTGAGCCAATTCCAGTCTTGTCAGTAAAGGCCCCTCTTCAGAGCTTTCTTGGAATTTGGCCACCTTCACATGAATAGGTACCTAGAAAGACTGATTCTATCCTTGGTAAATCCAAACAAGTGAGACCACTGGGACTTGGACCGGTAATGGCTCTGGGTGCCTGGCTTCCTGGATCCCAAATTCAGAGAATTCCATCACCAAGGAAGTATGTGAGGTCACTTCCTTCAGGAACTGAATGAGGTCACTGACTTGGCCACCAATATGTCCTAACAGTTGCTTCCTAGGTTCTCATAAGATGGAGGCTGCCCCTATTTCCTGTGACATATTCACAAATTAGAATGGCATAGAAACCACAGGCACCTGGGAACAGCTCTCCACAAAGGCCTGGTTTGGTCCGACTTCTCTACATTAAGAAGAGAGAGGCTGATTCAGAAACATCCCTTCATCCTGATTAGGTTGTTTGCCATGGAAGATGACTTTTGCTCTCTCAGGTCCTAAATAGCTGCCTAAATCTTCTCCATGGATCATTTCTGCATGGACCTTTGAGGTTTTCAGCAGATGGAAGATCCCCTACATTCCGGTATTGTAAGACCAACTCGGTCCCTGCTCTTCTGTAAAGTTAGATTGACGGAACATTGTATGGTTAGGGTTAATAGCGTGTTCGATTTTGGTTAGGAATCATTCTGCTGGATGAATAATGGTTTGGGAACCTGTGATACTTATAAGAATATAGACTTGAAATATAAGTACAAAAACAGAAATCTAGGTAAGATTTGAAGCCCAGAATTGCATTTGGCAATTGATTGGCATACTAAGTTTGAATTATGTTCTGTACCGAGGTCTCAGATAAATTCATTTACAATGGCATAGGATGCTGTACCTCAGATGACTGAATTTAGAAGAGATCATCCAGTCCAAAAGGGATAGTCCAAAGGATTAGGAAGATTGTCAGTAGGATTAGGAAGAAGAGTGAGTCTAGGAGTTGGACCAAAAGTTCTTTAGCAATAGGGTTTTAGTTAGAGAGTGAATGTAAATGTCAGCACATGTGAAGAGTCAGTCACAATGATGAACTGGGGAAAATATGTAGGAAAGAGAGTAAATATGTATCAATAGACACATTAGGAAATCAGGCAACGTCTAAAGTGAGTGATAGGATTAGACATTTTCAACAGGGTTGAGGTTGAATATATAATCTTAGGAAGAAACAATTATTTAGTCACCAATAGGATTGGCATTTGAGCGCATTAGGGAACCTAGACATGGAGGTTTTTAGTAATCCATGCTCACTTTAAATTTAGGCTTTAGTACAATCATAAGTGTGACCTTTGCATTTTGTGTCAAGAATATTACTGTGGTAAAATATTTATTTAGATCAGATTACATGAGTATTTCTTCCACCAATATGAGGAGCAATATTTTGAAAACTTATAAATTAGTATTGCGGATAAAATAGGCATACCCTGTGTTGATGAATAAGAGATGATGCATGAATAGACCATATTGTGAATTAATTATATAACTGGTTCCAACTTTAAATAATGCATTGAAATTATATTTGAAAATATATAGGAAATCTTATATTGATATATATACATTCATTCCAACCAGTTATACATCTAATGGTAATATTAGGGTTACGGTTTATCATGAAGAGTGTGTGAGTTTTGCTTCAAAAATGAGTATAGAATCGAAAATAATGTTTTTAGAAAGAAGTCTATTGAAAAGACCACTAAAGAATCATAGAGGAATACATGTTTTCTGAAAGAGGAAGTGATTGAAAGTGAACCACATGCCTATAAATTTGTGAATTTGTGGATGAAAGGTTATACCCTATGATGTCCATAAACTTAAGAAATATTAATGTACCAGTGTGGAATAAAAATGAACTTCAAAATACATTTCATGTCCCATAGGAATCTAACTGCATTGAAGTTAAACTTGGTCAGTTACTATAGAAATATTAGGATATATAAGGACCATTCACTGAAGTTAGTTTTCAGTACTAGGAAACAAATATGTATTTTAGGTGGTTAAATATTTCTGAGAATAATCTGTTGAGAGCCACAGCCAAAGGAGCCCCAGTAAACTTGTAGCTGGCAGCAAACTTCCGTCTGCCGGCTGATGATTGGCTCACAGCGGCCCCAGCATCATCTAGCTGATTTGCTTCTCTGTGGTGATGCTCATTGGAGATGCTCAATGAGCGGTTTCCCCGACCTTTCAGACTGCCAGCGGATGATTGGCTCACAGCGGCCCCAGCAACATCTAGCTGATTGGCTCCTCTGTGGTGATGCACATTGGGCTGGTTCCCTGCCCTTTCAGACCACGGAACTGCTCATTGGGGGACTTTTTTGGCTCCGCCCATGCGACCCAGCCAATCGGCCTCAAGAGGAGGAGACTTGTGTTTGAGGGAGAGGCTTGTGGGAAGCCTGTGGTGGCAGTTGGGCTCTGACGGCTATTCCTGAGAAGCTGTTTTGTTTGGTGTCATCTTGTTGGGTTGTATTATAGTAGAAATGCGGAATCAGAAATTATTAAAAAAAAAAAACTGAAAGAGTGTTCAGTAAATTGTTAGATGCAATTAAGGCATGGAAGACTTTACAAGGACATGGAGGTTTACAAGGTTAATTATCTAAGGTAATACAAGGAGCTAATGAACCTTATGCTGAATTTGTAGATAGGCTTATTCAAACAGCTACCAGAGTTTTTGGAAATACACAACAAGCAATGCCATTACTAAAACAACTGGCTTATGAGCAAGCGAATCTTTGGTGCAATGATATCATTAGACCATGGAAACATGAAGATTTAAACACATATATTAAATTATGTAGAGACATTAAAGAACAAGAGCAAGTCGTGGAAGCTGCAGTAAAACAGGCTTTAGATGCCAGAGACATTAATGAACAAGGGCAAATTGTGGCAGCTGCAGTAAAACAGGCTTTAGATGCCAGGCCAAGAACATGCTACAATTGTGAAGAAACAGGACATTTTAAAAGGAATTGTCCCATAGGAGGAGGGTTTAACAAAACTAGGTATCAAAGGAGTAGAATACCAGGTATTTGTCCACGATGCCGTAGAGGGAGACTTTGGGCTAATGAATGCTGTTCTCAAACCACCATAGAGGGTACACCATTATCAAAAAACGAACAAGGACCAGGTGTTTATCCACAATATTGTGGACAAAGACATGGAGCTCCATTGCCAAAAATGGACAAGGGGGCTCAATGCTCCGGGGCCCAAAACCACAAATATACGCAGCACTGGAGAAACCCAGCAACCCCATCAGGGTAGTGCCCAGGACACATTGTCCATCAGATCCCTCATCAGACAAACCAGAGGGAGCTCAGGGTTGGACATCTGTGCCTCCGCCAGAGCAGTACTAACTGCAGAGATGGGAGTTCAATTCATTTCCACATGGGTAAAAGGACCTCTTCCCAAAAAAACAGTAGGCTTATTATTGGGACGCAGCTCTTCTACTCTAAAAGGACTTATGATAAGTCCTGGGGTAATTGATCTCGACTATGAAGGTGAAATAAAAATTATAGCCAGTTCTCCAAAGGGTATATCAGTAATTTCACCAGGAGATAGAATAGCACAGTTACTAATAATACCCAGCCTACATGAAAAATTTTCCAGTTGTACTGTAGAAAGAGGTTCCAAGTGATTAGTCTCCACAGGTGTAGATTGGGCTATGCTTTCTTTAAATTTAGATTCTGGCCCCATGCTAAAACTAAATATTCAAGGGCATAAATTTAATGGGCTACTGGATACAGATGCAGACCTTAGCATCATCTGTCGTCAAGAATGGCCAAAACATTGGCCGTTACAACAAGCCACTCAAACGCTTCGAGGCCTAGGAGTGGCGTCTAATCCCCATAGAAGTGCAATGGTATTAGATTGGAAGGATCCTGAAGGATGTGAAGGAACTCTACAGCCATATGTATTGGATCATCTTCCCGTAAATTTATGGGGACGAGATAGTCTTCTGGACTCAGTGATATTTTTTTTCGGATTCGGTATTGCCAGTCAATCGGGTTTTGCCAGCTCCTCAGTCCTGGTCTCAGTGTTGGACGTCCATTGCCTGTCTTCATTGCCTTGTCTTGTCTGTGTCGGCCCAGCGCCCTCCAGATAATTCCTTTGCGGCACACACAGCACCTCTTCCCTTGGAGGAAGCTGTACCATCTAAAGGAACTCGCTGGCGGTGAATGATTGAAAACCCTGGAACTCTCGGGATGCTCCCCCTCCATCCCTATGGGCCAATGATTGACGATGGCCACGGGGAAAAAATGCAAGCCTACCAGTATTAGCCTTTCTCCTCGTCAGACCTAAATAACTTAAAAAAATTATAATCCCCCTTTTTCTGAGGACCCCACTTGGCTCTCAGGTCTGGTTGAGTCATTGATGTTTTCACACCAGCCTACTTCAGAAGACTGCCAAAAACTCCTATTGATTCTCTTCATGACAGAGGAACAACAGTGAATCCTCCAGGAAGCTAGAAAAAAATATCCTCAAACAAGATGTGCGTCCGACACAACTTCCCAACATAATCAAAGGCAGCTTTCCCTTGAACCCACTCAACTGAGACCCCAAAATCTTTGAAGGTAGGGAGCATCTGTCCACTTATCACCGGGCTCTAATAGTGTGTCTCCAAGCAGCCGCTAGCGACAAACTAATTTGGACAAGGTAAGAGAGATTATTCAAGGGCCTGATGAATCTCCCACTATGTTTCTAGAGAGAATTATAGAGGCATATGGGAGATATACTCCTTTTGATCCTCAGGCAGAGAATCAAAAGGCATCTGTCACGATGGACTTTATTGGGCAAACTGGCCTGGATATTAAAACAAAGTTAGAAAGCTAGATTGATTACAAGATATGACTTTGAGAGATTTAGTCAGAGAAGTCAAGAACGTATACTATAAGAGAGAAACTGAGGAAGAGAAGGGAGCAAAGGGAGGATAAAAGAAACAAAAGGCAGACTAAGGCGTTGACTAAGGTCCTGGTCACAACAACAAATAGGCCAGAAATTAAGAAACAGGTAGACAAGAAGGGATAACATTGGCCCATGCAAGAGGGCACCCTGCCCTCAGATCACTGTGCCTACCCTAAAGAAAAAAGGACACTGGGCCAAAATTGCCCTAAAAAGCGACAGCCACACCAGCCAGCCATACTGACTCTGGAGGATGACTAAGAAAGTCGGGGCTCAGTTTCCCTCCCCAAGCTCAAGGTAACTTTTGAAGTGTTTCAAAAGTGATTATGGAAATCGAAAATAATGTGTTTGGAAAGAAGTCTCATGAAAAGGTCAGTCAAGAAACATGGATGAATACATGTGTTCTGAAGCACGAAATGATTGAAAGTGAGACAAATGCCTATAAATTTGCTAACTTGTGGATGAAATATATATTCTATGATGTGCATAAAGTGAATAAATAGTAATGTAGAAGTGTTGAATAAAATTGAACATCAAAATACACATCATGTCCCATAGTAATCTACTTGAATTGATTTTATACAGGGTCAGTTAGTATAGAAATGTTAGGATATGTTTGCATCATTCAAAGAAGTTAGTTTTCAGTACTAGGAAACAAATATGTATTTCAGGTGGATGAATATTACTGAGAATAATCTTGTGAAAAGTTGATTAAAAATCCAAATACATCAATATGAATCAATTTAGGGAGTGTATAATAAGACACGTGATATATATATATATATATATATATATATATCACAGACATTAAAAATAGCAATATATATGCCAATTGAAATTCATCATGAAATATATATCATCATCATATCCAAAAATATTCATTTTAATGAATATGGATTTTTATATAAGTTTGTTCAAATTGGAAGCTCACCCATGGGTTGAATTTTCAGTTCCAACAGTGTTTAGGACGAGTGATCACTTCTCACAATTTGTATGTGCCATGTCAGCCACCTCACGAGAATGTACGTGTGACACCAGGTAGGATTCTATATGTGCATATTAAAACACATGTGCTGAATAGGCTACTGTGAAAGGAAGACAGTAATTCATATATTTGTTAACTTTAAAAACACATGTAGAACTATTTCAATTAAAAATTGACTAGATTTATAACTCCTACCCTATATATTTCAAAAGGCATGTCCAACTATACACCATGCCTCCTCTGAAATGCTTGTATTTCTATTCTGTTTGGGTTATGTTTCTCCATCATATTAGGATTAGTAGTCAGAGTCTAGTAGGGAATGGGTTAGTGTCAGGGATTCACAAAAATCTTTCCACTCTCATTCAGAACAATGCCTAGACATTACCCTCGTCCCAAGTAAGACACAATTAGAGGATAAGAGTTAAAAATTCTGTGAATACATATCTGGAAATGAATATTCTCATGAGTTCACAACCTTGGATGTCGTAAAGGAGTTTCCAAAAGTATGAGACAGGGTAAGCACTCCACAAACATGGAGCTCTGCTGCCCTAAAGACTTCTTGAGAAACTGCCTCTGAGGTTGGGCACTTGATATATATGTTTTCATAAGGAGCTTTCTTTGTACTGAGACCATCAAAGCTGGGTGTGCATCTATGCGACCTGGAGGACATGGTTTCATATTTTCCAATGAACATGAGGCAGCAGTGCTGAATTCTCTCTATGTAGGTAAACTGTGTCCACTGGGGCCTAAGGGTGTCCGCGTGTGGACTGTGAAGCCATTTGGTCATCCTTCACTTTTCCTGGTGTTTCTTGCTGCTGCACTGGGAGTTTGGTATTTGCTTATGAAGTAAAAAAAAGATCACCTGGGACACAGTGCTTGAGGGAGTTCTGTCACGTGTGGTGGGTCAGGGTCTGCAAGAGAATATACCAACAATGCTTCTATTCCACATAGCTTTTCCCCTTGACCACAGCAACATAATTCTCAACATTGCCCTGAAACCTCTCTATATAACAAGATACCATTACATATAAGGGTCTGCTGGCTGCACCATGTCAGTCACAAGGCATTTGGAAGCCATTGGAAGATCAACATGGCCCCACCACAGATGTTTTATCACACACCTCCCCTCCTCTGGTCTAGGCCCACTACTCAGCAGGCTCCAATTTACTGGCATCTCTGTTATACACCATTTTGATGAAACCTAGTCAATCAAGGCACTGTCTGGTATACTCATGATCAGCAACCGGTTTTCCAAATTTTCTCCAGTGCCACCTGGTCATGGAAATTTCAATAATTTTATTGTATTTATCTAGCCATTTTTCACGGATGAAGATGGAGGCACTGTGGATTTCAATTTGTACAGGAACCATTAAATGATGAGAAACCTCATTTCAATGAAAGCTCTGTAGAACTGTTAAAGACAAGGCTTCCCAGGGAGTGGCCAAAAAGTCACATGAAATCAGACCCATTGAGGTCTACAATGTGAGGTCCATGTGTGTTTTGACTGTCACCTATGCCTACCAAGTCTTTCAGAAAAAAAAATCATGTGGTATCCTGGCTGAGATTCCCAGTGCTCTGTGGAAAGCCACCCTGGGCCTAGATCTCAGTTTCCAAGGGAGACTCTCATGCGTGCCCTCCTAGAATCCCAACAGAATTCATGGCACAAGTTCTCTGAGATCAGATCCAGAATGCACTCTCTAAGTGTAATCACACCAGAGTTCAAGCCCATGTGGACCCAGGCATCTCCTTTAACAGCCACACAATGACCACAATTAAACCAAAACACTCCCACATGGCCCTCATCTTTTTCCATATAGATACTCATCATAACCTCTGGCTGGAGGTTTCCATGAGGGGCACATTCCAAGACAGTGTCCAAAATAAGCTCCCTTGCCCCTCATTTGCCTAAAGTCAGGGTGGCCTCGACATACTTCCTGTGAACCCGGAGTGATCAAATAGGCATGCCGTTAATACTGCACCGCTTCTTCAATTTGAGGCCTACTGAGTTAGAGGTATAGATTCTTTATGTAAATTAGAGTCATGAGAAAACCCAAGCACCTTTGCAGGGCTTTGAAGAACTCAATTGACACAAAGGATCCCTATTCTCACTTGATAGAGGTCAGGAACCTCACAGAGGAAAGCGAGACTTTATCCACAATGACTGGTGTATTTGCCATTTTGGTTTTGGATGCACACATGGGATCTTTCTTTAGATCCATCTGGTGCTGAGAATCTAAGCCACAACCTCACACAGGGCCAAGATGCTAATTCAGACACATCCCTTTCCAAAGCAATTAAGCAAAGAGAAACAGGTGATGCCCAATCATTTCCATTTGAAAACTGTTTACTTCAGGCTTCACAAAGGGGTGGCCAGAGCAAGAACTTCCTGACTCAGTTCATCAGAACAATATATAAGCAAAATGCCCAAAGCAGGGTTTTTCCACTGAGATTTTCCTGGTCACACTGATATCTGAGTTTTTTGAGATGCTCGCCATTCCCTTCAGCTATCCAGTACATGGCCATGTCACAGAGCTTGGAGGTGGTATATATGTTGGACACAAAACCATGATCCTATTCTGGAGAGTGAACAGAGTTCATGAATAAACCTGGAAATTAGGAATGTATTAGGTTATGCCCATCTTTAAGTAAAGCCACAAACCATTCATAAATTGGGCAGGATGAAATGGGAAGCTTTCTACTAGACAGGACACATCCATTGATGCACTCTCTTTTCTAATGTCTACAACCACGGACACCATGGGATACACAGACATAGAAACACTCTCCTTTTCAAACGACTTACGAGAAACAGTTCACTCCAAACCAAACAAACCACATTTTTTTCCTATTCTCACAACATGAGACAAAATCACAAACTCACAACCACACCCACAAAGGCACCTCCTTACCCTAAGTAGGTCTGTGACTCTATGGAGTGTCCTCTGACTGGTGGGCCACACAATGTTCCCCCGAAATGTCCTGTGCTGTCTCAGATATGGTCTCCTTGGCCATCTCTATGAAGTTGTCAGGAGCCAGCGGTAGGCCACTATCTGCTTTTTCAGGAAAGGCCCCTCTTCAGAGCTCTCTTGGCTTTTGGCCATTCTAACATCAGTAGGTACAAAGAAAGATTGACTCTGTCCTTGGTAATTCCAAACAAGTGAACCCACTGGGACTGGTACTGGGACTGGCTCTGTGTGCCTGGCTTCCAGGATCCTAAGTTCAGAGAGTTCCATCACCAAGGGAGTAAGGTGAGGTCACTTCCTTCAGGAACTGAATGAGGTCACTGCCTTGGCAACCACTTTATCCTAACAGTTGCTTCCAAGTGTCTCATTAGATGGAGGCTTCCCCTACTTCCTGTGAAACATTCACAAGTTAGAATGGTATATCAACCATAGGAACCCGGTAATAGCTCTCCACACAGGCCTGGTTTGGTCCATCTCCTCTACATTGAGAAGAGAGGTTCTGATTCAGACACATCCCGTCATCCTGACCAGGTATTTTGCCATGGAAGATTACTTTTGCTTTCTCAGGTCCTCCATAGCTGACTACATATTCTCCAGGGATCATTTCTGCATTGAACTTGTGGTTCTCAACAGGTGAAAGATCCCCTACATTCCTGTATTGTAAGACCAACTCTGTCCCTGCTCTTCTTTAAATTTACATTGAGGGAACAGTGTATTGTTAGGGTTAATAAAATGTTTGATTTGGGTTAGAAATCATTCTGCTGGATGAATAATGGTATTGGGAACCTGCGATATTTTTAAAAATATAGAGGTGAAATATATAAATGAAAAAGTAAGTCTAGGTAATTTTGAAGCCCAGAGGGGCAATGGGCCCTTCATTGGGATACTTAGCTTTGATTTACGTTGTGCACAGATATCTCAGATAAATCGATATACAATGGCATAGGACCTTGTACCTTTTATGATTAAAATTCGAAGAGAACATCCAGTCAAAAAGGGATAGTAAGTAGGATTAGATAGATATTCGGTAGGTTAGCAAAGAAGAGTGAGTATAGGATTTGGAACAAAAGTTCTTTAGCAATAGGGTTTGGGTTAAAGTGTGAAAGTAAATATCAGCACACTTGAAGGGTCAGTCACAATGATGAACAGTGGAAAATATGTAGGAAAGCAGATATCAATAGAGATATTACAAAATCAACAAATGGGCCAAGGACCTAAACAGACACTTCTCAGAAGAAGACATACAATCAATTAATAAGTACATGAAAAAATTCTCACCTTCTCTATCAGTCAGAGAAATGCAAATCAAAACCACCCTAAGATACCATCTCACTCCAGTAAGATTGGCAGCCATTAGGATGTCAAACAATAATAAGTGCTAGCGAGGATGTGGGGAAAAGGGTACACTTGTACATTGCTGGTGGGACTGCAAAATGGTGCGGCCATTATGGAAAGCAATATGGAGATTCCTGGGAAAGCTGGGAATGCAACCACCATTTGACCCAGCTATCGCCCTCCTCGGACTATTCCCTGAGGACCATAAAAGAGCATGCTATAGGGATACCGCCACATCAATGATCATAGCAGCACAATTCACAATAGGCAGACTGTGGAACCAACCTAGATGCCCTTCAATAGATGAATGGATAAAAAATAATGTGGCATCTATACACAATGGAGTATTATGCAGCACTAAAAAATGACAAATTCATGGAATTTGCAGGGAAATGGATGGCATTAGAGCAGATTATGCTAAGTGAAGCTACCCAATCCTTAAAAAACAAATGCCAAATGTCTTCTTTGATTTAAGGAGAGCAATTAAGAACTGAACAGAGGGAAAGAACATGAGGAAAATATTAACATTAAACTGAGACAAGTGATGGGAGGGAAAGGGAGAGAGAAGGGAAATTGCATGGAAACGGAAAGAACCCTCATCGTTATACGAAATCACATATACGAGGTTGTGAGGGTAAAGGGGGGGAAGGGAGAGAACGGAACAAAAACAGATGAGGTAGAGAGGGAAGATGAAAGGGGAGGGGAGGAGGGATAGTAGGGGATAGGAAAGTCAGCAGAATACAACAGTCACTAATATGGCATTATGTAAACATTGTGAATGTGTAACTGATGTGATTCTGCAATCTGTATTTGGGGTAAAAATGGAAATGCATAACTCACTTGAATCAAATGTATGAAAGATGAAAAAAAAATTAAAAAAGTACTAAATTGGCTCATCGTAACAATAAAAAAAGAGATATTACAAAATCAGGCAAAGAATAAAGTGAGTGATATGATTAGATATTTGCAACAGGGTTGATTTTGAATATATAATCTTAGGAAGAAACAAATATGTAGTCACCAATAGGATTGATATTTGAGAGCATTAGGCAACCTGAACATGGAAGTAATCCATGTTCACTTTCCATTTAGGCTTTAGTACAATAATAAGTGTGAACTTTGCATTTTGTGTCCAGAATATTACTGTGATAAAATGTATATGTAGATTAGGTGACATGAGTATTTCTTTCACCATTTCTGCGAGTAATATTTTGAAGACATATACATAAGTATTGGTTGTACAAAAAGCTGTACCCTGTGTCTATGAATATACAGATAATGCATGAATAGACCATACTGTGAATAAATAGTATAGCTGGTTCCACTTTAAATAATGGATTGAATTGATATTCACAAAGGAGTGGTCTGAGGCAAAAACCTTCCTGAAATTCAGGGCAACAGAACAATAGGTAAACAAAACGCACAAAGCACGGTTTCTCCACTGAGACTTTCCTGGTCACACTGATATCTGAGTTTTCTGAGATGCTCGCCTTTCCCTTCAGCTATCCAGTACATAGCCATAACACATAGCTTGGAGGTAGTACATATCTTGGACACAAAACAATGAGGCAATTCTGGAGAGTGTCCAGAATTCAGGATGTAAACAGAAACTTTGAAAGATAGCAGGTGTTTCCCTTCAATACGGAAAGCTGCAGTCCATTAATAAATCGGGCAGGATGAATGTTGCGAAGCTTTCTCCTAGACAGGACACATCCATTGATGAATTTTCTTTTCTAATGTCTACAACCACGGACAGAGTGGGATACACAGACATAGAAGCACTCGCCTTGTCAAAGGACTTACTAGAAACAGTCCACGCCAATTCAAACAAACAGCCTTTCTTACATCTTCTCAGAACTTGAGAAAAAACCATACACACACCTACACCCACAAAGGCACCTGCTTTGTGGAGTGTCCTCTGAATGGTGGGCCATACTATATTCCCCCAAAATGGCCTGTTGTATCTCAAATCTGGTCTCCTTGGCCAACTCTGTGCAGTTGTCAGGAGCCAGCGGTGAACCAATACCTGCTTTCTCAGAAAGGTCTTTCTTCAGAGCTTTCCTGGCATTTGGCCATCCTCACATCTGTTGGTACTAAGAAAGACTGACTCTGTGCTTGGTAAATTGAAACAAGTGAGACCACAGGGACTGGGACTGCGACTGGCTCTGGGTGCCTCTCTTCCTGGATCCCAAGTTCAGAGAGTTCCATCACCAAGGAAGTGAAGTGAGGTCACTTCCTTCAGAAACAGAATGAGGTCACTGCCTTGGCAACCTCTTTGTCCTAACAGTAACTTCTAAGGGTCCCATGAGATGGAGTCTGTCCCTTCTTTCTGTCACACTTTCACAAGTTAGAATGGTATATCAACCATAGGCACCTGGGAAGAGCTCTCCACACAGGCCTGATTTGGTCCATCTTCTCTACATTTAGAAGATAGAGGTTGATTCAGACAAATCCATTCATCTTGACCAGGTTGTTTACCATAAAAGATGACTTTTCCTCTCTCAGGTCCTTCATAGCTGCCTATATCTTCTCCAGGGATCATTTCTGCATGGACCTTTGATGTTCTCAGAAGGTGGAAGATCCCCTACATTCCTGTATTGTAAGACCAACTCTGTCCCTCCTCTTTTGTAAAGTTAGATTGAGGGAACAGTGTATGTTTAGGGTTAATAACATGTTTGATTTGGGTTAGGAATCTCTTTGCCCCATGAATAATGGTATTGGAACCTGTGATATTTACAAGAATATATAGGTGAAATGTAAGTATAAAAACAGAAATCTAGGTAAGATTCGAAGTCAGAAGGGCATTGGGTCCTTGAGTGGGATTCTTAGGTTTGAATTATGTTCTGCATATATGTCTCTGACAAATTGAAATACAATGGTTTAGGACCTTATACCTTGGATGATTAATTGTCGAAGAGAACATCGAGTCAAAAAGCAATAGTCAGTAGGATTAGGAAGATAGTCAGTAGGTTTAGAAATAAGAGTGAGTATAGGATTTAGACCAAAATTTCTTTAGCAATAGGGTCTCGGGTAGATATTGAATGTAAATGTCAGCATATGTGAAGTGTCAGACACAATGATGAACTGGGGAATACATGTAGGAAAGCAGATATCAATAGAGATATAAGGAAATCAGGCAAAGTATAAACTGAGTGATAGGATTAGACATTTTCAACAGGCTTGAAGTTGAATATATAATCTTAGAAAGAAACAAATATGTAGTCACCAATAGGATTTACATTTGAGAGCATTAGGCAACCTGGATATGGTTGTTTTTAGTAATCCATGCTCACTTTCCATTTAGGCTTTGATACAATCATGAGTATGACCTTTGTTTTTTGTGTCCAGAATATTACTGTGATTAAAAAAAGAAATATATATATATATATATATATATATATATATATATATATATATATATATAGATAAGGTGACATGAATATTTCTTCTACCATTTTTGGGAGCAATATTTTGAAGAGGTATAAATTAGTATTGGGGGAACAAAGAGGTGTACACTGTGTCTATGAATATAGAGATAATGCATTAATAGACCATACTGTGAATAAATAGCATACCTGGTTCCAACTTTAATAATGGATTGAATTGAAATGTGAAAATGTACAGGAAATCTTATATTGATATTCACACATTCATTCCAACCACTTATACATCTAATGGTAATATTAATGTTATGGTTTATCTTGAAGAGTGTGTGGGTTTAGCTTCAAAATTGATTATGGAAATCGAAAATAATGTGTTTGGAAAGAAGTCTCATGAAAAGACCAGTCAAGTAACATGGAGGAATACATGTGTTCTGAAGCAGGAAGTGATTAAAAGTGAAACAAATTCCTATAAATTTGTGAACTTGTGAATGAAATATATATCCTATGATGTGCAAAAACTGAAGAAATAGTAATGTACCAGTGTTGAATTAAAATGAATGTCAAAATAGACATCATGTCCCATAGGAATATACTTGCATTGATGTTAAACTGGGTCAGTTCCTGTAGAAATATTAGGATTTGTAAGCACCATTGATTGAAGTTAGTTTTCAGCACTGGGAAACAAATATGTATTTCAGGTAGATGATTATTTCTGAGAATAATCTTGTGAAAAGTTGATTATAAATCCACATACATGAACATGAATGAATTTACGGAGTGTATATAAGACAAATATATTTCATATTTTATAAAATCTGTAGAGTGTATGTGTGTATATATATATATATATAGACAAAAAAAAACACAAAAATTAATTAAAAAGTATCAATATATATATGCCAATCGTAATTCATCATGTAATATATATCACCCTCAGATGCAAAAATATTTATTTTACTAAACATGGGTTTATGTATAATATTGTTCTAATAGGAAGCTCACCTATAGTTTGGATTTTCAGTTCCAACAGCATTTAGGAGGACTGATCTCTTCTTACAATTTGTTTCTGCCAAGTCAGCCAACTCATAAAAATATACGTGTGATACCAAGTAGGAATCTATATGTGCATATAAAATGTACATGTGCTGAGTAGGCTACAGAGAAAGGGAGACAGGAATTCACATATTTGTTAACTTTAAAAACGCATGGAGAGAGCTGGGGATGTGGCTCAAGTGGTAGCGCGCTCGCCTTGCATGCGTGCGGCATGGGTTCGATTCTCAGCACCACGTGCAAACAAAGATGTTGTGTCCGCCGATAACTAAAAACATAAATATTATAGAATTCTCTCTCTCCTCTCTAACTCTCTCTTTAAAAAAAAACACATGGAGGACTATTTCAATTAAAAATTGAGTAGATTTATAAAACCGACCCTTTATCATGCAAGAGGGAAGTCCAACTATACACCATGCCTCCTCTGAACTGCTTGTATTTTCATTTTTTTTGTTTATTTTTCTCCATCATATTAGGATTAGTAGTCAGAGTCTAGTAGGGTTTGAGTTAGTGTCAGGGATTCAGTATTTCGAATGGAAAATTGGAAAATGGATCAATGTGTATGCAAATGTGTACTACAAAAAAATTTTCCCACTCTCATTCAGAACAATGCCTTGACATTACCTTCACCCCAAGTAAGACACAATTAGAGGAGAAGAGTTAGAAAATCTTTGAATACATATCTGAAATTGAAAATGCTTAGGGTTCACAACCTTGGAGATTGTAGAGGAGTTTCCAAAAGTAAGGGACAGTGTAAAAACTCTACAAACATGGAGATTTGCCTGCCTAAAGACGTCTGGAGAAACTGTCTCTAGGTTGGGCACTTGAAATATATGTTTTTGTGAGGATCTTTAGCTTCCTTTCTAGTGAGACCATCAAAGCTGTGTCTTCATCTCTGTGATCCGGAGGACATGGTTTATAATTTTCCAATAAACATGAAGCAGCATTGCTGAATTCTCTCTTGTATGTAAACTGTGGCCACTGGGGGCTAAGTGTCTCCCCATATGGACTGCGAAGCCATTTTATCATCCTCCACTTTTCCTAATGTTTCTTCCTGCTGCACTCGGAGTTTGGTATTTGCTTCACGAAATAGAAGGAGTTCAACTGGGACACAGTGTTGCCGCAAGTTCTGTCACGTTTGGTGGATCAGGGTCTTCCAGGAGAATGCACCAACAGGGCTTGTATACCACATAGGATGCCCCCTTGACCATAGCAACCTGATTCTGAACATTGCACTGAAACCTCTCCATATAACAAGTTGCCTTTACATATAAGGGTCTGCTGGCTGCACCATGTCAGTCACAAGCCATTTGGAAGCCAATGGGAGATCCACATGGCCCCACCTCAGATGTTTTATCACACATTTGCTCACCACTGCTCTAGGCCCACTACTCAGCAGGATCCAAATTATTGAGATCTCTGTTCTACACCATTTTCATCAAAACCAGTCAATCAAGGCACTGTCTGGTACACTCGTGATCAGCAACAGGACATCCAAATGTTCTTCATTGCCACCTGGTCATTGGAATTTCAAAAATTTCATGGTATTTATCTAGCCAATTTTCAATTATGAAGTTGGAAGCACTATGGCTTTCAAATCATTCAGGAATCATTCAATGGTGAGGAAGCTCATTTCAATGAAAAATTTGAAGAACTCTCACAGGCAAGTCTTCCCAAAGAGTGGCCTAAAAGTCACATGAATCCAGGCCCATCGAGGTCTACAATTGAGGTCCATGTGTGTTTTGACTAGCAAATATGGCTTCCAAGTCTTTCAGAAAAAAATAATTTGATATCCTGGCTGAGTTTCCCAGTGCTCTGTGGAAAGCCACCCTAGGACTAGATCTCAGTTTCCAACGGAGACTCTCACGCATGGCCTCCTAAATTCTTAACACAATTCATGGCAATACTTCTTTGATGATTGATCCAGAACTGAGTGTTTAAGGGGAATGACACCAGAGTTCAAGCCCAGGTGGATCCAGTCATCTCTTCCAACTGCCACACGAATGACTACAATTAAAACCAAAACACTTCCACATGGTCCTCACCTTCTTCCAGAGAGACACTCATCATTACCTCTGGCTGGAGTTTTTCATGTGGGACGCATCCCAAGAGAGTGTCCGAAATAATCTTCCTTGCCCCTCATTTGCCTAAATTCAGGGTGGCATGGTCACCCTTCCTGTGAACCTGGAGTGATCCAATAGGCCTGCTTCTCCAATTTGAGGCCTACTGACTCTCAGGGATAGATTCTTTAAGTGATCTGGAGTCACAAGAAAACACAAGCACCTCTGCAGTTCTTCAAAGAACTCATTTGACCTAAAGGATCCCTATTCTCACTTGATAGAGGTCAGAATCCTAACAGAGGAAGGCAAGAGACTCATCAACCATGACAGATTTTTGGCCATTTTGGTTTTGATTGCACACATGGAATCTATCTTTAGATCCATCATGTGCTGAGAATCTAAGCCACAACCTCATACAGGGCCAAGAGGCTGATTTAGACACATCCTTTTACAAGCAATTAAGCAAAGAGCCACAGGTGATGCCCATTCATTTCCATTTGAAAACTGTTTTCTTCAGGCTTCACAAAGGGGTGGCCTGAGGCAAAGACCTTCCCGACATTCAGGACAACAGAACCATAGGTAAGCAAAAGAACCAAAGCAGGGTTTCTCCACTGAGAATTTCCGGGTCACACTGATATCTGAGTTTTCTAAGATGTTCCCATTTTCTACAGCTATCAAGTATATGGACCTGTCTCAGAGCTTGGAGGTGGTTCATATCTTGGAAACAAAACCATGAGACTATTCTGGAGAGTGGCCAGAATTCAGGAAGAAAACAGGAACTTAGGAATTTAGTAGGTGTTGCCCATCCATAAGGCAAACCAAAGTCCATTCTTCAATTAGGCAGGATGAATGCTGGGAAGTTTTCTACTAGACAGGACACATCCTTTGATGCCTTCTCTTTTCTAATGTCTACAACCACGGACACAGTGGGATACTCAGACTTAGAAACACTAGCCTTGTCAAACGACTTACTAGAAACAGTCCACTCCAACCCAAAAAACCTGCCTTTCCTACCTATTCTCAGAACATGAGAGAAAAGCAGAAACTCACTGAACACCCACAAAGGCACCTCCTTAACCCAAGTAGGTCTGTGACTATCTGGAGTGTCCTCTAACTGGTGGGCCATACTATGTTCCCCTGAAATGGCCTGTCCTTTCTCAGATGTGGTCTCCTTGGCCAACACTGTGAAGTTGTCAGGAGCCAGCGGTGAACCAATACCTGCTTTCTCAGGAAAGGCCCCTCTTCAGAGCTCTTCTGCCATTTGACAATCCTCATATCAGTCGGTACCAAGGAAGACTGACTCTGTCCTTGGTAAATCCAAACAAGTGAGACCACTGGGACTACGACTGGGACTGGCTCTGGGTGCCTGGCTTCCTGCATCACAATTTCAGATTTTTTGATCACCAAGGAAGAGAGGTGAGGTCACTTTCTTTAGGAACTGAATGAGGTCACTACCTTGGCCACCACTTTGTCCTAACAGTTGCTTCGAAAGGTCCCATGAAATGGAGGCTGCCCCTACTTCCTTTGACACTTTCACAAGTTAGAATGGTATATCAACCATAGGCACCTGTAAACAGCTCTCCACACAGGCATGGTTTCATCAGTTCTCTACATTAAGAAAGGAGAGGCTGATTCAGACACATCCCTTCATACTGACCCTGTTGTTTGCCATGGAATATGACTTTTCCCCTCTTAGGTCCTTCATAGCTGCCTGCAACTTCTTCAGGGTATAATTTCTGCATGGTCCTTTGATGTTCTCAGCAGGTGGAAGATCCCCTACATTACTGTATTGTAAGATAAACTCTGTCTCGGCTCTTCTGTAAAGTTAGTTTGAGGGAACAATGTATGGTTAGGCTTAATAACATGTTTCATTTGAGTTAGGAATCATTCTGCTTAATGAATAATGGTATTGGGAACTTGCGATATTTACAAGAATATATTGGTGAAATATAAGTTTGAAAACAGAAATCTAGATAAGATTTGAATCCAGGAAGGGCATTGGGCTGTTGATTGGGATACTTAGCTTTGAATTATGTTCTGCACAGATGTCTCAGATAAATCAATATACAATGGCATAGGACCTTGTACCTTGGATGATTGCTTGTCGAAGAGATCATCCAGTCAAAAAGGGATAGTCTTTAGGATTAGGAAGATAGTCAGTATGTTAGAAAAAAGAGTGAGTATAGGATTTGGACCAAAAGTTCTTTAGCAATAGGGTTTCGGATAAAGAGTGAATGTAAATGTCAGCACATGTGAAGAGTCAGTCACAATGATGAACTGGGGAAAATATGTAGGAAAGCAGATATCAATAGAGACATTAGGAAATCAGGAATATATAAAGTGAGTGATAGGATTAGTCATTTTCAACAGGGTTGAGGTTGAATATATTATCTTAAGAAGAAACAAATATGTAGTCACCAATAGGATTGATTTGAGAGCGTTAGGCAACCTGGATATGGATGTGTTTAGTAATCCATGCTCACTTTCCATTTAGGCTTTGGTGAAAGGTTAATAAAATAGGTACTTGTTACTTACTGTTTTTCTGTATGCTTAACAAAACACTGTTGAAGTCTTGAGGACTGTTTGCTAATCTTGTTTCCAGAATGTGCTGTCCCCAACTGCCAAACTGCAAATGTATACCCTCACCCGTTTGCACGCAAACCACCCACTTGCCCTGACCCATCAATAAACTTCCCTCCCTGCCCTCTCCAAGGAAGGCATATAAGCTCTGCTTAAGCTGTTCTCATTGCTCTCTGCACTATTCAAGTGAGCTCTGAGCCCCAGAATGCTGGACCCATAATAAACCATTTACTGTTGCATGAGACATTTCTCTGGTGGTCTCTTCCTCTGATGCTTGCCCGACCTTTACATCTGGAGGCACGAGCAAGATCCGGCAGCGGCGGATGAAAGATCCCCAAGGGGCTCCTTTCAGGGTAAGTAAGGGAACTCTTTTTGGTTTTAGGTTTCAGGTTAGGGATTGGAAAAAGGGCTATTGGTGATGAGCGTGAGCTCTCTCTGACAGAGGCTGACATACGTGTCACAGAGCCACAGGCCACGTCCCTGGGGGATGCCTCAGAGGACTCAGGAAATCGAGGAACAATAGTCTCCTTGACTCAGTGATATTTTGCTTCGGATTCAGTATTGCCAGCCCATCAGGTTTTGCCGCCTACTCAGTCCTGGCCTCAGTATTGGACGTCCATTGCCTGTCTTTATTGTCTTGTCTTGTCAGTGTAGTGTGTGATTTCTTTCACTGTTTGTGTATCTCTCATTTTGGGACAGAGCACTTCAACACCTCTCTTCCTGACCCTTGATCACTGGACCAAAGTCTGCGCAAGGCCCAGAATCTTTCTTTTTCAGTAAATTGCTGGACCTGGCAGACCCTCTGTGCCTCAGAATCACCCACCATTGGAGTTGGATAGCCCCTAGAAACATCTACTTCCCACTAATTTGAAACGTCAGAGATTTTGTCTTTCAACCGGGGCCACATAGACATCCAGATCAACAGCCATATATCTTAACTTTGCAGGACCTCTGCAAATCTCCTCCTACATGGGTGAAGCCTTTCTTTGTCTCTGCGCCCACTCCTACTCCTTCCACCATGATTCTATCTCACAAACCCTCTGCTCTTCCTCCTCCAACCTCTGTTCTCCCTGAGTCTCAAGACTCTACTGGACTCTCCTACCCTTCTTATCCGCTGCCGTCGTCCACCAACCCCCAACAACCTCTAAGTGATTCCTTTGCTGCTGACTCAGCCTCTCCGCCATTGGAGAAAGCTAGGCCGGCCCAGCGCCCCCCAGATGACTCCCCCTTGTCACACACACAGCCCCTCCTTCCCTGGAGGAAGCTGGCCCGGCTAAAAGAACTCAAAGAACTCCCTGGCGTTTTCACACCTGCCTACTTGGGATGACTGCCAACAAATCCTAGGGATTCTCTTCATGACAGAGGAGCGAGAGAGAAACTTTCTGGAAGCTAGAAAAAAATATCCTCGGACCAGATGGGTGACCAACACAACTTCCCAACATAATCAAAGCCGGCTTACCCTTGAACTGACCCAACTGGGACCCCGACACCTTTGAAGGTAGGGAGCATCTGTCCACTTATTGCCGGGCCCTAATAGTGGGTTTCCAACCGGCCGCTAGCCAACCAAATAATTTGGCCAAGGTAAGAGAGATTATTCAAGGGCCTGATGAATATCCCTCTATGTTTCTAGAGAGAATTATGGAGGCATATAGGAGATATACTCCTTTCGATCTTCAGGCAGAGGATCAAAAGACATATGTCATGATGGCCTTCATTGGGCAAGCTGATCTGGATATTAAAAGAAAGTTACAATACTTAGATGGATTACAAGATATGACTTTGAGAGATTTACTCAGGGTAGCCGAGAAAGTATCCTATAAGAGAGAAACAGAGAGAACGAAAGGGAGCAAAGGGAGGATGACAGATGAAAAAGACAGATGAAGGTATTAACTAAGGTCCTGGTCACAACAATAAATAGGTCAGAAACTAAGAAACAGGGAGACAAGAAGCGATACCTGGGTCCCCACCAGAGGCCACCCTTGGCCTCAGATCAATGTGCCTACTGTAAAGAAAAAGGACACTGAGCCAAAAAGTGCCCTAGAAAGAGACAGCCACGCCAGACAGCCTTTCTGACTCTGGAGGTTGTCTGAGAATGTCGGGGCTCAGATCCCTTCCCCGAGCTCAGGGTAACTTTTGAAGTGAAGGGGACCCCATAAACTTTGAAGTGGATACAGCAGCAGTATACTCAGCCCTTAAGGCCCCACTGGGCCCTCTATCAAATAAAAGGTCTCTAGTTCAAAGGGATAACAGCAGTAAATATCAGACTTAGACAACTAAGAGGACCATGGACATGGGGAAAGGAAAAATCCAACATTCCTTCCTAGTAATCCCAGAATGCCTGGCCCCATTGATGGGCAGAGATCTGCTCAGTAAGCTCCGGGCCAAAACAACTTTTAACCCCGAAGGCCCCAAAATGAAATTTCTAAATCCTTCATTAAAAACTCCTATAGTCATGGCTTTATAAATGTCAGTCGAAGATGAACATCCACTTTTCACACACCCCAAGAATGATCAAACAGGCAAGCTACCCCAGAAATGGATAACAGGTTACCCTGGGCAAAAATTGTTGGGTTAGGCCTAGCCATGAAACAACCTCCAAGAACAGTGGAGTTAAAAACCTCAGCCTCCCCAATCAATGTCAAACAACATCCTCTGAGCAAAAATGCTAAAGATGGGTTAAGGCCCCATATTCAGAAATATCTGGCTTTAGGGTCCTAAGGCCCTGTCAATCGGCCTGGAACACTCCCCTGCTACCAGTAAAAAATCCAGGAACTGGGGACTATCCCCGTTCAAGGCCTAAGAGAGATCAACAACAGAGTGCAGGATATTCACCCCACGGTAAATAATTTGTACAATCTGCTTATCACTGTGAACCCTGAGTAGAAATGGTATGGACAAAAAGATGCTATCTTTTGCATGCCTCTGCATAAAGACAGTCAGTTTCTGTTTGCTTTTGAGTGGGTAGACCCAGAAACCGGAACGTATGGTAAACTAACATGGACTAGACTCTCACAGGGGTTCAAAAACTCCCCCACTCTCTTTGATGAAGCCCTCCACAGAGATGTCAACAACTTCAGAACTATGCACCCCGAAGTCACCCAGCTTCAATACGTGGATGACCTGCTACTGCAGCCAACACCAACCAAGGAAAACTGTGAGTCTGGGAACCAAGCACTATTATGTAAGCTTGCTCAACTCGGGTATAGAGCTTCTTCCAAAAAACCCCAAATTTGCCAGCAAGAAGTAGTCTTCCTGGGCTATTCCCTTAGAGGTGGTAAATGTTGGCTCACTGAGCCCAGAAAACAAACAGTTGTGCAGATACCCCCCGCCCCCAGCAGCAGACAACACAAAGAGTTTCTTGGGACTACTGGGTTTTGCAGGTTATGGATTCCTGTGTTTGCGTCCTTAACTTCTCCTTTATACCCGCTGTTAAAGGGAGATGCCCAATTCCAATGGACCCCTGAGCACCAGCAAGCTTTTGATAACATCTTACGACACTGGCACTGAACTCCTCAACTTCACTGAGCCAAGCCTGCAATTTCAGAAAGCCCTACACTACGTTAAAAATGTACATCAATTCACACACCTTGGTCCAAAGAAACTGCAGGCATTCCTGAAGGATCAAGAACAGAGTTTTCCACTAACCGACTCACAGCGAAAGGACATAACTGAACGGGTAACAAAACCCTGTCCGTTCTGTCAATAGAACAATTACCCTTCCAAGCTTCCTGCAGGAAAGCACCTATGAGCAACCAGACCAGGAAATTCTGGGAAGTGGACTTTACTGAAATTTAGCCAGCAAGGTATGGACTTCAATATCTCCTAGTGTTTGTAGATATATTTTCAGGATGGATTGAAGCCTTCCCCACAAAAAAAAAGGCACAAATGGTGGTAGAAAATCCTGAAAGATATTTTTCTATGATACGGCCTACCTAAGGTAATAGGGTCTGATAATGGACCGGCGTTCATGGCCCAGGTAAGTAAGGGGTTAGCCAGGATCCTGGGGATAAATTGGAAGTTACATTGTGCTTATAGACCCCAGAGCTCAGGACAGGTTAAAAAAATTAATAGAACCATTAAAGAGACCTTAACGAAATTAAGCTTAGAGAGGGCATCAAAGATTGGACTATGCTCCTGCCTTATGCACTGTTTCATGCAAGAAATACTCCCTCTGTTTCTTTGTGTAACCTCACCTCCTATGAAATTCTCTATGGGGCCCCTCCTCCAGTAAGGACCTAACCACAACTCTAAGACCTACCGATCCCTTCCACACCCCCTTGCTTGACAAACTTAAAGCTATTGAAAGAACTCAGGGATACCTGTCAAAACAGCTGGCCACTGCCTACCAACCTGGTGAAGAGGAGACTCCACATCGATATCAAAAAAGAGACTTCATCTACATAAGATGACATCAGGTGTCATCCCTGGAACCCCGCTGGACAGGACCATACCAGGTGCTACTTATAAAACCTACAGTGGTAAAGGTAGACGGAATCACTTCCTGGATCCTAATTCTCATCTCAAGCCTGTGTCCTGTCCAGACTCTGGCTTGAAAGTGGAAAAGACTGGTAACCCTTTCAAATTGCATATTTGCCATGTGGATAAGGCTATAGACTCTCCCCTTGGCCACCACTAGTCCTAACCATCATCAGCCCATTCAGCAGCGATGGCTGATCACAAATCCTATTAGACAAGAAGTATGGTCTGTCTCACATACAGCCCCCTTAGGGACCTGGTGGCCAACTCTCCACCCAGATATTTGTCAGCTGGGTATACGTCTTTCCAATTGTGATATCTCTGATGAAGAGGATCCCACTAAAATTCCATTAAATTTCTCCCGTACCATAGATAATGGAAACAAACATTATGGATGTAGGGACACGCAAGCCTGATGCAGGTTGGCTAGCCTAGATTACTATGTTTGCCCCGTGGACTATCAAAGCCACAAACAACCACGGCTGTGTGGGGGAAAAGCCGTCTTCTTCCGTAAGTCATGGGGATGTGAGCATACAGGGGCTGCCTGGTGGAACCCAAACTCCTCATCAAATTCAGTTCACAGCATTGGCCATATTACCAATTAGACAACCAAAACCGATGGCCCCCAGAGGGGTCTCTAGATCCTCAAATTCTGTGTGACTATTTCAACTTCGGCAAGTGCTCAAAAAGATTGAAGAAAATTCCCCTATGTGTAGGCCTTTTCCCTCCTTTGCTCACATCACGAAATATGTTTCTCCAATAGATCCTTCTGCTCCAGATTCTCTGCTGTCACTCTCACATCAACAACCTGATTTCTCCCCTCCAATTACTAGATCAAAACCCCATACCTCCGCTGGTTCTCAGACCATTGCCCCCATGCTGAGGCAGCAGGTACTGAGGTACCCTTCCACCCACTCACTCCTCTCTTCTCCTGTCAGTGCCCACACCGGGTCCCACCAGGTCCTCTTACCAGCTAACCCAAAGCTCAAACCAGCTGAGGAGTGCGCTCAGACGCCTATCCAAGATGTAATGAAAATGGCCTTTAAAGTTGCTTTGTCATCACTAAAAACAGGTTACTAAGAATTTAAAGTCCCTCACAGGCTTTTTAGATACTCATTCCCGTCTTCCCATCTGCTCTACCTGTTCTACTGCTCAAGTTTTGTTGCCAGGAAAATCCCAAACCCTTTTCCCATTATTCTTTTATATCTCTTTTTCCTCATTCTCAGAACCACAGAACTGCTCTCACCCCCCGCCTTCCCCGTCTTCCCCTCTGTACCAGGCCCACAGAAAAATCTTAAATGGCCTTCTCCAGAAGTCTTCATCGTGGCTGACTTTAGGACTTTCAGCAACAAAGTCCCTATAAAAGAGTTCAGTGTAGATAAACTTCCTCTTTTCGTGTTGCTCTGTTATACTTGGCCACTGGCTGGAAAAATCAGCCCTTCTAAGCTAGACACCCCCTTACTAGTTTTTCACAAAATATGTGAACAAGGCCTCTGGCCTTGAGCTGAGGCTTCCAGAGATGGCTACATTTCCAAGATAAAGAAGTTACCAACTGGGCTCCATGGTAACAGCTGGCAGGGAGAAAATAAAGAGAAGAAAAAAGCTCTCCCCCTCCCAGGTGTCCTTAATAAGTTATCATTCCCAGAGAAGAGGAAAATAAAAACAGAACCAAAAACTGCTTTTTGTGAACTTCTGCAGACTGTGAATTTCTGAGTCTTTTCCCTTACATGTTGGGTACAAAATTCTGAAACTACCTAAACTTGGGATTCAGGGGATTAATTGATTACAACAGAAGCAATGCCCTCTATATCCGGTTGCAACCAAATAGGACTGTTTCCCTGTCTTTGGTGCTATCTTAGGTGCCTTGCCTTGTCCATACCTACAACAGTATAATTCTATATACATAAACATTGTTTATTCATAAAATTATCAACAGATGTGATTAATTATGTAATGGTGCAGATGTTTCCCCGAGTGCTCTATCATGAGGCAGGATCATTTAAATTTCAAATAGGGGGGCATACAACCCGGTTCCGCTGGCAACCTGTATCCTTCACTTTAGCCATCCTATGAGGAATAGTAGTTGCTGCAGAGAAGGGCACAGGAACCACTGCCCTAATCCATGGGACACAACAAATGACCCAATTAGAAGCAGCAATAGACCAAAACTTAAAGATATTAAAAAACCACCATCACAGCTTTACAAGAATCTTTAACCTCTCTCTCTGAAGTTGTTTTACAGAACAGGCGAGGGTTCGACCTCCTCTTCATGAGAGAAGGGGCCTTTGTCCTGCATTGAGGGAAGAATGTTGTTATTATGCCTACCATACTGGAGTTGTAAAAGAATCTATGATTAAATTAAGAAGACGCATTGAAGAGCATCAACAAGAGAGAGAGGCCCAAAAAGGGTGGTTTGAGTCTTGGTTCACAGAGTCCCCCTGGGTAACTATGCTTTTATCAGCCCTGGCCGGTCCATTAATAATCCTCACATTATTGCTAACTGTAGGACCCTGTTTGCTCAACCGTGTAGTTTCCTTTCTCCAAGCTCAAATTGGACAAGTTAAACTTATGGTAATCAGAAATCAATATACCACACTAGCAGACATAAAATGTGACATCCTCAATGATCACTATTATGATTTAATGTAACCAAAAGAAAGTGGGGAATGAAAGGTAAATAAAATAGGTAATTGTCACTTCCAGTTTTACGGTATGCTTAACAAAACACTGTTGATATCTTGAGAACTGTTCGCAAATCTTGTTCCCTGAATGTTCTGTACCAACTGCAAAACTGCAGAAAGTACTCCCTCACCCATTTGCACGCAAACTGCCCACTCGCGCTGACCCATCAATAATCTTCCCTCCCTGCCCTCTCCAAGGAAAGTATATAAGCTCTGCTTAAGCTGTTCTCAGGGCTCTCTGCTCTATTCAAGGGAGCTCTGAGCCCCAGCATGTTGGACCCCCATAAACTTTTGGCTGTTCCATTAGACAGTCCCTGGTAGTCTCTTCCTCCGATGCTCGCCTGACATTTACATTGGTAAAATAATAAGTGTGACCATTGCTTCTGTGTCGAAATGTACAAATTATTATTGGGGGTACAAATAGGTGTACCCTGTGATATGAATATAGAGATAATGCATGAATAGACAATACTGTGAATAAATAATATAATGGATTCCAAATTTAATAATGGATTCAATTGATATCTGAAAATATACAGGAAATCTTATATTGATATACATACATTCATTCCAACCAGTTAAACATCTAAACGTTATATTAGGATTATGATTTATCATGAAGAGTGTGTGAGTTTTGCTTCAAAATTGATTATGGAAGTTGAAAATAATGTGTTTGGAAGGAAGTCTCATGAAAATACCAGACAAGAAACCTGGAGGAATCCATGTGTTCTGAAGCAGGAAGTTATTGAAAGTGAAACAAATGCCTATAAGTTTGCTAACTTGTGGATGAAATATATATCTTATGATGTGCATAAATTGAAGAAATAGTAATGCAGCAGTGTTGAATAAAAATGAATGTCAAAATACACATCATGTCCCATAGTAATCTACTTGCATTGATGTTAAACTGGGTCAGTTACTGTACAAATTTAGTATTTGTATGCAACGTTAACTAAAGTTAGTTTTCAGTACTGGTAACAAATATGTATTTCAGGTGGATGAATATTTCTGAGAATAATCTTGTGAATACTTGATTATAAATCCATACACATGAACATGAATGAATTTAGGGAGTGTATATAAGACACATATATTTCATATTTTGAAAAATCTGGAGAGTATATATATATATACAAAAAACACACATGCAGAGACATTAAATTACCAATATATATGCCAATCGAAATTTATCATGAAATATATATCATCCACAGATGCAAAAATATTTCTTTTACTGAACATGGATTTATGTTTAATGTTGTTCAACTAGGAAGCTCACCCATAGGTTGAATTTTAAGATCCAACAGGGTTTAGGAGGAGTGATCTCTTCTCATAATTTGTATCTGCCAAGTCAGCCACCTCACAAGAATGTACATGTGATACCAGGTAGGATTCTATATGTGCATATAAAAATACATGTTCTGAATAGGCTACAGGGAAAGGGAGACAGGAATTAATATATTTATTAACTTTAAAAACACAAGGAGAACTATTTCAATTAAAAATTAACTAGATTTATAACACCTACCCTTCATAATGCAAATGGCAAGTCCAAATATACACCATGCCTCCTTTGAACTGCTTGTATTTCTATTCTGTTTGGGTTAGTTTTCTCCATCATATTAGGATTAGCAGTCAGAGTCTAGTAGTTTATGAGTTAGTGTCAGGGATTAAGTATTTCGAATGGAAAATTGGAAAATGAATCCAATGTGTATGCATATTTGTGCTACACAAAAATCTTCCCACTCTCATCCACAACAATGCCTTGACATTAACTTTGCCCCAAGTAAGACACAATTAGAGGAGAAGAGTTAGAAAATCTGTGAATGCATATGTGGAATGGAATATACTCAGGATTTCACAAACTTGGAAGTGGTAGAGCAGTTTCCAAAAGTAAGGCACATGGTAAACACTCCACAAACATGGAGTTCTGCTGGCCTAAAGACTTCTTGATAAACTGCCTCTGAGGTTGGGCACTTGAAATATATGTTGTTGTCAGTAGCTTTAGCTTACTTTCTAGTGAGACCATCAAAGCTGGGTCTGCATCTATGTGACCTGGAGGACATTGTTTCTAATTTTCCAATGAACATGAGGCAGCAGTGCGAATACTCTCTTTGTAGTTAAACTATGGCCACTGGGAGCTAAGTGACTCACCGTGTGAACTGTGAAGCCATTTGGTCCTCCTCCACTTTTCGTGGTGGTTCTTGCTGCTGCACTGGGACTTTGGTATTTTCTTCATGAAATACAAGGAGATCAACAGGGACACAGTGCTGGAGGGAGTTCTGTCACGTGTGGAGGTCACGGTCTGCATGTGAATGCACCAACCAGGATTCTATCCCACATGGGTTGCCCCTTTGTCCATAGCAACCTGATTCTGAACATTGCCTTTAAATCTCCCTATACAAAAAGATGCCTTTACATGGAAGGTTCTGCTGGCTGTACCATGTCATTCACAAGCCATTTGGAAGCCAGTGGCAGATCCACATGGCCCCACCACACGTTTTATCACACACTTTCACACCACTGCTCTAGGCCCACTAATTTGCAGGCTCCAACTTACTGGCATCTCTGTTCTACACAATTTTCATGAAACCTAGTCAGTCAAGGCACTGTCTGATACACTCATGATCAGCAATAGGACATCCAAAGATTCTCCAGTGCCACCTGGTCATGGGAATTCCAAAAATTTCATGGTGCTTATCTAGCCATTTTTTTGAGGATGAAGTTGGAGGAACTGTGGTTTTCAAAAACCATTAAATGTTGAGGAAGCTCATTTCAATGAAACTCTGGAGAACTCTCATAGGCAAGGCTTCCCAAAGAGTTGTCAAAAGGTCACATGAAGCCAGTCCAATTGAAGTCTACAATGTGAGGTACATGTGTGTTTTGACTCTCAGCTATGGCTGCCAAGACTTTAAGAAGAAAATCATGGATTATCTTGGCTGAGATTCCCAGTGCTCTGTGGCCTTTATCTAAGTTTATAAGGGCTACTCTCATGCGTGGGCTCCTAAAATCCCAACAAAGCTCATGGCAGTACTTCTCTGAGGTCAGTTCCAGAATTCAGTCTCTATAGGGATTCACACTAGAGTTCAAGCCCAGGTGGACCCAGTGATTTCTTCCAATCGCCACACAAATGACCAAAATTTAAACGAAAACACTCCCATATGGCCCTCATCTTTTCCACATAGACACTCATCATAACCTCTAGCTGGAGGTTTCTATGAGGGGCGCTGGACAAGACAGTGTCCAAAATAAGCTCACTTGCCCGTCATTTGCCTAAAGTCAGGGTGGCCTGGAAACCCTTCCTGTGAACCAGGAGTGATCAAATAGGCCTACCATTATTACTGTTCCACTTCTCCAATTTGAGGCCTACTGACTGTGGGGTTTAGATTCTTCATGTGGATTGGGGTCATGAGAAAACCCAAGCACCAATGGGCTAGACTCTGAAGGGCTTTGAAAAACTCATTTGACCCAAAGGATTCCTATTCTCACCTTATGGAGGTCAGGAAACTTACAGAGGAAGGCAAGAGACTTCATCCATAATGAGTACTCTTTTGGCCATTTTGGTTTTGGATGCACACATGGCATCTTTCTTTAGATCCATCAGGTGCTGAGAATTTAAGCCACAGCCTCACACAGGGCCAACAGGCTGATTCAGACACATCCCTTTCGAAATCAATTACTCAAAGAAGGAAAGGTGATGCCCATTCATTTACATTAGAGAACTATTTTATTCAGGCTTCACAACAGGGTGGCCTTAGGCAAAGACCTTCATGACATTCAGTGCTATAGAACAATAGGTAAGCAAAAGTCCCAAAGCAGGGTTTCTCCACTGAGACTTTCCTGGTATCATTGATATCTGAGTTTTCTGAGATTCTCGCCATTCCCTTCAGCTATCCAGTACATGGCCAAGTCACAGAGCTTGGAGGTGGTACCTATCTTGGTCACAAAATCATGAGCCTATTCTGGAGAGTGGCCAGAATTCAGGAAGAAAACAGGAACTTAGGAAGATTTCAGGTCTTGCCCACAAATAAGGCAACCCTCTGTCCTTTTATAAATTGGGCAGCGTGAATGTTGGGAAGCTTTCTCCTAGACAGGACACATCCATTGATGCATTTTCTTTTGTAATGTCTACACCCACGGACACAGTGGGATACACAGACATAGAAACACTTGCCTTGTCAAATGACTTAATAGAAACAGTCCACTCCAAACCAAACAAACCAACTTTCCTACCTATTCTCAGAACATGAGACAAAACCACAAACCCACACTCATTCCCACAAATGCACTTCCTTCCCCCAAGAAGGTCTGTTACTAACCGGAGTGTCCTCTGCCTGGTGAGCCATTCTTTGTTCACCCTAAATGGCCTGTCTGTTCTCAAATCTGGACTCCTTGGCCCACTCTGTGAAGTTGTCAGGAGCCAGCTTTGAGCCGCCACTACCTGCATTCTCAGGGAAGACACCTCTTCAGATTTTTTCTGGCATTTGACCATCTTCACATCTGTAAGTACCAAGAAAGACTGACTCTTTCCATGATAAATCCAAAAAAGTGAGATCTCTGTGACTGTTACTGGGCCTGACCCTGGGTGCCTGGTTTCCGGGATCCCAAGTTCAGAGAGTTCCATCACAAAGAAGTGAGGTAGGTCACTTCCTTCATGAACTGAATGAGCTCACAGCCTTGGAAAACACTTTGTCCTAACAGTTTCTTCCTAAGGTCCCATGAGATGGAGGCTGCCCCTACTTCCTGTGACACTTTCACAAGTTAGAATGGTATATCAACAATAGGTACTGGGGGAGAGATCTCCACACAGGGTTGGTTTGGTCCATTTTGTCTACATTAAAATGTGAGAGGCTTATTCAGACACATCTCTTCATCCTGACCAGGTTGTTTGCCATGGAAAATGACTTTTGCTCTCTCAGGTCCTTCATAGCATTCTATATCTTCTTCAGGGATAATTTCTGCACGGATCTTTGAGATTCTCAGCAGGTGGAAGATCCCCTATATTCCTGGATTGTAAGACCAACTCTATCCCTGCACTGCTGTAAAGTTAGATTGAGGGAACAGTGTATGGTTAATGTTAATATCATGTTCTATTTGCGTTAGGAATCATTCTGCTGGATGAATAACGGTATTGGGAACCTGAGATATTTACAAGAATATATAGGTGAAATATAAGTATGGAAACAGAAATCTAGGGAAGACTTGAAGCCAAGTAGGACTTTGGGCCCTTGAGTAGCATACTTTGCTTTGAATTATATTCTGCACAGATGTCTCAGATAAATTGATATACAAAGAAATAGGATCGTATACACTAGATGATTGAATAACATACAGAATATCCAATAAAAAAGGGATAGTCTGTAGGATTAGCAAGATAGTCAGTAGGTTTAGAAAGAAGAATGAGTATAGGATTTGTACCAAAAGTTCTTTACAAATAAGGTTTCGGGTAGAGAGTGAATGTAAATGTCAGCACATGTAAAGAGTCAGTCACAATGACGAATTGGGGAAAATATGTAGGAAAGCAGATATAAATAGAGACATTAGGAAGTCAGTAAAAGTATGAAGTGTGTAATTTGTTTAGACATTTTCAACGGTTTGAGTCTGAATATATAACCTTAGGCAGAAACTAATATGTTGTCACAAATTGGATTGACTTTTGAGAGCATTAGGTAACCAGGACATGGATGTTTTTATTAATCCATGCTCACTTTTAATTTAGGCTTTGGTAAAATCATAAGTGTGACCTTTGCATTTTGTGTCCAGAATATTATTGTGATAAAATGTATATGTAGATCAGGTGACTTGAGTATTTCTTCCACCATTTCTGTAGCAATATTTTGTAGATGTATAAATTACTATTGAGGGTAAAAATAGGTGTACCCTGTGTCTATGAATATGCAGATAATGCATGAATAAACCATACTGTGTGTAAATAATATAACTTGCTCTACTTTAAATAATGGATTGAATTGATATCTGAAAATATAAAAGAAATCTCATATTGATATACAATCATTCACTGCAACCAGTTATACATCTAATGGTAATATTATGGTTGTGGTTTATCCTGAAAGGTGTGTGAGTTTTGTTTCAAAAGTGATTATGGAAATCAAAAATAATGTGTTTGGAAAGAAGTCTCATGAAAAGAATAGTCAAGAAACCTGTAAGAATACATGTGTTCTCAAGAAGGAAGTGATTGAACATTATATATCATACTATATATAATGTGCATAAACTGCAGAAATAGTAATGTACCAGTGATGAATAAAAATGAACATCAAAATACACATCATGTCCCATAGGAATCTAATTGCATTGATGTTAATCTGGGTCAGTTACTGTAGAAATATTAGGATTTTTATGCACCATTCACTGAAGTTACTTTTCAGTACTAGGAAAAAAGTATGTATTTAAGTTGGATGAATATTTCTGAGAATAATCTTGTGAAAATTTGATTATAAATCCACATAAATCACAAAACATTATAAACACAAAAGTCACATGGACATTAAAATGTAGCAATATATATGCCAATTTAAATCCATCTTGAAATATATATCATCCACTGATCCAAAACTATTTATTTAATGAACTTGAATTTATGTATAATGTTGTTCAGCTAGGAAGCTCCCCCATAGATTGAATTTTCTGTTCCAAATCAGTGTTTAGGAGGAGTGATCTCCTAAATGTGTATGCAAATATGTGCTACACAAAAATCTTCCCACTCTCATCCAGAACAATGCCTTGATATTACCTTCACCCCAAGTAAGACACAGTTGGAGGACATGAGTTAGAAAATCTGTGAATACATATCTGGAATGTAAAATGGTCAGGAGTTCACAACCTTGCAGGTTGTAGAGGAGTTTCCAAAAGTAAAGGACAGGCTTGATAGACCCAACCTGATCTTTTATTAGAATTGGGAGCCATCTTGCCAGAAAGCCATGAAAATATAATTTGGGCTTTACTATAAATTACTGCAAATTCTGAACCTGCTTGGAATGCCTGTCAGTGCCTTGAACTCATCCATGCCTGGCTCTCTGACCAGATAACAGTGCTCTCTGAAACATTAGTGACACCTAATAAATATTGGCCTTCCCAGGCCAGACAATGACCCTCTCTGAGTCTCTAATGGTCCTCATAATTTCTGATGTTGGGGCCAGCAAAAAAAATGTAAACTACCATCAGTGTGATGCTTTCAAAGTTCTGTTATCTGTAACCCCCTTTTTGTGTAACTTTCTGGGCTATATAGCTGGGCTGTAGGAAAGGTGGTGTTGCTGTCTTGTTCCCGCCATTTTTGGAGGGAGAGGCAGCCTGGCCAGTTTTAATAATAAGCCTGCCTTAATTTGATTTTAATTGGAGTCAGTGGTCTTTTCTTGCATCCTATTCCAACATTTTGGAGTTCCCCAGTGAGATGACCCTGCCCGACCAGATCACAAGACCAGACTGCTGAAAATTCTGAAGCTGGCCTTCCCTCCAGGGCTACGGGCTGGGGAGCCACTCTAGGGGGTGCACAACTTGAGATGTTCCAAGGCCTTGGAGTGAGCCGTCGGTCTGGGGAGCACTGCAGTGAACCACCGCACTGAAACTATTAGCAAGTACCTGGTGGAGGAGGCCTCCATAGGTAAGTGGCACCTTGATAACATCTTATATCTGGTTAAGGGAGATCTCTTCTAATGACAGAGAGGTGGCCTGGGGAGGCTCACATTCACTCCTGTCCAGGAGAGTAATGAGAATCGTTCTGTCCTCTGTTCCGTTCTGTAGGGAATTCCTCTGGAAGGTTAGAGAGGTGCCGAGGGACACGCATGCCCTCCTACCCCAGAGCTTTAGCAAGACGTTGAATTGCTCATCTGTTTTTCTGTTTTGGCACCGGGATTCTGTTTTTTTTTTTTTTTTGTGTGTGTGTGTGTGTGTGTTTTGTTCTGTGTTCTATATGTTTTTTGTTTGTTTGTTTTTGTGCGTTTTGTTTTGTGATTTCTGTGATAAAATCTTAAGGATATTGAACGTGAAAATGGGTAACAAAGCAAGTAAGCCTGACACCCCTTTGGACTGTGTTTTAAGGAACTGTGATGAACTTTACCACCATTTGTAAAGCAGAATGAGAGAAGGCCCTAGCTGGCTGCCTGGAGCACACCCAGTGCAGATGGTAATGCCTGCTGGGGAATGAAGAACTGAGTATCTCCCAGCATCTGCCGAAGCCCTGTTGCTTCAGGGAATTCCCTCCTTCGTTCCCTGCACTGCAAGGATAATGCCACCTCTGTCTTCTTAAAAAAAGAGAAAAACAAAAAGGGGACACTAAATGCAGTAAAGTCGCCATGGAGACACTTTATTTTATATTTCAGGTTGCTCCTCTGTGAAAACATTTGGTCCCCTTGTGGGGACATCTGTGGTGCCACTGGAGAAATAGATTTTTCTCTTATTTGCTCTGTTTTAAAGGGTTCTGTCTGTCAGCCATTGTCTGGAGTTCATTTCTGTCTGTCTTGTGCCTTTTTTCTAGCCCTTTAAGACATGTGCAATAATGTGTTAATATTATAAATTGTTTCATGGAAATGATCTTAGCTGAATGTGTGTCTAAATGATGATGTTTCATTGTACCAATCTGGTATCTGAATGGGTTTTTGAAGCATTCCACAATCTTGCAGTTAAAAGTCGGGTTTAGGTATTTGTTTAGTTCATGGTTTCAGATAATTCATGCCAGAGAACTTAAATACTTAGGATGGAAAACTAAAGAACTCTACTTCCAAGTTGGCAAGTAACTTCCCAATCATTCAGTCTTTTTTTCACTAATTTTAAATTAGGTAGCCTGGTAAAATGTCACTGTGTGTACCAGTGCATTAATTTGGACAAGGATACTAAATCATAGTATGATATCTGTTGACAAAACAACTTGTAAAGATATAAAATTTTGTGAATTGTATCTTAAACTTGTATCATAATTTTCAACATCCTAACATGAAAATTATGGTTAAAATACCTTAGGCCTAAGGTTTCTGCTCAGAATAGCCTTTTTTTCCTTCTTCTTCCAGACCTCAGCCAGGACTTATTTTGAAATGCAAATGAAAGAAGCCTGTAAGATTAGTAGGAGACTTATTTGAGGCCTAAGGGAAAAAAAAGGTAAATTGTATGGTATTTACTAATTACTGGCCAGTCATTTTTCTAGGACTCATAATTTTTTCCTTAGGTTCTTTATTTATTTTTTGAGCTCATGATTTTGCTCCTACAGACCTAGGTTAATGTTTTTTTGATCAGTAATATCTTTGACCAACTGTGGAATTTTTAAATCATTGCAATGGAGATTTCACCTGTGAAAAGCTACAAGGCCTTCACTTTTATTATGTGTGCACAATTTGTTATGTGTTGTATGTCTATATATATATATATATATATATATCCATATATCATATATATGATACACAAATTAACATATATAAGGAGCACTCATATTAAAAAGAACTCATAAAAACAATTTTAAAAAGTGGATCCAAAGATCTTTAATTCACGTGATTTAAATGTTTCAATTTAAATTGGGTAAACAGATAAATATAAATGTCTTTAAATTTAAGCTTACAAGTTTTTCTAGGTGTTCAAAAATCTAATAAACTATTAATGTCTACAAAAGGTCTAATATGCCTTTGTTCCAGGACTTTTCTTTCAATCAAAAAAATGGTTTACAGTGTTCAAAAAATTTGTCTAATATTTTGATAAATAAGTAAATTAAATTTGATATGGGATTACTCATTCATGAGTACTTTTGTTTGATATCTGATTGATATACTAAGGTCTGTATAAGTTTGTACTAAAGTCTGTATAAGATTGTAAAAATCAGTCATGTGTAAAAGAGACAAAAATTTCTTAAACATAAGTTTACCCATAACATTAAGTTTATTAAGATTTAAATTTTCTAGAGCAAGCAACCATAAAAATTAAACAAATGTTTAAATAAGAACTGTTATTTTAGAGCACTGTACTGCCATTTCTTTAAAAGCTAAACTTGGTTAATGTAGAAACTTCAATGCAATTGTGATGCTATTAATGTGCTCATATTTTCCAGTTATACAACTCTATAAGGTAGAAACTTTAAAAGAGCATTATATCAAGCAGGTGTTCTGAAGTTGTATGGTAAATAAAATATATATTGGGGATTTATTTACCTGTTATCAATAATATATGTAAAGTTTTATGTTACTTTTTACATTGTGGAACAATTTAAATGTATTTTTAAGTTAATGAGACCCTAATCTATGTAAAGGTTAAAATCTTTCAGCCGTACTTTAATTCATGTTTTAAATGTGATATCATATGGTGTGAGCTAATGTTCATGTGACCTCAAACAATTTATGTAATCTTTGTAAAATGATATTTAAAAAAAAGATCAGCTTGAGAACTAAAGAATTTAAGATTTATAAGGAGCCCTGCTTACCTGAGATAAGACTCTTTGTCCCATCTTACTACATGTGAGAATGACTACGAAAGCAGTAGGTCAGATTTTATTTCATTTAAAGTTATGTTCAAATTTTTTTTTCTGTCAAGATTACTAGGATCTCAAAAAGGTGATATAATATATAACTCACCAAAAAATTCAGGGTAGCTATTACATGAACTAAGTATTTTTACTCTTGTTAAAAAATTTTATTTTTTAATTTCTTTATAAGTGATCTAAAGATTCCCTGTTGGTGTTTTACAGAAGTGTTGCTTTAAGAACACAACATGAGTTAATTTAAGAAAATAAGTCATCAACTACAAGACAGACAGAATAATAAGATCCCAATTAATAAAATATAAATAATTATAAACTTATAGACATTAAAGTGCAGTACTCTTAATATATGGCTGTTAAAATTTATTTGCTGGTTGTTTCAGATTAGGATTCAAAATTAAAGTTAAATGAAAAGGGCCAAAAAAAAAACAATATTTGACTCTTGCACTTTGAGTCAGTCTGAATCCAGGGAACAGGGGACTTCTCTATGAGCTTTGCAACTCTGGGCCACATAACCTCCCGATCAGGGAGATTAATGAGACCACTGGAGAACAGAAAGCCAATCAGTGCATTTGCTTTAAAGAGGAGAGTCATCAGGAAAGGGAGACATCCCTGATGCTTCTGAGGGAAGCCACACGGTGAAGCAAGACCTGAACCCACCTAGCTCAAATTGCACTAGCCGAACTGAGAAGCTGCTCTCAAGTTTCCCAAGGAATGACTCCCATAAAAGCTCAGCTGACTGCTAACAATAGATAGAAACAAAAGTCATTTGACTGCTTCATCTTAAACACTTAGCAAAGACAGTTAAAACCAAAATACAGCCATTCATGGGCATTTTAAATAATAATAATAATAATAATAATAATAATAATAATAATATTTTAAGGTATACACTTTATGTTAGCCTCCCAAAATAAGTAAAACTGTTGGCTACAAAGACTATCAAGAGAAGCTGCCAGAGGCAGAAGTTTTTAGTTTAAGGCCTACAGATATTCCTAACCTACAGGTAGGCTTGGTGTTTGCTAGTATGATTATCCAGCCCTGAGTAACAGAATTAAATGTTTCTCTATTAGACACAGAGGTCATACTAGTGAAAGGATTTTGCAAAATCAGATGACATTAAATTATTAAACTGTATATTATGGGGAGGGACAACTGTAACACTAAAAGTTAAATATTAAGTTGACAGTCCTGATAATTGGGGATATTAAAGACTGGTGAGGGTACTTCATACAGTGACATGATCCAGCTACTGCAACATTTATTCAATACTCATATTTTTTTGTTTCTCTCATAGAAGAACCCATCCCCAGATGACTTTACAACCTGTTCTTCCTCAACAAGACTTCAAAAAGAACTGACTTCTAAAAGGCAACTCATATTCCTCAACTGACTTCAAAAAGGCAACTCATGTCTCTCACGCCATGCACACTCATGTCACCCTCTCTCAGCTGAGAAGAAGGCAAAATGAGAGACGACTCTCCACTTACACCAATGGAGCCCAAAATAAATAGACTATCAATATAAGTAATTAATTAAGTCAGGTAATATCAGGGAGACTGGTTTTCGGTGAGTTCTAAAAATTTGGAGACTGTTAACTGAGGGATTAAAATTTCCTCAGTGCTTTTCCACTAACCTATCAAGGATTACAAAGGGACACATTAGAAAAGGGGGGAATGATAGACCCAACCTTATCTTTTATTAAAATTGGGAGCCATCTTGCAACAAAGCCATGAAAAAATCATTTTGGTTTTACTGTAAATTACTGCAAATTCTGAACCTGCTTGGAATGACTGCCCGTGCCTTAAACTCACCCGTGCATGGCTCTCTGACCAGATAGCAGCCCTCTCTGAAACTTTGTCACACCTCATAAATATTGGCCTTCTGTGGCCAGACAATGACCCTCTCTGAGGCTCTAATGGTCCTCATAAATTTTGATGTTGGGGCTAGCAAAAAAAAAAAATGTAAACTCCCATTAGTGTGATGCTTGTCAGAGTTCTGTTATCTGTTACCCCATTTTTGTGTAACTTTCTGGGCTGCAAACCTGGGCTGTAGTAAAGGTGGGGTTGCTCTCTTGCTCTCGCAATCTTTGGAGGGAGAGGCAGCCCAGCCAGTGGAAATAATAAGCTTACTTTAATTTGATTTTAACTGGAGTCAGTGTTCTTTTCTTACATCCTGGTCTAAGAGGTAAACACTCCACAAACATAGAGCTCTGCCGGCCTAAAGACTTCTTGAGAAACTGCCTCTGAGGTTGGGTACTTTAAATATATTTTGTTGTCAGAAGGTTTAGCTTCTTTTTTATTGAGACCATCAAAGCTGGGTCTGCATCTATATGAATGGAGAGCATGGTTTCTTATTTTCCAATGAACATGAGGCAGCAGTGCTGAATTCTCTCTTGGTAGGTAAACTGTGGCCACTGGGGGCTAAGTGTCTCCCCGTGTGGACTGTGAAGCCATTTGATCATCCTCCATTTTTGTGGTGTTTCTTGGTGCTGCACTGGGAGTTTGGTATTTGCTTCACGAAATACAAGGAGTTCAACTGGGACACAGTGCTGGAGGGAGTTCTTTCACGTGTGGTGGGTCAGGAACTGCAGGAGAATGCACCAACCAGGCTTCTATTTCACACAGCTTTTTCCTTGACCATACCAACCTGATTCTGAACATTGCCTTGAAACCTCTACATATAATAAGATGCCTTTACATGTAAGGTTCTGCTAGATGCACCATGGCAGCCAAAAGGCATTTGGAAGTCAATTGGAAATCCACACGGCCCCACCTCAGATATTTTATCACACACCTGCACACCAATGCTCTGGGCCCACTATTCAGCAGTGCAAATTACTGGCATCTCTGTTCTTCACCATTTTCATGAAACCCAGTCAATCAAGGCACTGTCTGGTACACTCATGATCAGCAACAGGAGATCCAAAGGTTCTCCAGTGCCACCTGGTCATGGGAGTTTTAAAAATTTCAGGGTGTTTATCTAGCCACTTTTCAAGGATGAAGTTGGAGAAACTGTGGGTTTCAATTCATTCAGGAACCATTTAATGTTGAGGAACCTCATTTCAATGAATGCTCTGGAGAACTCTCAAAGGCAAGGCTTCCCAAAGAGTAGCCAAATGGTCACATGAAGCCCAGCCCATTGAGGTCTACAATGTGAGGTCCATGTGTGTTTTGACTCTCAACTATGCCTGTCAAGTCTTTCAGAATAAAATCATGTGATATCCTGGCTGAGATTCCCAGTGATCAGTCGAAAGCCACCCTTGGCCTAGATTTCAGTTTCCAAGGGCGACTCTCATGCGTGGCATTCTAAAATCGCAACACAATTCATGACAATACTTCTCTGAGGTCAGTTTCAGAACTCAGTCTCTAAGGGGAATCATACCAAAGTTCCAGCCCTGGTGGATCCAGTCATTTCTACCAACTGCTACACAAATGAACACAATTAAAACCAAAACACTCCCACATGGTGCTCACCTTCTTCCATATAGACACTCATTATAACCTCTGGCTGGAGGTTTCCATGAGGGTTGCAGCACAAGACGGTATCCAAAACAAGCTCCCTTGTCCCTTATTTGCTTAAAGTCAGCTAGGCCTGGACACCATTCCTGTGAACCAGGAGTGATAAAATAAGCCTGGCCTTAATACTGCTCTGCTTCTCCAATTTGAGGCCTACTGACTGTCAGGTATAGATTCTTTATGTGATTTGGAATAATGAAAAAACCCAAGCTCATATGGGCTAGCCTCTCCAGGGCTTTGAAGAAGTCATTTGACTCAAAGGATCCATATTCTCACTTGATGGAGATCAGAAACCTATCAGAGTAAGGCAAGATACTCCATACACAGTGACTGATCTTTTTGCCATTTTGGTTTTGAAAGCACACATGGAATCTTTCTTTAGTTCCAACAGGTGCTGAGAATCTAAGCCACTGCCTCACACAGGGCCAAGTGGCTGATTCAGACACATCCCTTTCCAAAGCAATTAAGCCAAGATACACAGGTGATGCCCATTCATTTCCATTTGAAAACTGTTTTCTTAAGGCTTCACAAATTGGTGGACTGAGGCAAAGACCTTCCTGACACTCAGAGCAACAGAAAAATAGGTAAGCAAAAGGCCCAAAGCAGGGTTTCTCTACTGAGACTTTCTTTGTCACACTGTTATCTGAGTTTTCTGAGATGCTTGCTATTCCATTCAGCTATCCAGTACATGGACATGTCACAGAGCTTGGAGGTGGTACATATCTTGGACAGAAAACCATGAGCCTACTCTGGAGAGTGGCCAGAATTCAGGAAGAAAACAGGAACTTCAGAAGATAGAGGGTGTTGCCCGTCCCTAAAGCAACCTGCAGTCCAGTCATAAATTGGACAGGATGAATGTTGGCAAACTTTCTACTAGACAGGACACATCCATTGATGCATTATCTTTTATAATGTCTACAACCACGGACACAGTGGGATACACAGGCATACCAACAATCGCCTTGTCAAATGACTTACTATAAACAGTCCACTCCAAAACAAACAAACCGCCTTTCTTTCCTATTCTCAGAACATGAGACTAAACCACAAAATCACAACCACACCCACAATGACACCTCCTTTATTCAAGTAGGTCTGTGACTAATTGGAATGTACTCTGACTGATGGGCCATACTATGTTTCCTTGAAATGGCCTGTCCTTCTCAGATCTGGTCTCTTTGGCCAACACTGTGAAGTTTTCAGGAGCCAGTGGTGAGCCACTACCTGCTTTCTAAGGAAATTCCCCTTTTCAGAACTCTCCTGGCATTTGGCAATCCTCACATCAGTAGGTACCAAGGAAGACTTACTCTGTCCTTGGTTATTCCAAACAACTGAGCCCACTGGGAAAGAAACTGGGACTGACTCTGGGTGCCTGGCTTCCTGGATCCAAAGTTCAGAGAGATCCGTCATCAAGGAAGAGAGGTAGGTCACTTCATTCAGGAACTGAATGAGGTTACTGCCGTGGCAACCACTTTGTCCTAACAATTGCTTTCAAGGGTCCCATGAGATGGAGGCTGCCCCTACTTCCTGTGACACTTTCACAAGTTAGATTGGTATATCAACCATTGGCACCTGGGAACAGCTCTCCACACAGGCCTGGTTTGGTCCATCTTCTCTACATTAAGAAGAGAGAAGCTGATTCAGACACAACCCTTCATCCTGACCAGGTTGTTTGCCATGGAGGATGACTTTTGGTCTCTTAGGTCCTCCATAGCTGCTTACAACTTCTCCAGGAATCATTTCTGCATGGACCTTTGAGTTTCTCAGCATGTGGAAGATCCCCTATATTCCTGTATTGTAAGACCAACTCTATCCCTGCTCTTCTGTAAAGTTAAATTGACTGAACAGTGTATGGTTAGGTTAACTAACACGTTCGATTTGGATTAGGAATCTTTCTGGGCGATGAATAATGGTATTGGGAAACTGCGATATTTACAAGAATATATAGGTGAAATATAAGTATGAAAACAGAAATCTAGCTAAGATATGAAGCCCAAAAGGGCATTGGGCCCTTGATTGGGACACGTAGCTTTGAATTATGTTCTGCACTGATGTGTCAGTTAAATCGATATACAATGGCTTAGGTCCTTGTACCATGGATGATTAAATGTAGAAGAGAACTTCCAGTCAAAAGGGATAGTTGGTAGGATTCGGAAGATTCTCAGTAGGTTTAGAAAGAAGAGTGAGTATAGGATTTGGACCAAATGTTGTTTAGCAATAGGGTTTCCGGTAGACAGTGAATGTTAATGTCAGCACAAGTGAAGAGACTGTCACAATGATGAACTGGGGAAAATAGTTAGGAAAGCTGATATCAATAGAGACATTACTTAATCAGGCAAAGTATAAAGTGAGTGATAGGATTAGATATTTTCAACAGGGTTGAGTTTGAATATATAATCTAAGAAAGAAACAAATATGTAGTGACCAATAGGATTGACATTTGACAGCATTAGGCAACCTGGACATGGATGTTTAGTAATCCATGCTCACTTTTCATTTAGTCTTTGCTACAATCTTAAGTGTGACCTTTGCTTTTTTTGTCCAGAATATTACTGTGATAAAACGTACATGTAGATCAGGTGACATGACTCTTTCTTCCACCATTTCTGGCAGCAACATTTTCAAGACGTATAAATTAGTAATGGGGGTAAAAAGAGGTGTACCCTTTGTCTGTGCATATAGAGATACTGCATGAATAGACCATACTGTGAATAAATAATATATCTGGTTCTGACTTTAAATAATGGATTGAAATTATATCTGAAAAAATACAGGAAATCTTATATTGACATACAAACATTCATTCCAACCAGTGAAATATCTAATGGCCACCATAAGTTTATGGTTTATCATGAAGGGTGTGTGAGTTTTGCTTCAAAAGTGATTATGGAAATCGAAAATAATGTGTTTGGAAAGAAGTCTCATGAAAAGACCAGTCAAGAAACCTGGAGGAATACATGTTTCATGAAGCAGGAAGTGATTGTGAAACAAATGTGTATAAATTTGTGAACTTGTGGATGAAGTATATATTTCCTATGATTTGTAAAAACTGAAGCAATAGTAATGTACCAGTGTTGAATGAAAATAAACGTCAGAATACACATCATGTCCCATACGAATCTACTTGATTGATGTTAATCTGGGTCAGTTACTGTACAAATATTAGGATTTGTAAGCACCATTTACTGAAGTTAGTTTTCAGAACTATGAAACAAATGTGTATTTCAGGTGGATGAATATTTCTGAGAATAATTTTGTGAAAAGTTTATTATAAATCCACATTTTTGAACATGGATGAACTTAGGGAGTGTATTTAAGAAACATATAATTCATATTTTAAAAATGAGGACAGTGTATATATATATATATATATATATATATATATATATATATATATATATATATTCATAATTATATATATATGTGTATATACATATATATGTGTATATATATATACACACACACACACAAAAAAAAAAAACACACACACAGACATTTAAATGTAGTTATATATATGCCAATCGAAGTTCATCATAAAATATATAGCATCCACAGATGCAAAAATATTTATTTTACTGAACAAGGATTTATGTATAATGTTGTTCTACTAGAAAGCTCACCCATAGTTTGAATTTTCAGTTCCAACAGCGTTTAGAGGAGTGATCTCTTCTCACAAGTTGTATCTGCCAAGTCAGTCACCTCACAAAAATGAACGTGTGATACCAGGTAGAATTCTATATAAGCATATAAAAATAAATGTGCTGAATAGGCTACAGAGAAAGGGAGAGGAATTTACATATTTGTTAACTTTAACAACACATGGAGAACTATTTCAATTAAAAATTGACTAGATTTATAACACCTACCATTTATCATGCAAATGGCAAGTCCAACTATACCCCATGCCTCCTCTAAACTGCTTGTATTTCTATTATGTTTGGGTTGTTTTTCTCCGTCATGTTTGGATTAGTAGACAGAGTATAGTAGGGTATGGGTTATTGTCAGGGATTCAGTATATTCAATGGAATATAGGAAAATGAATCCAATGTGTATAAAATATATGCTACACAATTATCTTCCCACTCTCATCCAGAACAATGCCTTTACATTACCTTCACCCCAAGTAAGACACAATTAGAGTAGAAGAGTTTGAAAATCCGTGAATGCATATCTGGGGTGGAAACAGTACTAAGAAACAAATAAGTATTTCAGGTGGATGAATATTTCTGAGAATAATCTTGGGAAAAGTTGATTATAAATCCACAACATAAATATGAATGAATTTAGGAAGTGTGTAATAAGACACATATTTCATGTTTTGAAAAATCTTGAGAGTGTATCTATATATATATACATATTTATATACACAAACAGAGAGAGACATTAAAAATTGCAATATATATGCCAAACGAAATTCACCATGAAATGTATATCATCCACAGATCCAAATATATTCATTTTACTGAACATTGATTTATGTATAATGTGGTTTAACTAGGAAGCTCACTCACATTTGAATTAAATGTTCAAGCAGCATTTAGGAGGAGTGATCTCTTCTTCCAATTTGTATCTGCCAAATCAGCCACCTCACAAGAATGTACGTGTGGTACCAGGTAGGATTCTATATGTGCATATAAAAATACGTGTGCTGAATAGGCTACAGAGAAAGGGGGACAGGAATTCATTATTTGTTAACTTTAAAAACGCATGGAGAACTATTTCAACAAATAATTGACTAGATTTATAACTGCTACACTATACCATGCAAAAGGCAACTCCAACTATAAAACATACCTCCTCTAAACTGCCTGTATTTCTAATCTGTTTGTGTTATTTTTCTCCATCATATTAGGATTAGTAGTCAGAATCTAATAGGGTATATGTTAGTTTCAGGGATTCAGCATTTCTAATGGAAAATAGGAAATTGAATCCAATGTGTATGCAAATATGTGCTACACAAAATTCTTCCCACTTTCATCCAGAACAATGCTTTGACATTACACTCTCCTCAAGTAAGACACAATTAGAGGATAAGAGTTAGAAAATCTGTGAATATATATCTGGAATGGAGAATACTCAGGAGTTTACAACTTTGGAGGTGGTAGAGAAGATTCTATAAGTAAGGGACAGGGTAAACATTCCACAAACATGCAGCTCTGCTGGCCTACATACTTTTTGAGAAACTGCCTCTAAGGGTGGGCACTTGAAATATTTGATGTTCTGAGGAGATTTAGTTCATTTGTAGAGAGACCATCAAAGCTGGGTCTGCATCTATGTTACTTGGAGGACATGGTTTCTTATTATCCAATGAACATGAGGCAGCAGTGCTGAATTCTCTCTTTGTAGGTAAACTATGGACACTGGGGTCTAAGTGTCTTTCAGTGTGGACTGTGAAGCCAATTGGTCATCCTCCACTTTTCGTGGTGTTTCTCGCTGCTCCACTGGGAGTTTGGTATTTGCTTCAAGAAATACAAGGAGTTAAAATGGGACAGAGTGGTGGAGGGAGTTCTTTAAGGTGTGGTGAGTCAGGGTCTTCAGGAGAATGCACCAACCAAGGTTCTATCCCACGTAGATTGCCCCCTTAAGAATTGCAATATGATTCTGAACATCGCAGTGAATCCTCTCCATATAACAAGATGCCTTTACATATATGGGTCTGCTGGCTGCACCATGTCAGTCACAAGCCATTTGGAAGCCAATGGCTGATCCACATGGCCACAACACAGATGTTTTATCACACAATTGCATACCACTGCTCTAGGCCAACTACTCACCAGGCTCCAACTTACTGGCATATCTGTTCTACACCATTTTCATGAAACAAAGTCAATCAAGGCAGTGTCTGGTATACTCAGGATCAGAAACAGGACATCCAAAGTTTTTTCAGTGCCAGCTGAACATGAAAATATCAAAAATTTCATGGTAATTTTCTAGCCATTTTTCACGGATGAAGTTTGCGGCTCTGAGGGCTTCAATTAATTCAGGAACCATTAAATTGTGAAGAAGCTAATTTCAATGAAAGCACTGGAGCACTCTCACAGGCATGGTTTCCCTAAGGGTGGCCAAAATGTCACATGAAGCCAGGCCCATTGAGATCTACAATGTGAGGTCCATGTGTGTTTTAAACTCAAATATGGCTGCCAAGTGTTTAAGAAAAATTGTATGTAATATCCGGGCTAAAATTCCCAGTGTTCTGTGGAAATCCAACCTGGGCCTAGATCTCAGGTTCCAAGGGCGACTCTCATGTGTGGCCTCCTAAAATCCCAACACAATTCATGGCAATACTTCTCTGAGGTCAGTTAAAGAACTCAGTCTCTAAGGGGAATCACACCAGAGTTCAAGCCCAGTGGAACAGTCATCTCTTCCAACCGCCACACAAATGACCACAATTAAAACCAAAACACTCCCACATGGTCCTCATCTTCTTCCATATAGACACTCCTTATAACGTCTGGCTGGAGTTTTCAATGAGGTCCACAGCCCAAGTCAGTGTCCAAATTAAGGTCCTGTTCCCCTCATTTGTCTAACATCAAGGTGGCCTGGACACACTTCCTGTAAACCAGGAGTGATCAAATAGGCCTGCCATTAATACTGCTCGGCTTTTTCAATTTGAGGCCTTCTGACTCTGTGGTTTAGATTCTTTATGTGAATTTGAGTCATGAGAAAACACAAGCCCCTCTGCAAAGATTTGAAGAACTCATTTGGCCCAAAGGATTCCTATTCTCCCTTGATGGAATTCAGGATCCTAACAGAGGAAGGTAAAAGAATTCATTCACAATGAGTGAATATTTGCCATTTTGGTTTTGGATGGACACATGGGATCTTTCTTTTGATCCATCAGGTGCTAAGAATCCAAGCCACTGCCTCACACAGGGCCAAGAGGCTGATTCAGACACATCCTTTTCCAAAGCAATTAAGCAAAGAGCCACAGGTGATGCCCATTCATTTCCATTTGAAAACTGTTTTCTTCAGGATTCACAAAGGTGTGGCCTGAGGCAAAGACCTTCCTGACACTCAGAGCAACAGAAAAATAGGTAAGCAAAAGGCCCAAAGCAAGGTTTCTCTACTGAGACTTTCTTTGTCACACTGATATCTGAGTTTTCTGAGATGCTTGCTATTCCCTTCAGCTATCTATTATATGGCAATGTCACAGAGCTTGGAGGTGGTACATATCTTGGACAGAAAACCATGAGCCTGCTCTGAAGAGTGGCCAGAATTCAGGAAGAAAACAGGAACTCCAGAAGATAGTAGGTGTTGCCCGTCCCTAAAGCAACCTGCAGTCCACTCATAAATTGGGCAGGATGAATGTTGGCAAGCTTTCTACTAGACAGGACACATCCATTGATGCATTATCTTTTATAATGTCTACAACCACAAACACAGTGGGATACACAGGCATACAAACAATCGCCTTGTCAAATGACTTACTATAAACAGTCCACTCCAAAACAAACAAACCGCCTTTCTTACATATTCTCAGAACATGAGACTAAACCACAAAATCACAACCACACCCACAACGACACCTCCTTTATTCAAGTAGGTCTGTGACTAATTGGAATGTACTCTGACTGATGGGCCATACTATGTTTCCTTGAAATGGCCTGTCCTTCTCAGATCTGGTATCCTTGGCCAACACTGTAAGTTTTCAGGAGCCAGTGGTGAGCCACTACCTGCTTTCTCAGGAAATTCCCCTTTTCAGAGCTCTCCTGGCATTTGGCAATCCTCACATCAGTAGGTACCAAGGAAGACTTACTCTGTCCTTGGTTATTCCAAACAACTGAGCCCACTGGGAAAGAAACTGGGACTGACTCTGGGTGCCTGGCTTCCTGGATCCCAAGTTCAGAGAAATCCGTCATCAAGGAAGAGAGGTAGGTCACTTCATTCAGGCTCTGAATGAGGTTACTGCCGTGGCAACCACTTTGTCCTAACAATTGCTTTCAAGGGTCCCATGAGATGGAGGCTGCCCCTACTTCCTGTGACACTTTCACAAGTTAGATTGGTATATCAACCATTGGCACCTGGGAACAGCTCTCCACACAGGCCTGGTTTGGTCCATCTTCTCTACATTAAGAAGAGAGAAGCTGATTCAGACACAACCCTTCATCCTGACCAGGTTGTTTGCATTGGAGGATGACTTTTGATCTCTTAGGTCCTCCATAGCTGCTTACAACTTCTCCAGGAATCATTTCTGCATGGACCTTTGAGTTTCTCAGCATGTGGAAGATCCCCTATATTCCTGTATTGTAAGACCAACTCTATCCCTGCTCTTCTGTAAAGTTAAATTGACTGAACAGTGTATGGTTAGGTTAACTAACATGTTCGATTTGGATTAGGAATCTTTCTGCGCGATGAATTATGGTATTGGGAAACTGCGATATTTACAAGAATATATAGGGAAATATAAGTATGAAAACAGAAATCTAGCTAAGATATGAAGCCCAAAAGGGCATTGGGCCCTTGATTGGGATACGTAGCTTTGAATTATGTTCTGCACTGATGTGTCAGTTAAATCGATATACAATGGCTTAGGTCCTTGTACCATGGATGATTAAATGTAGAAGAGAACTTCCAGTCAAAAGGGATAGTCGGTAGGATTCGGAAGATTCTCAGTAGGTTTAGAAAGAAGAGTGAGTATAGGATTTGGACCAAATGTTGTTTAGCAATAGGGTTTCCGGTAGACAGTGAATGTTAATGTCAGCACAAGTGAAGAGACTGTCACAATGATGAACTGGGGAAAATAGTTAGGAAAGCTGATATCAATAGAGACATTACGAAATCAGGCAAAGTATAAAGTGAGTGATAGGATTAGATATTTTCAACAGGGTTGAGTTTGAATATATAATCTAAGAAAGAAACAAATATGTAGTGACCAATAGGATTGACATTTGACAGCATTAGGCAACCTGGACATGGATGTTTAGTAATCCATGCTCACTTTTCATTTAGTCTTTGCTACAATCTTAAGTGTGACCTTTGCTTTTTTTGTCCAGAATATTACTGTGATAAAACGTACATGTAGATCAGGTGACATGACTCTTTCTTCCACCATTTCTGGCAGCAACATTTTCAAGACGTATAAATTAGTAATGGGGGTAAAAAGAGGTGTACCCTTTGTCTGTGCATATAGAGATACTGCATGAATAGACCATACTGTGAATAAATAATATATCTGGTTCTGACTTTAAATAATGGATTGAAATTATATCTGAAAAAATACAGGAAATCTTATATTGACATACAAACATTCATTCCAACCAGTGAAATATCTAATGGCCACCATAAGTTTATGGTTTATCATGAAGGGTGTGTGAGTTTTGCTTCAAAAGTGATTATGGAAATCGAAAATAATGTGTTTGGAAAGAAGTCTCATGAAAAGACCAGTCAAGAAACCTGGAGGAATACATGTTTCATGAAGCAGGAAGTGATTGTGAAACAAATGCGTATAAATTTGTGAACTTGTGGATGAAGTATATATTTCCTATGATTTGTAAAAACTGAAGCAATAGTAATGTACCAGTGTTGAATGAAAATAAACGTCAGAATACACATCATGTCCCATACGAATCTACTTGATTGATGTTAATCTGGGTCAGTTACTGTACAAATATTAGGATTTGTAAGCACCATTTACTGAAGTTAGTTTTCAGAACTATGAAACAAATGTGTATTTCAGGTGGATGAATATTTCTGAGAATAATTTTGTGAAAAGTTTATTATAAATCCACATTTTTGAACATGGATGAACTTAGGGAGTGTATTTAAGATACATATATTTCATATTTTAAAAATCATGACAGTGTATATATATATATATATATATATTCATAATTATATATATGTGTATATATATACACATATAATTATATATATGTATATATATACACACACACACACACACACACAAAACACACACACAGACATTAAAATGTAGGAATATATATGCCAATCGAAGTTCATCATAAAATATATAGCATCCACAGATGCAAAAATATTTATTTTACTGAACAAGGATTTATGTATAATGTTGTTCTACTAGAAAGCTCACCCATAGTTTGAATTTTCAGTTCCAACAGCGTTTAGAGGAGTGATCTCTTCTCACAAGTTGTATCTGCCAAGTCAGTCACCTCACAAAAATGAACGTGTGATACCAGGTATTCTATATAAGCATATAAAAATTCATGTCCTGAATAGGCTACAGAGAAAGGCAGAGAGGAATTTACATATTTGTTAACTTTAACAACACATGGAGAACTATTTCAATTAAAAATTGACTAGATTTATAACACCTACCAATTATCATGCAAATGGCAAGTCCAACTATACCCCATGCCTCCTCTGAACTGCTTGTATTTCTATTCTGTTTGGGTTGTTTTTCTCCATCATATTTGGATTAGTAGACAAAGTATAGTAGGGTATGGGTTATTGTCAGGGATTCAGTATTTTCAATGGAATATACGAAAATGAATCCAATGTGTATAAAATATATGCTACACAATTATCTTCCCACTCTCATCCAGAACAATGCCTTTACATTACCTTCACCCCAAGTAAGACACAATTAGAGTAGAAGAGTTTGAAAATCCGTGAATGCATATCTGGGGTGGAAACAGTACAAAGAAACAAATACGTATTTCAGGTGGATGAATATTTCTGAGAATAATCTTGTGAAAAGTTGATTATAAATCCATAACATAAATATGAATGAATTTAGGAAGTGTGTAATAAGACACATATTTCATGTTTTGAAAAATCTTGAGAGTGTATATATATATATATATATATATATATATATATATATATATATATATTTATATACACACAAAGAGAGAGACATTAAAAATTGCAATATATATGCCAAATGAAATTCACCATGAAATGTATATCATTCACAGATCCAAATATATTCATTTTACTGAACATGGATTTATGTATAATGTTGTTCAACGAGGAAGCTCACTCACATTTGAATTATCAGTTCAAGCAGCGTTTAGGAGGAGTGATCTCTTCTTCCAATTTGTATCTGCCACGTCAGCCACCTCACAAGAATGTACGTGTGGTACCAGGTAGGATTCTATCTGTGGATATAAAAATACGTGTGCTGAATAGGCTACAGAGAAAGGGGGACAGGAATTCACTTATTTGTTAACTTTAAAAACGCATGGAGAACTATTTCAACAAATAATTGACTAGATTTATAACTGCTACACTATACCATGCAAAAGGCAACTCCAACTATAAAACATACCTCCTCTAAACTGCTTGTTTTTCTATTCTGTTTGTGTTATTTTTCTCCATCATATTAGGATTAGTAGTCAGAGTCTAATAGGGTATATGTTAGTTTCAGGGATTCAGCATTTCTAATGGAAAATAGGAAATTGAATCCAATGTGTATGCAAATATGTGCTACACAAAATTCTTCCCACTTTCATCCAGAACAATGCCTTGACATTACATTCTTCTCAAGTAAGACACAATTAGAGGATAAGAGCTAGAAAATCTGTGAATATATCTGGAATGGAGAATACTCAGGAGTTTACAACTTTGGAGGTGGTAGAGAAGATTCTAAAAGTAAGGGACAGGGTAAACATTCCACAAACATGCAGCTCTGCTGGCCTAAATGCTTTTTGAGAAACTGCCTCTAAGGGTGGGCACTTGAAATATTTGATGTTCTGAGGATATTTAGTTCCTTTGTAGAGAGACCATCAAAGCTGGGTCTGCATCTATGTTACTTGGAGGACATGGTTTCTTATTATCCAATGAACATGAGGCAGCGGTGCTGAATTCTCTCTTTGTAGGTAAACTATGGACACTGGGGTCTAAGTGTCTTTCAGTGTGGACTGTGAAGCCAATTGGTCATCCTCCACTTTTCGTGGTGTTTCTCGCTGCTCCACTGGGAGTTTGGTATTTACTTCAAGAAATACAAGGAGTTAAAATGGGACAGAGGGGTGGAGGGAGTTCTTTAAGGTATGGTGAGTCAGGGTCTTCAGGAGAATGCACCAACCCAGGTTCTATCCCACGTAGATTGCCCCCTTGAGAATAGCAATATGATTCTGAACATTGCAGTGAATCCTCTCCATATAACAAGATGCCTTTACATATATGGGTCTGCTGGCTGCACCATGTCAGTCACAAGCCATTTGGAAGCCAATGGCTGATCCACATGGACGCAACACAGATGTTTTATCAGACAATTGCATACCACTGCTCTAGGCCAACTACTCACCAGGCTCCAACTTACTGGCATATCTGTTCTACACCATTTTCATGAAACAAAGTCAATCAAGGCAGTGTCTGGTATACTCAGGATCAGAAACAGGACATCCAAAGTTTTTTCAGTGCCAGCTGAACATGAAAATATCAAAAATTTCATGGTAATTTTCAAGCCATTTTTCACGGATGAAGTTTGCGGCTCTGAGGGCTTCAATTAATTCAGGAACCATTAAATGGTGAAGAAGCTAATTTCAATGAAAGCACTGGAGCACTCTCACAGGCATGGTTTCCCTAAGGGTGGCCAAAATGTCACATGAAGCCAGGCCCATTGAGATCTACAATGTGAGGTCCATGTGTGTTTTAAACTCAAATATGGCTGCCAAGTGTTTAAGAAAAATTGTATGTAATATCCCGGCTGAAATTCCCAGTGTTCTGTGGAAATCCAACCTGGGCCTAGGTCTCAGGTTCCAAGGGCGATTCTCATGTGTGGCCTCCTAAAATCCCAACACAATTCATGGCAATACTTCTCTGAGGTCAGTTAAAGAACTCAGTCTCTAAGGGGAATCACACCAGAGTTCAAGCCCAGTGGAACAGTCATCTCTTCCAACCGCCACACAAATGACCACAATTAAAACCAAAACACTCCCACATGGTCCTCATCTTCTTCCATATAGACACTCCTTATAACGTCTGGCTGGAGTTTTCAATGAGGTCCACAGCCCAAGTCAGTGTCCAAATTAAGGTCCTGTTCCCCTCATTTGTCTAACATCAAGGTGGCCTGGACACACTTCCTGTAAACCAGGAGTGATCAAATAGGCCTGCCATTAATACTGCTCGGCTTTTTCAATTTGAGGCCTTCTGACTCTGTGGTTTAGATTCTTTATGTGAATTTGAGTCATGAGAAAACACAAGCCCCTCTGCAGAGATTTGAAGAATTCATTTGGCCCAAAGGATTCCTATTCTCCCTTGATGGAATTCAGGATCCTAACAGAGGAAGGTAAAAGAATTCATTCACAATGAGTGAATATTTGCCATTTTGGTTTTGGATGCACACATGGGACCTTTCTTTTGATCCATCAGGTGCTGAGAATCTAAGCCACAGCCTCACACAGGGCCAAGAGGCTGATTCAGACACATCTTTTTTCAAAGCAATTAAGCAAAGAGCCACAGGTGATGAACTTCATTTCCTTTTGAAAAAATGTTTTCCTCAGGCTTCCCAAAGGGGTGGCCAGAGGCAAAGACATCCTGAGATTCAGGGCAACAGAACAATAGGTTAGCAAAAGAGCCAAAGCAGGGTTTCTCCACTGAGACTTTTCTGGTCACACTGATATCTGAGTTTTCTGAGATGTTGGCCATTCCCTTCAGATATCCAGTACATGGCCATGTGACAGAGATTGGAGGTGGTACATATCTTGGACACAAACCCAAGAGCCTATTCTGAAGAGTTGTCAGAATTCAGAAAGAAAACAGGGACTTAAAAAGGTAGTAGGTGTTGCCTATCGATATGGAAACCACGCTCCATTCATTAAATGGGCAGGATGAATACTGGGAAGCTTTCTACTAAAGAGGACACATGCATTGATGCATTCTCTTTTATAATGTATACAACCACGGACACAGTGGGATACACAGAAATAGAAACACTCACCATGTAAAACGACTTACTAGAAACAGTTCACTCCAAACCAAAGAAACCTCCTTTTCTACCTATTCTCAGAACAGAGACAAAACCACACACCCACACTCAAAAAGACACCTCCTTCCCCAAAGTAGGGCTGTGATTATCCGGAGTGTCCTCTGACAGGTTTGCCATACTATGTTCCCCGTTAATGGTCTGTCCTGTCTCAGATCTGGTCTCCTTGTCCAACTCTGTGAACCAGTCAGGAGCCAGGGGTGAGCCACTACATTCTTAGTCAGGAAAGGCCCGTGTTCAGATCTTTCCTGGCATTTGGCCATCCTCACATCAGTCAGTAGCAAGAAGACTGACTCTGTCCTTGGTGATTCCAAACAAATGAGACCACTTGGACTGGGACTGGGACTGGCTCTGGTGCTTGGTTTCCTCGGTCCCAAGTTCAGAAAGTTCCATCAACAAGGAAGTGAGGTAGGTCACTTCCTTCAAGAACTGAATGAGGTCACTGCCTTGGCAACCACTTTGTCCTAACAGTTGCTTCCAAGGGTCCCATGAGATGAAGGCTGCCCCTACTTCCTTTGACACTTTCACAACTAAGAATGGAATATCAACCTTAGGCACCCGGGAACAGCTCTCCACACAAGCCTGGTTTGGTCCATCTTCTCTACATTAAGAAGAGAGAGGCTGATTCAGACACAACCCTTCATCCTGACCAGGTTGTTTGCCATGGAAAATGACTTTTTGTCTCTCAGGTCCTTCATTGCTGCCTACATCTTCTCCAGGGATCATTTCTGCATGGACCTTTAAGGTTCTTAACAGGTGGAGCATCCCCTACATTCCTGTATTGTAAGAACAATCTGTCTCTGCTCTTCTGTAAAGTTAGATTGAGTGAACAGTGTATGGTTAGGGTTAATTTCATGTTCGATTTGGGTTAGGAATCATTCTGCTGGATGAATAATGGTATTGGGAACCTGTGATATTTATAAGAATATCGAGGTTAAATATATGTATGAAAACAGAAATTAAAGTAAGATTTGAATCCCAGAAGGGCTTTGGGCAGTTGATTGGGATATATAGCTTTGAATTGTGCACATATGTCTCAAATAAATGGATATACAATGGCAGAGGAACTTGAAACTTGGATGATTGAATGCTGAAGAGAACATCCAGTCAAAAGGGATTGTCGGTAGGATTAAGAAGATAGTCGTTATGTTTAGCAAGTAGAGTTAGTATAGGATATGTAACAAAGTTCTTTACCAATTTTTTTTCGGGCAGTGAGTGAATATAAATGTCAGCACATATGAAGAAATCAGACACAATGATGAAATGGGGAAAATTTGTAGAAAAGCATATATCAATAGAGACATTAGGAAATCAGGCAAAGTATAAATTGAGTAATAGGATAAGACATTTTCAACAGGGTTGAGATTGAATATCTAATCTTAGGAAGAAACAAATATGTAGGTCACCAATAGGATTGACATTTGAGAGCATTAGGCAACATGGACATGGATGTTGTTAGTAATCCATGTTCACTTTCCATTTAGACTTTGGTACAATCCTAAGTGGGACCTTTGCATTTTGTTTCCAGAATATTACTGTGATAAAAATGTGTATGTAGATCAGATGACATGATTATTTCTTCCACCATTTCTAGGAGCAGTATTTTGAAGACGTATAAATTAGCATTGGGGGTAAAAAGAGGTGTACCCTGTTTCTATGAATATACAGATAATGCATGAATAGACCTTAATTTCAATAAATAATATAACTTGTTCCACTTTAAGTAATGGATTGAATTGATATCTGAAAATATATAAGAAATCTTATATTGATATGCAATTATTCATGACAACCAGTTATACACCTAATGTTAATATTAGGTTACGGTTTATCATGAAGTTTGTGTGAGTTTTGCTTCAAAAGTGATTATGGAAATCGAAAATAATGTGTTTGGAAAGAAGTCTCATGAAAAGGCCAGTCAAGGAACACCGAGGAATTCATGAGTTCTGAAGAAGGAAGTGATTGAAATTGAAAAAAATGACGATAAATTTGCTTACTTGTGGATGAAATATTATAATATGATGTGAATAAACTGAAGAAATAGTAATGTACCAGTGTTGAATAAAAATGAACATCAAAATACACATCATGTCCCACAGGAATCTACTCGCATTGATGTTAAACTGTGTCAGTTACTGTAGAAATATTAGGATTTCTTTGCACCATTCACCAAAGTTAGTTTTCTTTTTTTTTAATTTTTATTTATGCTTGTTCAAAACATTACATAGTTCTTGATATATCATATTCCACACTGTGATTCAAGTAGGTAATGAACTCCCATTTTTACCCCGTAAACAGATTGCAGAATCACATCAGTTACACATCCATTGATTTACATATTGCCATACTAGTGTCTGTCGTATTCTGCTGCCTTTCCTAACCTCTACTATCCCCCTCCCCTTACCTCCCCTCCCCTCTTCTCTCTCTACCTCTTTACTGTAATTCATTTCTCCCCCTTGTATAATTTTTTCCTTTCCCTCACCTCCTCTTGTATGTAATTTATATAACCCTGAGGGTCTCCTTTTATTTCCATGCAATTTCCCTTCTCTCTCCCTTTCCCTTCCTCCTCTCATCCCTGTTTAATGTTAATTTTCTTCTCATTCTATTCGTCCCTACTCTGTTCTTAGTTACTCTCTTTATATCAATAAAGACATTTGGCATTTGGTTTTACGGATTGGCTAGCTTCACTTAGCATAATCTGCTCTAATGCCATCCATTCTCTGCAAATTATATCATTTTGTCATTTTTTAATGCAGAGTAATATTCCATTGTGTATAAATGCCACATTTTTTATCCATTCATCTATGGAAGGGCATCTAGGTTGATTCCACAGTCTTGCTATTGTAAATTGTGCTGCTATGAACATCAATGTAGCAGTGTTCCTGTAGCATTTTTTTTAGGTCTTTAGGGAATAGACTGAGAAGGGGAATACCTGGGTCAAATGGTGGTTCCATTCCCACCTCTACAAGAAATCTCCATACTGCTTTCCAATTTGGCTGCACCAATTTGCAGTCCCACCAGCAATGTACAAGTTTACCCTTTTCTACACATCCTCACCAGCACTTGTTGTTGTTTGAGTTCATAATAAATATCTGGAATGGAAAATGCTCAGGAGTTCACAACCTTGAAGGTGGTAGAGGAGTTTCCAAAAGTAAGGGACAGGGTAAATACCACAAACATGGAGCTGTGTCGGCCTTAAGACTTCTTGAGAAAATGCCTCTGAGGTTGGGCACTTGAAATATATGTTGTTGTCAGGAGCTTTAGCTTCCTTTGTAGTGAGATCATCAAAGCTGAGTCTGCATCTATGTGACCTGAAGAACATGGTTTTTTATTTTCCTATAAACACGAGGCAGCAGTGCTGAATTCTCTCTTTGTAGGCAAACTGGGGCTACTGGGGGCTAAGTGTCTCCCCGTGTGGACTGTGAAGCCATTTGATCATCCTTCACATTTCGTCATGTTATTTGATGCTGCACTGAAAGTTTGGTATTTACTTTACGAAATAAAGGAGTTTAACTGCGATACAGTGCTGCAGGGAGTTCTGTCATGTGTGGTGGTCAGGATCGGCAAGAGAATGTACCAAGCAGGCTTCTATCACACATAGTTGCCCCCTTGACCATAGCAATATGATTCTGAACATTGCCCTGAAACCTCTCCATTCAACAAGATGCCTTTACATCCAAAGGTCTGCTAGCTTCACATGTCAGTCACAAACCATTTCTAAGCCAATGGCAGATCCACGTGGCCGCACCACAGATGTTTTTTCACACACCTACACTCTACTGCTCTTGGCCCACTACTCAGCAGGCTCCAACTTACTGGCATCTCTTTTCTACACCATTATCATGAAACTCAGTCAAACCAGACACTGTCTTGTATACTCATGATAAGTACCAGGACATCAAATGGTTTTCCAGTGTCAGCTGGTCATGGAAATTTCAAAAATTTCATGGTATTTTCTAGCCATTTTTCAAGGATGAAGTTGGAGGTACTGTGGGTTTCAATTCATTCAGGAACAATAAAATGTTGAGGAAGCTCATTTCAATGGAAGCTCTAGAGAACTCTCACAGGCAAGTCTTCCGAAAGAGTGGCCCAATGTCACATAAAGCCAGCCACATTGAGGTCTACAATGTGAGTTCCATGTGTGTTTTGACTCTCAACTATTGCTTCCAAGTCTTTCAGAATATAATCAAGTGATATCCTCGCTGAGATTCCCAGTGCTCTGTGGAAAGCCACCCTGGGCCCAGATCTCAGTTCCCAAGGGTGACTCTCATGTGTGGCCTCCGAAAATCCCAACACAATTCATGGCAATACTTCTCTAAGGTCAGTTCCAGAACTCAGTCTCCAAGGGGAATCCCACAAGAGTTGAAACCCAGGTGGACACAGTCATCTTTTCCAACTGCCACACAAATGACCACAATTGAAACCAAAACACTCCCACATGGCCCTCATGTTTTTCCATATAGACACTCATCATAACCTCTCGCTGGAGGTTTCCATGAGGGGCGCAGACCAAGACACTGTCCAAAATAAGCTCCCTTGCCCCTAATTTGCCGAAAGTCAGGGTGGCCTACACACCCTTCCTGTGAACCAGAACTGATCAAATAGGGATGTAGTTAATACTGTTCTGCTTTTCCAATTTGAGGCCTACTGACTGTCAGGTATAGATTCTTTATGTGATTTGGAGTCATCAGAAAACCCAAGCACTTCTGCAGGGGTTCAAAGAACTCATTTGAACTAAAGGATCCTGATTCTTACTTGATGAAGGTCAGGAATCTAATAGAGGAAGGCAAGAGACTCATTTGTCATTTCTGTTTTGAATGCACACATGGAATCTATCTTTAGATGCATCAGGTACTGAGAATCTAAGCCACAACCTCACACAGAACCAAGAGGCTGATTCAGACACATCCTTTTACAAAGCAATTAAGCAAAGAGCAACAGGTGATGCCCATTCATTTTCATTTTAAAACTGTTTTCTTCAGGCTTCACAAAGGGGTGGCCAGAGGCAAAGACCTTCCTGACATTTAGGGCAACAGAAAAACAGGTAAGCAAAAGACCCAAAGCAGGGTTTCTCCACTGAGACTTTCCTGGTCACACTGATATCTGAGTTTTCTGAGATGCTCCCCATTCACTTCAGCTATCAAGTACATGGTCATGTCACAGAGCTTGGAGGTTGTATATATCTTGGACACAAAACCATGAGCCTATTCTGGAGAGTGGCCAGAATTCAGGAAGAAAACAGGATCTTAGGAAGATAGTAGGTTTTGCCCATCCAGAAGGCAAGCCGCGGTCCATTCATCAATTGGGCAGGATGAATGCCAGGAAGCTTTCTACTAGACAGGACACATCCATTAATTCATTCTCTTTTCTAATGTCTACAACCACAGACACAGTGGGATACACAGACATAGAAACACTCACATGTCAAACGACTTACTAGAAACAGTGCAATCCAAACCAAACAAACCACATTTTCTACCTATTCTCAGAACATGTGACAAAACCACAAAACCACAACCACTCCCACAAAGGCACCTCCTTCCCCCAAGTAGGTCTGTGAGTATCCAGAGTGTCCTCTGACTGGTGGGCCATACAATGTTCTCCCGAAATGTCCTGTCCTGACTCAGATCTTGTCTCCTTGGCCAACTCTGTGAAGTTGTCAGGAACCAGCGGTGAGCCACTACCTGCTTTCTCAGAAAAGGTCCCTCTTCAGAGCTCTCCTGGCCTTTGGCTATCCTCACATAGGTAGGTACCAAGAAAGACTGACCCTGTCCTTGGTAAAACCGAACAAGTGAGCCCACTGGGACTGGGACTGGGACTGGCTCTGGGTGCCTGTCTTCATGGATCCCAAGTTCAGAGAATTCCTTCACCAAGGAAGTGACGTAGGTCACTTCCTTCAGGAACTGAATCAGGTTACTGCCTTGGCAACCAATTTGTCCTAACAGTTGCTTCCAAGAGTCCAATGAGTTGGAGGCTGCCCCTACTTCCAGTGAAACTTTCACAATTTTGCATGGTATATCAACCATAGGCACCCAAAAAAAAGCTCTCCAGATAGGCCTGGTTTGGTCCATCTTCTATACATTAAGAAAAGAAATGTTGATTCAGACACATCCCTTCATGCTAACCAGGTTGTTTGTCATGGAAGATGACTTTTGCTCTCTGACGTCATTCATAGCTGCCTACATTTAATCCTGGGATCATTTCTTTAATGACCTTGGAGGTTCTCAGCAAGTGGAAGATCCCCTAATTTCTGTATTGAAAGACCAACTCTGTCCCTGCTCTTCAGTAAAGTTAGATTGAGAGAACAGTGTATGGTCAGGGTTAATAACATGTTCCATTTGGGTTAGGAATCATTCTGCGGGATGAATTATGGTATTGGGAACGTGCAATATTTATAAGAATATAAGTGAATTATAAGTATGAAAACAGACATCTAGGTAATATTTGAAGCCCAGAATTGCATTGGACCCTTAGCTGGGATTCTTAGCTTTGAATTATATTCTGCACAGATGTCTCAGATAAATCGATATACAATGGCATAATTACTTGTACCTTGGTTTATTGAATGTTGAAGAGAACATCCAGTTAAAAAGGGATAATTTGTAGGATTAGTAAGATAGTTGGTAGGTTTTGAAAGAAGAGTGAGTATAGGATTTGGATAAAAAGATCTTTAGCTGTAGGTTTTCGGATAGAGTGAATGTAATTGTCAGCACATGTGGAGAGTCTGTCAAAAGGATGAACTGGGGAAAAAAGTAGGAATGCAGATATCAATTGACATTAGGATATCAGGCAAAGTATAAAGTGAGTGATAGAATTATACATTTTCAACAGGCTTGAGTTTGAATATATAATCTTAGGAAGAAACAAACATGTAGTCACCAATAGGATGAACTTTTGAGAGCATTAGGCAACATGGACATGGATGTTTTCTGTAATCCATGCTCACTTTTCATTTAGGCTTTGGTACAAACATAAGTTTGACCTCTTCTTTCTGTGTGGAGAATACTACTGTGGTAAAATGTATATGTAGATCAGGTGACATGAGTATTTCTTCCACCATTTCTGGGAGCAATATTTTGAAGACGTATCAATTATTTTTGGAGGTAAAAATGGTGTACACTGTGTCTATAATTATAGAAATAATGCATGAATAGACCATACTGTAAATAAATATTATAACTGGTTCTAACTTTAAATAATGGATTCAATTGATATCTGAAAATATACAGAAAATCTTACATTGATATACAATCCTTCATTCCAACCAGTAATATATCTAATGGTTATATCAGCATTATGGTTTTTCATGAAGAATGTGTGAGTTTTGCTTCAAAAGTGATTATGGAAATCGGAAATAATGTGTTTGGAAAGAAGTCTCATGAAAAGACCAGTCAAGAAACCTGGAGGAATACATGTGTTTTGAAGCAGAAAGTGATTGAAAGTGAAACAAATGCCTATATATTTGTGAACTTGTGGATCAAATATATATCCTATGATGTGCATAAACTGAAGAAATAGTAATGTACCACTGTTACATAAAAATGAACGTCAAAATACACATCATGTCCTCTCCCACAGGAATCTACTTGCATTGATGTTAAACTGGGTCAGTTATTGTAGAAATATTAGGATAATGCCGCAGTCTTGCTGGGCACAATCAGGAGCCACTTGCCAAAAGAAACGAACTTTATTTTTAGAACCACACACGCCAAACAAAACAGCCTCTCAGGAAAAACCTTCAGAGCCCCAACTGCCACCACTGGCTTCCCAAAACCTCTCCCTCCCACATGAGCCTCTCTCCGCCTCCCACAATCCTCCTGCTCTTGAGGCCGATTGGCTGGGTCATGTGGGCAAAGTCAAAAAAAGTCCCCCAATGAGCAGTTTTGTTGTCTGAAAGGGCAGGGAAACAGCCCATTGAGCATCACCGCAGAGGAGCCAATCAGCTAGTTCTTGCTGGGGTCGCTGTGAGCCAATCATCAGCCGGCAGCTGGAAGTTTGCTGGCAGCAGGAATTTTGCTGGGGCCCATTCGGCTGTGGCTCTCAACATCTTCCCCTCTCTGTTTAAACAACACGCATGTGGCTTAGGGACCTTGCCTGCCTTAGGTTGTCCAATAGTACATATGGTCTTTACCCGTTAAGTTGGTACCATTGCAATTGGATCTTACCCGTCACTGACTACCCGTCCAGTATAGAGCCACACCTGTGGAGAGGTCTTTGTACCAGCGGGGGTGGGTGAGGTTCTTTGCCTCACCTCTGTTGGCCCCCCCAAATTTTAGCTGGACGATCATGACACGCAGAAGGGAGGAAGATACACCAAGCCAATTGACGGCTCCTTTTGGAAAAATTGTACCACCGAATGACATCATCAGCAAATATACCCCAACAATACGACAAGTCGCTGCACCAACAGATAGTTCACAATGCATTTAGGTGAATTCACATGTGTCCAGGCAAGTTCTGCAAGCAGTACAGGGATGGCTATTGCAGAAGCTGTAGATTGGAATTATCTTTGATTTCACCTGCACTGGGATGAAGATAGGAACTCTGGCAATAATGTCTAAAGAAAAAAATTATGTAACATTCCAGAAGGCACTAAAACCAAAAAAAAAAAAAACATATGTAACATTCCAGAAGGCACATCAAAAACCAAAATGGCCCAAAAAGCATTCATTGAGGATGAAGTCTCTCACCTTCCTCTGTAAGGTTCCTGACCTCCATAAAATGAGAATAGGGATTAATTGGGTCAAATGAGTTCTTCAAAACCCTGCAGAGGGTAACCAATGGGTTATTGGGTTTTTTCATTACTCCAATTCACATCAAGAATCTATACTCCACAGACAGTAGGCCTCAAATTAGAGAAGCAGAGCAGTACTAAAGTCAGGGTTATTTGATCACTCCTGGTTCACAGAATGGGTCTCCAGGCCACCTTGACTTTAGGCAAATGAGAGGAAAGGGAGATTATTTTGGACACTGTCTTGGGCTGTTCCCCTCAAGAAAACGTCAAGCCAGAGGTTATGATGAGCGTCTATATGGAAGAAGATGAGGGCCATTTGGGAGTTTTTTGGTTTTCCTTGTGGTCATTTATGTGGCAGTCGGAAGAGATGACTGGGTCCACCAGGGCTTGAACTCTGGTGTGATTCCCCTTAGAGACTGAGTTCTGGAACTTACCTCAGAGAAGTATTGCCATGATTTGTGTTGGGATTTTAGGCGGCCACCCATGAGAGTCGCCCGTTGAAACTGAGATCTAGGCCCGGGGTGGCTTTCCACAGAGCACTGGGAATCTCAGACAGAATATCATATGATATTATTTTGAAATACTTGCCAGACATAGTTGAGAGTCAAAACACACATGGACCTCACATTGTAGACCTCAATTGGCCTGGCTTCATGTGACTATTTGGCCACTCTTTGGAAAGCCTTGCCTGTGAGAGTTCTCCAGAACTTTCCTTGAAATGAGCTTCCTCAACATTGAATAATTCCTGAAAGAATTGAAACAAATAATGCCTCCAACTTCATCCTTGTAAAATGGCTAGATAAATACCATGAAATTTTTGAAATTCGCATGATGAGGTGGCACTGGAGAACCTTTGCTGTTCTGTTGCTCATCATTAGTGTACCAGACAGTGCCTTGATTGATTGGGTATAATGAAAGTGGTGTAGAACAGAGATGCCGGTTAGATGGAGACTGCGGAGTATTTGGCCCAGAACTGTGGTGTGCAGGTGTGTGATAAAATATTTATGGTGGTGCCATGTGGATCTGCCATTGATTTCCAAATGGCTTTTAGCTGACATGGTGCACCCAGCAGACCCTTATGTGCAAAGGCATCTTGTTATATGGAGAGGTTTCAGGGCAATGTTCAGAATCAGGTTGCTATGGTCAAGGGGGCAAGCTATGTGGGATAGAAGCCGGATTGGTGTGTTCTCCTGGAGACTCTGACCCACCACATGTCACAGAACTTCCTCCAACACTGTGTCCCAGTTGAACTCCTTGTATTTCTTGAAGCAAATACCAAACTCCCAGTTCAGCACCAAGAAACACCATGAAAATTGAAGGATGACTAAATGGCTTCATCGTCCACACAGTTAGACACTTTGGCCCAGTGGCCTCTGTTTACCTACAAAGAGAAAAATCAGCACTGCTGCCTCAGGTTCATTGGAAAATAAGAAACCATGTTCTCCAGGTCACATAGATTCAGACCCAGCTTTGATGGTTTCACTACAAATGAAGACAAAGCTACTGACAACAACATATATTTCAAGTGCCACACCTCAGAGGCAGTTTCTCCAGAAGTCTTTTTTCCAGCAGACCTCCATGGTTGTGGAGTGTTTACCCAGTTCCTTACTTCTGGAAACTCCTCTACCTGCTCCCAGGTTGAGAACTCCTGAGAATTTTCCATTCCAGATATGTATTCACAGATTTTCTTACTCTTCTCCTCTAATTGTGTCTCACTTGGGGCAAAGGTAATGTCAAGGCATTGTTCTAGGTGAGAGTGGGAAGATTATTGTGTAGCACATATTTGCATACACATTGGATACATTATCCTATTTTCCATTTGAAATACTGAATTCCCGACACTAACCCATACCCTACTAGACTCTGACTACTTATCCTAAAATGATGGAGAAAAAGAAACCTAACAGAATAGAAATACAGGCCTTTTGTAGGAGGCATGGTGTATACTTGGATTTTCCTTCTCCTTTATCAAGGATATGTGATATGAATCTAGTCAACTTTTCATTGTAATATTTCTCCATGAGTTTTCAAAGTTAACACATATGTAAATTCCTGTCTCCTTTTCTCTGTAGCCTCTTTAGAACATGTATATTTTTATGCATATATAGACTCCTACCTGGTAACACACGTACATTCTTGTGAGCTCACTGACTTTGGAATATACAAATTATGAGAATAGATAACTTCCCCTAAATACTGATGGAACTGAAAATTCAACCTATGGGTGAGCTTCCTAGTGAACAACATCATACATAAATCCATGTTCAGTAAAATGAATATTTTTAGATATGTGGATGATATATATTTCATGATAAAATTTGATTGGCATATATATTGCTACATTTTATTGTTGTGTGTGTGTGTATATGTATATATATGTATATATATATATATATATATATATATATATATATATATATATATATATATATATATATATTCACGAGATTTTCCAGATTTCCCAAAATATGAAATAAATGTGTCTTATTATACACTCCCTAAATTCATTCAAGTTCATGTATGTGGATTTAAAATCAACATTTTACATGATTATCATCAGTCTGGCTGGGCACAATTCAGGAGCCAATTGTCAAAAGAAACGAGCTTTATTTTTAGAACCACACAAACCAAACAAAACAGCTTCTCAGGAAAAACCCTCAGAGCCCAACTGCCACCACAGTCTTCCCACAAGCCTCTCCCTCAACCACAAGCCTCCTCCTTTTGAGGCCGATTGGCTGGGTCACATGGGCGGAGCCAAAAAAGCCCACCAATGAGCAGCTCCGTGGTCTGAAAGGGCAAGGAAACATCCCATTGAGCATCACCACAGAGGAGCCAATCAGCTAGATGTTGCTGGGGCCTCTGTGAGCCAATCATCCACTGGCAGTCTGAATGGGCGGGGAAACAGCTCAATGAGCATCTGCAATGAGCATCACCACAGAGGAGCCAATGAGCTAGATGTTGCTGGGGCCGCTGTGAGCCAATCATCAGCCAGCAGCTGGAAGTTTGCTGGCAGTTGGAGGTTTCCTGGGGCCCCTTTGGCTGTGGCTCTCAACATCTCCCCCTCTCTGTTTAAACAAAAAGCATGTGGCTTAGGGACCATGCCTGCCTTTTGTTGTTCAAAAGTACATATGGTCCTTACTGGAGAACCTTGGCTGTGGCTATCAACAGGATTTGTATGTACCATTCACTGAAGTTAGTTTTCAGTACTAGGAAACAAATATGTATTTCAGGTGGATAAATATTTCTGCGAAAAATCTTGTGAAAAGTTGATTATAAATCCACATACTTGAACATAAATGAATTTAGGGAGTGTAAATAAGATACATATATTTCATATTTTGAAAAATCTGGAGAGTGTGTGGGTGTGTGTGTGTATACACACACACACACACAGATATTAAAATGTAGCAACATATATGCAAATCAAAATTCACCATGAAATATACATCAATCACAGATCCCAAAATATTCAATTTTCTTAACAGGGATTTATGTATAATGTTGTTCTACTAGGAAGCTCACCCATTATTTGAATTTTCAGTTCCAACAGCGTTTAGGAGGAGTGATGTCTTCTCACAAATTGTATCTCCCAAGTCAGTCACCTCACAAGAATGTAGGTGTGACACCAGGTAGGATTTGATATGTGCATATAAAAATACATTGCTGAATAGGCTACAGACAAAGGGAGACAGGAATTCACATATTTGTTAACTTTAAAAACACATGGAGATCTATTTCAATTAAAAATAGACTGGATTTATAACACCTAACATTTATCATGCAAAAGGCAAGATCAACTATACACCATGCCTCGTCTGAACTGCTTGTATTTCAATTCTGTTTGTGTTACTTTTCTGCATCATATTAGAATTAGTAGTCAGAGTCTAGTAGGGTATGGGTTCGTGTCAGGGATTCAGTATTTCGAATGGAAAATTGGAAAATGAATCCAATGTGTATGCAAATATGTGCTACACACAAAAAATTCCCACTCTCATTCAGAACAATGGCCTGAAATAACCACGCACCATGTAAGAAACAATTAGAGGAGAAGAGTTAGAAAATCTGTGAATACATACGTAGAATGGAAAATGCTCAGTAGTTCACAACCTTTGAGGTGGAAAAGACGTTTCCAAACCTTAGGCACAGGGTAAAACTCCACAAACATGGAACTCTGCTGGCCTAAACACTTCTGGAGATACTGACAATAAGGTTGGGTACTTGAAATATATGTTGTTGTCAGAAGCTTTAGCTTCCTTTGTAGTGAGACCATCAAACTTGGGTCTGCATTTTTGTGACCTGGAGGACATGAATTCTTATTGTCCAATGAACATGAGGCAGCAGTGCTGAATTCACTCTTTGTAGCTAAACTGTGGCCACTGGGGGATAAGTGTCTCCCCGTCTGGAATTTGAAATCATTTGGTCATGCTCCACTTTTCGTGGTGTTTCTTGCTGCTGCAGTGGGTGTTTTGTATTTGGTTCATGACATACAAGGAGTTAAACTGGGACACAATGCTGGAGGGAGTCCTGTAACGTATGGTGTGTCAAGGTCTGCAGGAGAATGCACCAACCAGGCTTCTATCCCCCATTGCTTGCCCCCTTTACCATAGGAACTTGATTCTGAATATTGCCCTGAAAACTCTCCATTTAACATGATGCCTTTACATACAAAGTTCTGCTAGCTGCACCATGTCAGTCACAAGCCATTTGAAAGCCAATGTAAGATCCACATGACCCCACCACAGATGTATTGTCACACACCTGCACACAACTGCTCTAGGCCCACTACTCAGCAGGCTCCAACTCACTGGCATCTCTGTTCTACACCATTTTCATGAAATGCAGTCAATGAAGGCATTTTCTGGTACACTCATGATCAGCAACAGGACATCCAAAGGTTCTCCAGTGCCACCTGGTCATGGGAATTTCAAAATTTGGTGGTAGTTATCTAGCCATTTTTGAAGGATGAAGTTGGAGGCACTGTGGGTTTAAATTCATTCAGGAGCCATTAAATATTGAGTAAGCTCATTTTGATGAAAGCTCTGGAGAACTCTCACAGGAAAGGCTTCCCAAAGAGTGGCCCAAGGTCACATGAAGCCAGGCCCATTGAGGTCTACAATGTGAGGTCCATGTGTGTTTTGACTCTCAACTATGGCTGTCAAGTCTTTCAAAATAAAATCATGTGATATCCTTGCTGAGATTCTCAGTGCTCTGTGGAAAGGAACCCTGGGCTTAGATCTCAGTTTCCAAGGGTGACTCTCATGCATGGCCTGCTAAAATCCCAACACAATTCATGGCAATACTTCTCTGAGGTCAGTTCCAGAACTCAGTCTCTAAGGTAAATCACACCTGAGTTCAATCCCAGGTGGACCCAGTCATCTCTTCCAAACGCCACACAAATGACCACAATTAAAACCAAAACACTCCCACATGGCCCTCATCTTCTTCCATATAGACACATATCATAACCACTGGCTGGTGGTTTTCATGAGTTGCGCAGCCTAAGACAGTATCCAAAATAAGCTCCCTTGCCCCTCATTTGCCTAAAGTCATGGTGGCCTGGAAACCCTTCCGGTGAACCATGAGTGATCAAAAAGGCTTGCTGTTAATACTGCTTCGATTTTCCAATTTTAGGCCTACTGACTCTTGGGTTTAGATTCTTAATGTTAAATGGAGTCATGAGAAAAACCAAGCACCTCTGGGCTAGCCTCTTCAGGGCTTTGAAAAACTCATTTGACCAAAAAGATCTTGATTCTCACTTGATGGAGATCAGGATACTTAGAAGAATTCGAGAGACTTCATCCACAAGGACTGCTCTTTTGGCCATTTTGGTTTTGGATACACAAGAGATCTTTCTTTAGATCCCTCAGGTTCTGAGAATCTAGGCCACAGCCTCACAGGGGGCCAAGAGCCTGAATCAGACACATCCCATTCCAAAGCAATTAAGCAAAGAGCCACAGGTGATGCCCATTTATTTCCATTTGAAAACTGTTTTCTTCATGCTTCACAAAGGGGTGGCCTGAGGCAAAGATGTTCCTGACATTCAGTGCAACAGAACAATAGGTAAGCAAAATTCCCAAAGCAGGGTTTCTCCACTGAGACTTTCCTGGTCACACTGATATCTGAGTTTTCTGAGATGCTCACCATTCCCTTCAGCTATGTAGTACATGGCCATGTCACAGAGCTTGGAGGTGGTACATATTTTGGACACCAAACCATCAGTCTATTCTGGAGAGTGCCCACAATTCAGGAAGAAAACAGGAACTTAGGAAGATAGTAGGTGTTGCCCATCTATAAGACAAGCCACAGTCCATTCATAAATCGGGCAGGATGAATGCTGAGAAGATTCCAACTAGACAGGACTCATCCATTGATGCATTTTCTTTTCTAATGTCTACAACCAGGGGCACAGTGGGATACACTGATATCCAAACACATGCCTTGTCAAACGACTTACTACAAACAGTTCCTGCCAAAACAAACAAACCGCCATTCCTACCTATTCTCAGAACATGAGACAAATTCACAAATCCCCACCCACACCCACAAAGACACCTCCTTCCCCCAAGTAGGTCTGTGACTATCTGGAGTTTCCACTGACTCGTGGGCCATAGTATGTTCCAAATAAATGGCCTTCCTGTCTCAGACCTGCTTTCCTTGTGCAACTCTGTGAATTTGTCAGGAGCCAGCAGTGTGCCACTACCTGCTTTCTCAGGGAAAACCCCTCCTCAGAGCTTTCCTGCGTTTTGGACATCCTCACATCAGTAGGTACCAAAAATGAATGTCTGTGTCCTTGGTAAATCCAAACAAGGAGACCACTGGGACTGGGACTGGACTGGCTATGGGTTCCTGTCTTCCTGGATCCCAAGTTCAGAGAGTTCCATCACCAAAGAAGTGATGTGAGGTCACTTCCTTCAGGAACTGAATCAGATCACTGCCTTGGCAGCCTCTTTGTCCTAACAGTTGCTTCCAAGGCTACCATGAGAAAGAGGCTGCCCCTACTTCCTGTGACACTTTCACAAGTTAGAATGCTATATCAACCATAGGCACCCGGGAGCAGCTCTCCACACAGGCCTGGTTTGGTCCATCTTCTCTACATTAAAAAGAGAGAGGCTGATTCAGAAACAACCCTTCATTCTGACCATGTTGTTTGACAGGGAAGATGACTTTTGCTCTCTCAGGTCCTTCATAGCTGCCTACATCTTCTCCAGTGATCATTTCTGCATGGAATTTTGTGGTTCTCAGCAGGTGGAAGATCCCCTACATTCCTATATTGTAAGACCAACTCTGTCCCTGCTCGTCTGTAAAGTTAGATTGAGGGAACAGTGTATGGTTAGGGTTAATAACATGTTCGATTTGGGTTAGAAATTATTCTGCTGGATGAATAATTGTACAAGAATAATGAGGTGAAATGTATGTAGGAAAACAGAAATCTAAGTAAAATTTGAAGCCCAGAAGGGGATTGGGCTTCAAGGGATTGTGATACTTAGCATTGGGATCAAGGGATTGTGATACTTAGCATTGAATTATGTTCTGCAGAGATGTCTCAGAGAGATCGATATACAATGGCATAAGACCCTGTACCTTGGATTATTGAATGTAGAAGAGAAGATCCAGTCAGAAAGCGTTAATAGGTAGGATTAGGAAGATAGTCAGTAGGTTTAGGAGGAAGAGTGAGTATAGGATTTGGAACAAAAGTTTCTTAGCAATAGGGTTTCGATTAGAGTGTGAATGGAAATGTCAGCACATGTGAAGAGTCAGTCACAATGATGAACTGGGGAAAATATGTAGGAAAGCAATCAATAGAGACATTATGAAATCAGGAAAAGTATAAAGTGAGGGAAAGGATTAGATGTTTTCAACAGGGTTGAATTTGAATATATAATCTTAGGAAGAAACAAATATATTGTCACAAATAGGATTGATTTTTGAGAGCATTAGGCAACTTGGACATGGATGTTTTTAGTAATCCATATTCACTTTACATTTAGGCTTTGGTACAAACATAAGTGTGACCTTTTCTTTTTGTGTCCAAATATTACTGTGATAAAATGTATATGTAGATAAGGTGACATGAGTATTTCTTCCATCATTTCTGAGACCAATAATTTGAAGACGTATAAATTAGTATTGGGTTTACAAAGAGGTGTACCCTGTGTCTATGAATATAAAGAAAAAGCATGAATAGACTGTACAGTGAATAAATAATATAACTGGTTTCACTTTAAATCATGGATTGAATTGATATCTGAAAATATATAAGAAATATTATATTGATACAAAATCATTCATTCCAACCAGTTATACATCTAATGGTAATATTGGGGTTATGGATTATCATGAAGGGTGTGTGAGTTTTGCTTCAAAAGTGATTATGGAAATCGAAAATAATGTATTTGGAAAGAAGTCTCATCAGAAGACCAGTCAAGAAACATGGAGGAATACATGTGTTTCGAAGCAGAAAATGATTGAAAGTGAAACAAATGCCTATATTTTTGTAACTTGTGGATGAAATATATATCTTATAATGTGCATAAACTGAAGAAATAGTAAAATACCAGTGGTGAATAAGAATGAACATAAAAATACACATCATGTCCCATAGGAATCTACTTGCATTAATGAGAAACTGGGTCAATTATTGTAGAAATATTAGGATTTGTATTCACGATTCACTGAAGTTAATTTTCAGTAATAGGAAACAAATAGTATTTCAGGTGGTTGAATATTTCCGAGAATAATCTTGTGAAATGTTGACTATAAATCCACATACATGAACTAGAATGAAATTAAGGAGTGTATAATAAGACACATATATTTAATATTTTAAAACATCTGGAGTGTGTATACACACACACACACACACACACATTAAAAAGTAGTAGTATATATGCCAATCGAAATTCATCATGAAATATATATCATCCACAGATCGAAAAATATTCATTTTCCTGAACATGGAATTATGTATAATATTGTTCAACTAGGAAGCTCACACAGAGGATGAATTTTCAGATCCCACATTGTTTAGGAGGAGTGATCACTTCTCACAATTTGTATCTGCCAAGTCAGACACCTGACAAGAATGTACGTGTGATACCAGGTAGGATTCTATATATGCATATAAAAATAGATGTGCTGAATAGGCTACATAGAATGGGAGAGAGGAATTCACATATTTGTTAACTTTAAAAACACATGGAGAACTATATCAATTACAAATTGACTAGATTTATAACACCAACACTTTGTCACACAAAAGCCGTGTCCAACTATACACTATGCCTCCTCTGATATGCTTGTATTTCTATTCTGTTTGAGTTATTTTTCTCCATCATATTAGGATTAGTAGTCAGAGTATAGTAGGTTATGGGTTAGTGTCAGGGATTCAGTATTTCAAGTAGAAAATAGGAAAATGAATCTAATAAGCATGAAAATATGTGCTACAAAAAATATTCCCACTCTCATCCAGAAGAATGCCTTGAAATTATCTTCGCCCCTAGTATGACACAATTAGAGGAGAAGAGTTAGAAAATATGTGAATACATATCTGGACTGGAAAATGCTGAGCATTACACAACTATGGAGGTGGTAGAACAGTTTCCAAAAGTAAAGGACAGTGTAAACCCTCCACAAACATGGAGCTATGCTGGCCTAAAGACTTCTTGAGAAACTGCCTCTGAGTTTGGGTAGTTGAAATATATGTTGTTGTCAGGAGCTTAACTTCCTTTGTAGTGAGACCATCAAAGTTTGGTCTGCATCTATGTGACCTGGAGGACATGGTTTCTTATTTTCCAATGAACATGAGGCTGCAGTGCTGAATTCACTCTTTGTAGCTAAACTGTGGTCACTGGGGGCTAAGTGTCTCCCCATGTGGACTTTGAAGCCATTTGGTCATCCTCCACTTTTCCTGGTGTTTCTTGCTGCTGCACTGGGTGTTTTGTATTTGCTTCACGACATACAAGGAATTCAACTGGGAAACAGTGCTGGAGGGAGTCCTGTAACATGTGGTGGGTCAGGGTCTGCAGGAAAATGCCCCAACTTGGCTTCTATCCCACATTGCTTGCCCCCTTGACCATACCAACCTGATTCTGAACATTGCCCTGAAACCTCTCCATATTACAAGATGCCATTTCATATAATGGTCTGCTGGCTGCACGAAGTCAGTCACAAGCAATTTGGAAGCCAATGTAATATCCACATGGCCACACCACAGATGTATTATCACACACCTGCACACCACTGCTCTAGGCCCACTACTCAGCACGCTCTAACTTACTGGCATCTCTGTTCTACACCATTTTCAAGAAACCCAGTAAATCAAGGCACTGTCTGGTACACTCATGATCAGCAATGGGACATCCAATGGTTATCCAGTGCCACCTGGTCATTGGGAATTTCAAAAATTTTATGATATTTATCTATCCATTTTTCAAGAATGAAGTTGAAGGCACTTTGGGGTTTACATTCATCCCGGAACCATTAAATGGTGAGGAAGCTCATTTCAATGAAAGCTCTGAGGAACTCTCACAGGCAAGGCTTCCCAGAGTGTGCCCAAAAGGTCACATGAAGCCAGGCCCTTTCAGGTCTATAATGTGAGGTCCTTGTGTGTTTTGACTCTTAACTGTGGCTGCCAAGTTTTTCAGAATAAAATCATGTGATATCCTTGCTGAGATTCTCAGTGCTCTGTTGAAAGCTTTCCTGGGCCTAGATCTCAGGTTTCAAGGGCGACTCTTATGCATGGCCTCCTACAATCCCAACACAACTCATAGCAATACTTCTCTGAGGTCAGTTTCAGAACTCAGTTTCTAAGGGGAATCACACCAGAGTTCAAGCCCATGTGGACCCAGTCATCTATTCCAAACGCCACAAAAATGACCACATTTAAAACCAAAACATTCCCACATTGCCCTTATCTTTAACCATATAAACACTCATCATTAACTCTGGCTGCAGGTTTCCAAGAGTGGCGCAGCCCAAGACAGTGTCCAAATAATGCACCCTTGCCCCTGATATGTCCAAAGTAAGGGTGGCCTGTTCACCCTTCTTATGAACCAGGAGTGATCAAATAGGTCTGCCATAAATACTGCTCTGCTTTTCCAATTTGAGGCCTACTGACTGTCAGGTATAGATTCTTTATGTGATTTGGCATCATGAGACAACCCAAGCAGTTCTGCAGGAATTTGAAGAACTCATTTGATCCAAAGGATCCCTATTCTCACTTGATGGAGGTCAACAACCAAACAGAAGAAGGCAAGAGACTTCATCCACAATGACAGATTTTTTGCCATTTTGGTTTGGATGCACACATGGGATCTTCTTTAGATCTATCAGGAGCTGAGAATTTTAGCCACAGCCTCAAACAGGGCCTAGTGTCTGATTAAGACACATCCCTTTCCAGAGCAATTAAGCAAAGAGCCACAGGTGATGCCCATTCATTTCCATTTGAAAACTATTTCTTCAGGCTTCACAAAGGGGTGGCCTGAGGCAAAGACCTTCCTGACATTCAAGGCAACAGAAACATAGATTAGCAAATGGAGCCAAGCAGGGTTTCTCCACTGAGACTTTACTGGTCACACTGGTATCTGAGTTTTCTGAGATGTTCCCATTCCCTTCAGCTATCAAGGACATGGCCATGTCACAGAGTTTGGAGGTGGTACATATCTTGGACAATAAACCATGATACTATTCTGGAGAGTGGCCAGAATTCAGGAAGAAAACAGCAACTTAGGAAGTTAGTAGGTGTTTCCCATCCATAAGGCAAGCAACAGTCCATTAATCAATTGTGCAGGATGAATGCTGTGAAGCTTTCTACTAGACAGGACACCTCCATTGATGCATTCTCGTTTCTAATGTCTAAAACCACGGACACAGTGGCTACACAGACATAGAAACACTCGCCTTGTCTAAAGACTTACTAGAAAAAGTCGACTCCAAACCAAACCAACCACCTTTCCTACCTATTCTCAGAACATGAAACAAAACCACAAACTCACACCCACAACCAAAAAGGCACCTCCTTCCCAAAAATAGGTCTTTAACTATCTGGAGTGTCCTCTGACTGGTGGGCCATACTATGTTCCACTCGAAATGGCCTGTCCGGTCTCAGATCTTGTCTCCTTGGCCAACTCTGTTATTCTGGGAGGAGCCAGTGGTTAGCCACAACCTGCTGTCTCAAGAAAGGCCCCTCTTCAGAGCTCTACTGGCATTTGGCCATCCTCACATCACTAGGTACCAAGAAGGTCTGACTCTGTACTTGGTAAATCCAAACAAGTGAGCCCACTGGGACTGGGACTGGGACTGGCTCTTGGTGCCTGGCTTCTTGCATCCCAATTTCAGAGAGTTCCATCACCAAGAAAATGAGGTATGTCACTTTCTTTGGAACTGAATGAGGCCACTGCCTTGGCAACAACTTTGTCCTAACACTTGCTTACAATGGTCGCATGAGTTGGAGGGTGCCCCTACTTCCTGTGACAATTTGACTAGTTAGAATGGTATATCAAAATAGACACCATGGAACAGCTCTCCACGAAGGCCTGGTTAGGTCCATCTTCTCTACATTAAGAAGAGAGAGTCTGATGCATACACATCCCTTCGTCCTGTGCAGGTTGTTTGCCATGGAAGATGGCTTTTGCTCATTCAGGTCCTTCATAGCTGCCTACATCTTCTCCAGGGATAATTTCTACATCGAACTTTGAGGTTCTCAGCAGTTGGAAGATCACCTACATCCCTTATTGAAAGAATAGCCCTGTCCCTGCTCTTTTGTAATGTTAGATTGAGGCAACAGTGTATGGTTAGGGTTAATAACAGGTTCGATTTGGGTTAGGAATCATTCTGCGGGATGAATAATGGTATTGGGAACCTGCAATATATAGAAATATAGTGGTTAAATATAAGTATGGTAACAGAAATCTAGGTAAGATTTGAAGCTCAGAAGTGCATTGGGCAATACATTGGGACACGTAGCTTTGAATTACGTTCTGCATACATATTTCAGAAAAATCGATATACAATGGCATAGGACCTTGTACCTCGGATGATTGAATGTAGTAGAGTACATCCACTCAAAAATGGATAGTCGATAGGATCAGGAAGATAGTCAGTATGTTTCGGAAGAAGATAGAGTATAGGATTTGGACCAAAGTTCATTAGCAATAGGGTTTTGGTTAGAGAGTGAATGTCAATGTCAGCACATGTGAAGGGTCAGTCACGATGTTGAACTGGGAAAAATATGTAGGAAAGTAGATATCAATAAAGACATTAGGAAATCAGGCAAAGTATAAAGTGAGTGAAAAAACTAGACATTTCCAACAGTTTTGAGGTTGAATATATAATCTTAGGAAGAAACAAAAATATGGTCACCAATAGGATTGATATTTGAGAGCATTAGGCAACCTGGATATGGATGTTTTTAGTAATCCATGTTCAGTTTCCATTTAGGCTTTGGTACAATCATACGTGTGACTTTTGCATTTTGTGTCCAGAATATTACTGTGGTAACATGCATATGTAGATCAGGTGACATGAGTATTTCTTCCACCATTTCTGGGAGCAATATTTAGAAGACGAATAAATTAGTATTGGGCATACTAAGAGGTGTACCCTGTGTCTATGAATATAGAGATAATGCATGAATAGACCATATAGTGAATAAATAATATAACTGGTTCCACTTTAAATAATGGATTAAACTGATATCAGAATATATATAAGAAATACTATATTGATATGAAATCATTCCTTCCAACCAGTTATACATCTAATGGTGATATTATAGTTATGGTTTATCATGAAGTGAGTGTCAGTTTTGCTTCAAAAGTGATAAAGGAAATCAAAAATAATGTATTTGGAAAGAAGTCTCATGATAAGACCAGTCAAGAAACCTGGAAGAATCCATGTGTTCTGAAGCAGGAAGTGATTGAAAGTGAAACAAATGCCTATAAGTTTGCTAACTTGTGGATGAAATATATATCCTATGATGTGCATAAATTGAAGAAATAGTAATGTACCAGTGTTGAATTAAAATAAATTTCAAGGGGCTGGGGATGTGGCTCAAGCGGTAGCACGCTCGCCTGGCATGCGTGCGGCCTGGGTTCGATCCTCACCACCACATACAAACAAAGTTGTTGTGTCCGCCGAGAACTAAAAAATAAATATTGAAAATTCTCTCTCTCTCTCTGTTTCTCCCTCTCTCACTCTCTCTTTAAAAAAAAAAAATTTAAAAAAAAAAAATAAATAAATAAATTTCAAAATACACATCATGTCACATAGGAATGTACTTGCATTGATGTTAAACTGGATCAGTTACTGTAGAAGTATTAGTATTTGTATGCAACATTAACTGAAGTTAGTTGTCAGTACTGCAAACAATATGTATTTCAGGTGGATGAATATTTCTGAGAATGATCTTGTGAAAAGTTGATTATAAATCCATATACATGAACATGAATGAATTTAGTGAGTGTATATAAGACACATATATTTCATATTTTGAAAAATCTGGAGAGTGTATATATATATATATACAAAAAAAACACACACAGACAATAAATTAGCAATCGAAATTTATCATGAAATATATATCTTCCACAGATGCAAAATTATTTCTTTTAGAACATGGATTTATGTATAATGTTGTTCTTCTAGGAAACACACCCCTAGGTTAAATTTTCAGTTCCAACAGAGTTTAACAGGAGTGATCATTTCTCACAAATTGTATTTGCCAATTTAGCCTCCTCACAAGAATGTAGGTTTGATACCAGGTAGTGTTCTATATGTGCATTTAAAAATACATGTGCTGAATAGGCTACAGAGAAAGGGAGAGAGGAATTCACATATTTATTAGCATTAAAAACACATGGAGAACTATTTCAATTAAAAATTGACTAGATTTATAACACCTACAATTAATCATGGAAAAAACAAGTCCAACTATACACCATGATTCCTCTGAACTGCTAGTATTCCTATTCTGTTTGTGTTATTTTTCTCCATCATATTAGGAGTAGTAGTCAGAGTTTATTAGGGTATGGGTTAGTGTCAGGGATTCAGTATTTCAAATGGAAAATTGGAAAATGACTCTAAAGGGTATGCAAATATGTGCTACACAAAAATGTTCACACTCTCATCCAGAAGATTGCCTTGGCATTACCTTAGTTCCAAGTAAGATACAATAAAGGAGAAAAGTTAGAAAATCTGTAAATACATATCAGGAATAAAAAATGCTCAGGAGTTCACAAACTTGTAGGTGGTAGAGGAGTTTCCAATAGTAAGGGACAGGGTAAACACTCCACAAACATTGAGCTCTGCTTGTGTAAAGACTTCTTGAGAAACTCTCTGAGGTTGGGCTCTTAAAATACATGTTGTTGTCAGGAGCTTTAGCTTCCTTTGTTGTGTGACCATCAAATCTGGGTGTGCAAATATGTGACCTGAAGGACATTGTTTCTAATTTTCCAATGAAAATGAGGCAGCAGTGCTGAATACACTTTTTGTAGTTAAAATATGGCCACTGGGGTGTAAGTGTCTCCCCGGGTTGACTGTGAAACCATTTGGTCATCCTCCAATTTTCTTGGTGTTTCTTGCTGGTGCACTGGGAGTTTGGTATTTGCTTCATGAAATACAAGGAGTTCAACTGGGACACAGTGCTGGAGGGAGTTATGTCACGTGTGGAGGGACACGGTCTGCATGAGAATGCACCAACCAGGATTCTGTCCCACATAGGTTGCCCCTTTGTCCATAGAAACCTGATTCTGAACATTTCCCAGAAACCTATCCATATAACAAGATGCCTTAACATATAAGGGTCTGCTGGCTGTACCCTGTCAATCACAAGGCAATTGGAAGCCACTGGCAGATCCACATGCCCCAACACACATGTTTTTTCACACACCTTCACACCTCTGCTCTAGGTCCACTAATGAACAGGCTCCAACTTACTGGCATCACTGTTCTGCACAATTTTCATGAAACCCAGTCAGTCAAGGCACTGTCTGATACACTCATGATCAGCAACAGGACATCCAAAAGTTTTCCAGTGCCACCTGGTGATGGGAATTTCAAAAATTTCATGGTATTTATCAAGCCATTTTTCGAGGATAAAGTTGGAGGCTCTGTGGGTTTCAATTCATTCAGGAACCATTAAATGTTGAAGAAGCTCATATCAATGAAAGATCTTGAGAACACTCACAGGCAAGGCTTCCCAAAGAGTGGCCAAAAGGTCACATGAAGTCAGGCCCATTGAGGTATACAATGTGAGGTCCATATGTGTTTTGACTCTCAACTGTGGCTTTAAAGAATTTCAGAATAAAATCATGTGATATCCAGGCTGAGATTCCCGTGCTGTGGGCAAAGCCACCCTGCACCTAGATCTCCCTGCACCACAATTAATACCTGAGATGTTGGTTGCATGGCCTAGTAAAATCCAAACACAATTCATGACAATACTTCTCTTATGTCACTTCCAGAATTCAGTCTCTAAGGGGAATCATACCAGAGTTCAAGCCCAGGTGGACCCAGTCATCTGTTCCAAGCACCAAACAAATTACCACAATTCAAAACAAAATGCTCCCACATGCCCCTTATCTTATTTCATGTAGACACTCATCATAACATCTGGATGGAGGTTTCCATGAGGGGCACAGCACAAGACAGTGTCCAAAATAACCTTTCTTGCCCCTCATTTGCCTAAAGTCAGTGTGGCCTGGAAATCCTGACTGTGAACCAGGAGTGATCAAATACGCCTGCCGTTAATACTCCTTGGCTTCTCCAATTTGATGCCTACTGACTGTGGGGTTTAGATTCTTTATGTAAACTGGATTCATGAGAAAACCCAAGCACCTATGGGCTAAACTCTGCAGGGCTTTAAAGAACTCATTTGACCCAAAGGATCCCTATTTTCACTGGATGGATGTCAGGAATCTTAGAGAAGAAGGTGAGAGTCTTCATCCACAATAACTGCTCTTTTGGCCATTTTGGTTTTGGATGCACCCATGGGATCTTTCTTTAGATCCATCAGGTGCTGAAAATCTAAGCCACAGCCTCACACAGGGCCAAGAGGCTGATTCAGACACATCCCTTTCCAAAGCAATTAAGCAAAGAGCAAAACACACACAGACATTATAAAGTGGCAATATATATGCCAATTGAAATTCATGATGAAATATATATCGTCCACAGATCCAAAAATATTAATTTTACTGAACATGGATTTATGAATAATGTTGTTCAACTAGAAAGGTTACCCTTAGGTTGAATTTTAAGATCCAATAGCGTTTAGGAGGAGTGATCTCTTGTCATAATTTGTATCTGCCATGTCAGCCACCTCACAAGAATGTATATGTGATACCAGGTAGGATTCTATATGTTTATATAAAAATACACGTGATGAATAGGCTACAGAGAAAGGGATAGAGGAATTCACATATTTATTAACTTAAAAAACACAAGGAGAACTATTTCAATTAAAAATTAACTAGATTTATAACACCTACCCTACATAATGCAAAAGGCAAGTCCAACTATACACCATGCCTCTTCTGAACTGCTTGTATTTCTATTGTGTTTGTATGCACTGTGGGTTTCAAGAACCATTAAATGTTGAGGAAGCTCATTTGAATGAAACTCTGGAGAACTCTCATAGGCAAGGCTTCCCAAAGAGTGACCAAAAGGTTAGATATAGCCAGGCCCATTGAGGTCTACAATGTGAGGTCCATGTGTGTTTTGACTCTCAACTATGGCTACCAAGTCTTTAAGAATAAAATCATGGGATATCTTGGCTGAAATTCTCAGTGCTCTGTGGAAATCCACCCTCGGCCTTGATCTTAGTTTCCAAGGGCGACTCTCATGCTTGTCCTCCTAAAATATCACCACAATTCATGGCAATACTTCTCTGAGTTCAGTTCCAGAAGTCAGTCTCTAAGGGGAATCACACAAGAATTCGAGCCCAGGTGGACCCACTCATCTCTTCCAACCGTCACACAAATGACCACAATTAATACCAAAACACTCTCACATGGCCCTCCTCTTCTTCTATAAAGGCACTCATCATAACATCTGGCTGGAGGTTTCCATGAGGGGCACAGCCCAAGACAGTGTCCCAAATAAGCTCCCTTGCCACTCATTTGCCTAAATTCAGGGTGGCTTGGACACCCTTCTTGTCCACCAGGAGTGATCTGAAAGGGTAAAATAAATTGAAATTAAGTGTAAAAGTTGAAGTGTAAAAGACTGGGTTTTGTAAAGTTTCTAAGATGCAAGGCCTGAGTTAAAATGTAAAGGACCAGGTATTGTTAAGTTCCTATGCTACATGCAAAACCTGAAATTCCTGTAGCTTGTAGTACAATTCCCGACTGCCCAGTAAATATTCCCCCTGACCGCCTTGTTATTTAATAACCTAGGACCCTGTGTGGCCTGGCACATAGGCATTGCAAGGCCTAAAGCAATGTGTTTGAATGTGTACCTCGCTTTAGAACTGACCTATCACTCCTGCCTCACCTGTTCCTGCCAATGAATGAACTAATCATGTTTAGGAATTGTTGTTTGATTTTTCTGCGGTGTATGTTGATTTCTTAAAGGAGACTGTGATATATGTAAAGTCCCGCCCTCCCCAAAAAGTGTACTTAAGCACTGCTCAACCCCTGCTCGGGGCTCTGGGCTGCTCTCCCTTCTTGAGTGAGCACGTAGCCCTAGCATGCTGGATTGGATCCTCAATGAACGCCTTTTTCTGTTGCATGAGCCGCGGTCTCTTGGTGGTCTCTTCCTCCGACGTTCACCGGATCCTTACATTTGGTGCGTTGGCCGGGAATCACGCAGCATAGGACAAGGACACCCCAACAGACCCCTCTGGGGGTAAGTAAGGCGCTTCTTTCCATTTTTCCTTGCGATCGCTCAGAGCTTTTTGTTCAGGTTCCGTTTTTCCGTTTTTGGTTTGGGTTGGCAGAGTGGCTGCCAGCGGAGAACGTAAGTTCCCCCTGTCAGTGGTGGACAAACGTGTCCTAAAGCCACAGACCACGTCCTCGCAAGGGATGCCTTGGAGGACTCAGGGAGTGATGGATGTGCCCTCATTAGGTGAGGAGGGACGGATGAGCCCACATTAGGTGACTCTGCTGCCAACCCATCATATCTTGCTGGCTACTTTTTTCTCTCAGGTTGAATTCACTGTCTGTCTTTGTGGTCTAACCCATCAGGTTTTGCCAGTTACTAGGTTCTAATCTTTACTTCTGAACTCGTGTTAAATGTTACCTGTGTGTACATGTTTGTGTCACGTTTGTATTGTCCTTGTCTCTGTTTGAGAAACTCTCATTATGGGACAAAGCCATTCCATGCCTCTGTCCTTGAAGCCTTTCCTGGTCCCTGCCTCCAATCCGACACCGTCACCCAGGATCCTATCACTCAAACCTTCTACTCCTTCCCCTCTTCCCTCCATTCTCCCTGAGTCACAAGATTGTAGATCTTGGGGTTGTGAACAAACGGGAGCTGCATGATGGTCTTTGTGTGTCTTTTTATCTGTGTTTCTGTTAAATGTGATGGCATTGTTTGGACCAATGCAGAGTCCCGAGTTCCAACCTGCCTTACATATGTGGAAGTTACTTTAGCTAAATTTTAAACTAATGCTTCTCCTGTGAGGGACCAAAAGTCAATAGAACCGCCAGTTTTTCTGTTCTCACCTTTTGCACCTCTCTTAGCTGTGTTTTAAAGAACTTTGATAAACTTTACTCCCCTTTGTTAAGCAAGATTACGGAAGCAGTGATTTTTTTCTTCCCATAGTTGGCTTGAGCATGCCCACTGCAGAGGGAAATGTCTGGGGTCAAAGAACTTTGATATCTCGCTTAAACTTTTCTCAAAACCCTGTCCTCATTATTAAATTGGCATTAACTGGCTTTGGGATGGGAACCAAGCCTTCAGTCATAAATTTTGACACCCCAGAGGGGACGTTAAATAAACCCCACTCTGCACTCTTGGGGAAGCCTAGCACTCAAAACAACTGCAAGCAGAGGATGAAATTTTTGGGAGCTGACTACTGCAAAGTTGGGATCTTAGAATATGCCTGGTGCCTGGGGTCAAAGCAAACCAGAGGAACTAATCCTGTAAGTAAATGGTGAGGCTAAGGGACTCCCAGCAGCTGACAGAGCCATTTTGCTGTGGGGAACTCCCTTATTCCTTACGTGCACTTTAAGGATTTCTCCACCTCTGTTTACTTAACAAAAGGGACAATGAATGCATTAATATGTTGATATTCTAGATTTTTTCTTGGGGATGATCTAGGGTGAATGTGTATCTAAAAATGATTTTTTTTTTTATTTTAACCATCTCGTATCTAAATGGGTTTCTAAAGCATTGCACTATGTTACAGTTAAAAGTTGGGTTTAAACAATTGTTTAGTTTGATTTCAGGTAGTTCATGCTAGGAAACTTAAATACTTAGGATAAAAAATAATTAAAGAGTTTTAATTTTGAACTAGGCAGCCTGAAAAAATTTCACTAGATATACCAGTGCATTAACTTGGGAAGAGATAATAAATTATGATATGGTATCTATTCCCATCAGTGTGTAAGATTTTAAAAAAATGGTACTAAATTAAAACGTTGGTCTGGCTTATTGAAATGACATTAATTAGCAACAGTCTTGGAAATTTTTAAAGCTTAAATTCGGATACACATGGTAGTGTGTGGTTCTTTTTAAAAAATTTTCAGCCAATTTAATGTAACTTAATACTATTAGAAACTTCATAACAAAGAAAGGGGCTTAACGATCCTATAGAAACTTCTTCTGATGGTGGCTTTAATATTATCAAAAAATGATCCTATTTTCAGTTTTGTGTGAGCAAGTTTTTCTAGTGTAGAAAAATCTAAAGATATAAAATTTTGAGAATTACATCTTAAACTTGCATCAAAATTTTCAACATCCAAACCTGGAAATTATGACTTATAGCTAAAATGCCTTAGGCCTGAGGTTTCTGCTACGAATTCCAGTCTTTTCAGTTTTCCAGACCTCAGCCAGGATTTAAGTTGATATGCAAATAAAAGAAGCCTGCAGCACTCAGCAGGAGACAGATAAAAAAGAGTAAATGTGTCTTTTTACCTGAACTCAAACTGACCTAACCAAAAAATTATATTATACGGTATTTACTAATTACTGGCCAGTCATCTTTTTTAGGACTCTTGCTTTTCTTAGATTCTGTATTTTTTTTTTTTGAGCTCATGATCTTGATTCTGCTGATGGGTTAATGTTTTCTGATCAGTTCTATTTTTGATCGACTCTGGAGTTTTTAGCATTTCAATGGAGATTTCACCTGAAAAAGCTACAAGGCTTTTACTATTGTGTTATGTGTTACATTTGTGTTACGTGTTGTATGTTGGTATGTCTGTATGTGTGTATGTCCATATATCATGCAGTGAAATGACAATTGACAGATGAGGAGCACTCATGAAAAATTTAAGAATGTATCCAAATGTCTTTGATTCACGTGATTCATATGTTTTAATTCAAATTGGGTAAACAGATAAAAATAAAGATGTCTTTAAAATTAGGCCTATAAGTTTTCTAGGTTTTCAAAAAGGCCCTAATAAAATGTAGATGTCTATAAAATAATCTGCCTAAATTCAGAAATTTACAAGTATTGTATTGAAATGTGAACAGAAAGAGGTTAGTAGATGAAAAAGAGAAACTAAAAGGTTCCAGATATAGATCTAATAGAGGAAAAATGTGTTTCTGGATAAGAGAGTCTATATGATTAAGTAATTAAAAGGGTTTAAGTAAATAATAAAAAAAGGTTTGTGTAACTTGGTTATATGTGTAAGTTTTGAGCAAGTAATCTTAAAAAAATAAACAGCTGGTAAAACAAGTACTGTTTTTATAAAATTGTGCTATGTTATTTCTTTAAAATCTAAACTTGTTTAATACAAAAACATCAATGTAATTGTGGTGTTAATGTGTTCATATCTTCCAGGTATACAAGTCTGTAAGGTAGAAGCTTGCAAAGACCATTGTATCAAGCTGGTGTTCTAAGGTTGTATGGTAATTCTAGGCTTAAAAGAAAAACATGTTGGAGATTTATGTATATCATTTGTGTTCTATAATTGGACTTGTTATCAATAAGATATGTACAGTTCCATGTTACTTTTTACACTGAGATGGAATCTAAAAGTATTTTTAACTTAATGAGAGCCAAATCTGTGAAGGTTTTATTGTAAACACAAAGGTAATGCCCATTCATTTCCATGTGAAAACTGTTTTCTTCAGGCTTCACAAAGGGGTGGCCTGAGACAAAGACTTTCCTGATATTCAGGGCAACATAACAATAGGTAATCAAAAGGCCCAAAGCAGGGTTTCTCCACTGAGACTTTACTGGCTACACTGATATCTGAGTTTTCTGAGATGCTTGCCATTCCCTTCAGCTATCCAGTATATGGCCATGTCACAGTTCTTGGTAGTGGTTCATATATTGGACACAAAATCATGAGCCTATTCTGGAGAGTGGCCAGAATTCAGGAAGAAAACAGGAACGTAGGAAGATAGTTGGTGTTGCCCATTGATAAGGCAAGCCACACTCCATTGATAAATTGTGTCGGATGAATGCTGGGAAGTTTTCTCCTTGAGAGGATACACCCATTGAGGCATTCTCTTTTCTAATGTCTACAACCACGGACACAGTGGGATACACAGACCTAAAAACACTCGCCTTGTCAAAGGACTAACTAGAAACACTCCACTCCAAACCAAACACACCCCTTTTCCTAACTATTCTCAGAACAAAAGAAAAAACCACAAACCCATACCCACAACCACAAAGGCACCTCCTTCCCCCAAGTAGGTCTGGAACTATCCAGAGTGTCCTCTGACCGGAGGGCCATACTATGTTCCCCAGAAATGGTCTGTCCTGTCTCAGATCTGGGCTCCTTGGTCAACTCTGTGAAGTTTTCAGGAGCCAGCAGTGAGCCTCTACTTGTTTTCTCCGGAAGGGCCGCTCTTCAGAATTTTTCTGGAATTTGGCCATTCTCACATAAGTAGGTACCACAAAAGACTGACTCTGTCCTCGGAAAATCCAAACAAGTGAGAACACTGGAACTGGTGCTGGGACTGGGTCTTGGTGCCTGGCTTCCTGGAACCCAAATTTGGAGAGTTCCATCAACAAGGATGTGAGGTGAGGTCACTTCCTTTAGTAACTGAATGAGGTCACTGCCTTGGCAACCAATTTGTCCTAACATTTGCTTCCTAAGGTCTCATAACATGGAGGATGTCCCTACTACCTGTGACACTTTCACAAGTTAGAATAGTATAGAAACCATAGTCACCTGGGAACAGCTCTCCACAAAGGCCTAGTTTGGTTCATCTCCTCTACCTTAAGAAGAGAGAATCTGATTCAGACACAACCCTTCATCCTGACCAGGTTGTTTGCCATGGAAGATGCCTTTTGCTCTATCATGTCCTTCATAGCTGCCTACATCTTCTCCAGGGATCATTTTGCATGGAACTTTGAAGTTTTCAGCAGGTGGAAGATCCCCTGCATTCCTGTATTGTAAGACCAAATCTTTCCCTGCTTTTCTGAACACTTAGATTGAGGGAACAGTGTATGGTTAGGGTTAATAATATGTTCAATTAAAACCAAAATACTCCCACATGGCCCTCATTTTCTTCCATGTAGACATTCATCATAACCTCTGGCTGGAGGTTTCCATAAGGGGCGCAGCCCAAGACACTGTCCAAAATAAGTTCCCTTTCCCCTCATTTTCCTAAAGTCAGGGTTTCCTGGACACCCTTCCTGTAAACCAGGATTGATCAAATAGGCCTGCCAGTAATACTGCTCTGTTTCTTCATTTTGAAGCATACTGACTGTGAGGTATAGATTCTTTATGTGATTTGGAGTCATGTGAGAACCCAAGCACTGCTGCAGGGCTTTGAAGAACTCATTTGTCTCAAAGGATCCCTCTACTTACTTGATGGAGGTCAGGAACCTAACAGAGGAAGCAAGAGACTTCATCCACAATGACTGATCTTTTTGCCATTTTGGTTTTGGATGCACACATGGGATCTTTCTTTAGATCCATTAGGTGCTGAAAATCAAAGCCACAGCCTCTCTCAGAGCCGAAAGGATGATTCAGACACATCCCTTTCCAAAGCAATTAAGCAAAGAGCCACAGATGATGCTCATTCATTTCCAATTGAAAGCACTTTTCTTCAGGCTTCACAAACTGGTGGCCTGAGGAAAAGACCTTCCTGACATTCAGGTCAACAGAACAGTAGGTTAGCAAAAGGCACAAAGCAGGGTTTCTCTACTGAGACTTTACTGGTCACACTGATATCCGAGTTTTCTGAGATGCTCCCAATTCCCTTTATCTATCCAGTACATGGCCATGTCACAGAACTCGACAGAGGTCTATATCTTGGACAAAAAAACATGAGCCTATTCTGGAGAGTGGCCAGAATTCAGGAAGAAAACAGGAACTAAGGAAAGAAGTAGGTGTTGCCCATATAAGGCAAGCCACAGTCCATTCATAAATTGGGCAGGATGTGTGCTGAGATGCTTTCTACTAGACAGGACACATCCATTGATGCATTCACTTTTCTAATATCTACAACCACGGAAAAAGTGGGAAACACAAACATAGAAACACTCGCCATGTCAAATGACTTACCAAAAACAGTCCACTCCAAACCAAACATACTGCCTTTCCTACCTATTCTCAGAACATGATACAAAACTACAAATTCACACCCACACCCACAAAGGCACCTCCATTACCCAAGTAGGTCTGTGACTATCCAGAGTGTCCTCAGACTGGTGGGCCTTACTCTGCCCCTCGAAATGGACTTTCCTGTCTCAGATCAGGTCTCCTTTACCAACTCTGTAAAGTTGTCAGCATCAATCAGTGAGTCACTACCTGCTTTCTCAGGAAAGGCCCCTCTTCAGAGCTTTCCTGGCATTTAGCCATCCACACATCAGTATGTACCAAGAAAGACCGACTCTGTCCTTGGTAAATCCAAACAAGTGAACCCACTGGGACTGGGACTGGGACTGGCTCTGAGTGCCTGGCTTCCTGGATCCCAAGTTCAGAGAGTTCCATCACCAAGGAAGTGAGGTAGGTCACTTCCTTCAGGAACTGAATGAGGTCACTATCTTGGCAACCACTTTATCCTAACATTTGCTTCCAAGGGTCCCATGAGAGAGAGGCTGCGCCTACTTCCTGTGTCACATTCACAAGATAGAATGGTATATCAACCATAGGCACATGTTAACAGCTCTCCACACAGACCTGGTTTGGTCCATCTTCTCTACATTAAGAAGAGAGAGGCTTATTCAGACACATCGCTTCATCCTGACCAGGTATTTTACCAAGGAAGATATCTGTTGCTCTCTCAGGTTCTTCATAGCTGCCTACATCTTCTCCAGGGTTTATTTCTGCATGGAACTTGAGGTTCTCAACAGGTGGAAGATCCCCTATCTACCTGTATTATAACACCAACTCTGTCCCTGCTCTTCGTAAAGTTAAATTGAGGGAACAGTGCATGGTTAGGGTTAATAGCATGTTCGATTTGGGTTAGGAATCATTCTGTGAGATGAATAATGGTATTGGGAACCTCCGATATTACAAGCATATATAGGTGTAATATAAGTATGAAAACAGAAATCTAGGAAAGATTTCAAACCGAGATGAACATTGGGCCCTTGATTGGGATACTTAGCTTTGAATTATTTCCGCAAAGTTGTCTCAGATAAATCGATATACAATGGTATAGGACCTTGTACCTTGGATGACTGAATGAGGAAGAGATCGTCCAGACAAAAAGAGATAGTTCGAAGAGTTATTTAGATATAGGGTTTTGGTTAGAGAGTGAATGTAAATGTCAGCATATGTGAAGAGTCAGTCACAGTGATGAACTGGGGAAAATGTGTAGGAAAGCAGATATCAAAAGAGACATTAGGAAATCAGGGAAAGTACAAATTGAGTGATAGGATAAGATGTTTTTAACATGGTTGAGTTTGAATATATAATCTTAGAAAGAAACAAATATGTAGTCACCAATAGGAATGATATTTGAGATCATTAGTTAATCAGGACATGGATGTTGTTAGTAATACATGTTCACATTAAATTTAGGCTTTGGTACAATCATAAGGGTGTCCTTTGCATTTTTTGTCAGGAATATTACTGTGTTGAAATGTAAATGTATATCAGGTGACTACAGTATTTCTTCAACTATTTCTGAAAGCAACATTTTAAGACTGATAAGTTAGTATTGGGGACACAAGTACGTGTACCCTGTGCCTATGATTATAAAGATGATGGCTTAATAGACCATACTGTAAATAAATAATATAACTGGATCAAATTTAAATAATTGATTGAATTGATATCTGAAAATATATAGGAAATCTTATATTGATATACATAAGTTCATTCTAACCAGTTATACATCTAATGGTAATTTTAGCATTATGGTTTATGATGAAGAGTGTGGGAGTTTTGCTTCAAAAATGATTATGGAAATCGAAAATAATATGTTTGGAAATAATCTTATGCAAAGAACAGTCAAGAAACATGGAGGAATACATATGTTCTGAAGCAGCAAGTAATTGCAAGTGAACTAAATGCGTACAGATTTGTGAACTTGTGGATGAAAAGTATTATCCTATGATGTCCATAAACTGAAGAAATTGTAATGTACCAGTGTTGAATAAAAATGAACTTCAAAATACACATCATGTCCCATAATTTTTACTTGCATTGATGTTAAACTGGGTCAGTTACTGTACAAATATTAGGATTTGTAAGCACCATTCACCAAAGTTAGTTTTCAGTACTGGGAAATAAATATGTATTTCATGTGGATGAATATTTCTGAGAATAATCTTGTGAAAATTTGATTATAAATCCACATATAGGAACATGAGTTAAATTAATGAGTGTATAATAAGACACATATATTTCATATTTTGAATAATCTGGAGAAAAAAAAATATATATATATAGATACAAACACAGACATTAAAATGTAGTAATATGTATGCCAGTCAAAATTCATTATGAAATATATATCATCCTCATATCCAAAAATATTCTTTTTACTGAGCATGGATTTATGTATAATGCTGTTCATCTAGGAAATTCACCAATATGTTGAATTTTCAGTTCCATCAGTATTTAGGGGGAGTGATCTCTTCTCACAATCTTTATCATCCTAAAACAGCAAGCTCACAAGAATGTACGTGTGATACCAGGTAGGATACTAAATATGCATAATAAATTTCATGAGATGAATAGGCTACAGAGAAAGGGAGACAGAAATGTACATATGTGTTAACTTTAAAAACTCATGGAGAACTATTACAATAAAAAGTTGACTAGATTTATAACACATACACTTGATAAAGCAGAAGGCAAGTCCTAGTATACACCATGCCTCCTATGTACGGCCTGTATTTCTATTCTGTTAGGTTTCTTTTTCTACATCATATTAAGATTAGTAGTCAGAGTCTAGTAGGGTATGGGTTAGTGACAGGGATTCAGTATTTCTAATGGAAAATAGGAAAATGAATGTAATGTGTATGCAAATATTTGCTAGACAAAAATCTTCCCACTGTCCTCCAAAACAATGCCTTGATATTTCCTTCGCCACAAGTAATACACAATTAGTGGAGAAGAGTTTGAAAATCTGTGAATATATATCTGGGAAAGAAAATGCTCAGGAGTTCACAACCTTGGAGGTGGTAGAGGAATTTCCAAAAGTAAGGTACAGGGTAAACACTCCACAAACATGGAACTCTGGTGGCCTAATGAGTTTTTGAGAAACTGCCTCTGAGTTTGGGCCCTTGAAAAATTTGTTGTTGTCAGGAGCTTTAGCTTCCTTTGTATTGAGACCATCAAACCTGGGTCGGCATCTATGTGACCTGGATGACATGGTTCCTTATATGCTATTGAACATGAGGAAGAAGTTCTGAATTTTCCCTTTGTTAGTAAACTGAGGACACTGGGGTCTAAGTGTCTAACCATGTGATCTGTGAAGCCATTTGGTCATACTCCACTTTTCGTGGTGTTTCTTACTGCTGCACTGGGAGTTTGGTATTGGCTTCACGTAATACAAAGAGAAAAACTGGGACACAGTGCTAGAGGGAGTACTCTCACGTGTAGTGGTTGAGGGTCTGCAAGAGAATGCACCAACCAGGCTTCTATCCCAAAAAGCTTGCACCCATGTCCATAGCAACCTGATTCTGAACATTGCCCTGAAACCTCTCCATATAACAAGGTCCCTTTACTTGTAAGGTTCTGCTGGCTGCAACATGTCAGTCACAAGTCATTCGGAAACCAATGGCAGAACCACGTGTCCCCACGACAGATGTTTTATTATACACCTGCCCACCACTGCTCTGGGCCCACTAATCAGCAGGCTCCAACTTTCTGGCACCTCTGTTCTCACCATTTTCATGAAACCCAGTCAATCAATGCAATGTCTGGTACACTCATGATCAGCAACAGATATCCAAAGGTTCTCCAGTGCCATCTGTTCATGGAAATTTAAAAAATTCATCGTATTTATCTAGCCAATTTTCAAGGATGAAGTTGGAGGCACTGTGGCTTTCAATTTATTCAGGAACCATGAAATGGTGAGGAAGCTTATTTCAATTAAAGCTCGGGAGAACTCTCAGAGGCAAGGTTTCCCAAAGAGTGGCCAAAAGGTCACATTAAGCCAGGCCCATTGAGGTCTACAATTGAGGTCCATGTGTGTTTTGACTCTCAACAATGGCTGCCACGTCTTTCTGAATAAAGTCATGTGATATCCTGCCTGAGATTCCCAGTGCTCTTTGGAAAGCTATCCTGAGCCTAGATCTCAGTCTCCAAGGGCAACTCTCATGTGTGGCCTCCTAAAATCCCAACACAATTCATGTCAATACTTCTCTGAGTTCATTTCAGTCTCTAAGGGGAATCACTCCAGAGTTGAAGTCCATGCGGACCCAGTCATCTCTTCCAACCACCACACAAATGACCACAATTAAACCAAAACACTCCCACATGGCCCTCATCTTCTTCAATATAAACTCTCATCATAACCTCTTGCTGGAGGTTTCCATGAGGGGCGCAGCCTAAGGAAGTGTCCAAAATAAGCTCACTTGCCCCTTATTTGCCTAAACTCAGTGTGGCCTGGAAACCCTTCCTGTGAACCAGATGTGATCAAATAGGCCTGCCATTAATACTGCTCTACTTCTCCAATTTGAGGCCTACTCTCTGTGGGGCATAGATTCTTTATGTGAATTGGGGTCATGAGAAAATCAAGCACCTATGGGTTACCCTCTGCAGGGCTTTGAAGAACCCATTTCAGTGAGTTGAGGAATTGGACCAAATGTTCTTTACATATAGGGTTTTTGTTAAAGAGTGAAAGTAAATGTCAGCATATTTGAAGAGTCAGTCACAGTGATGAACTGGGGAAAATGTGTAGGAAATCAGATATCAATAGAGACTTTAGGAAATCAGGCAAAGTACAAAGTGAGTGATAGGATAAGACATTTTTAACAGGGTTCAGATTCAATATTTAATCTTAGGAAAAAACAAATATGTAGTCACCAATAGGAATGATATTTGAGATCATTAGTTAATCAGGACTTGGATGTTGTTAGTAATACATGCTCACTTTCAATAGAGGCCTTGGTACAATCATAAGTGTGTCCGTTGCATTTTGTGTCAGGAATATTACTGTGATAAAATGTGTATGTATATCAGGTGACTAGAGTATTTCTTCCACCAATTCTTAAAGCAATATTTTAAAGACTTATAAATTAGTATTGGGGATACAAATAGGTATACCATCGGTCTATGAATATAGAGATGATGCCTTAATAGACCATACTGTGAATAAATAATATAACTGGTTCAAACTTTAAATAATGGATTGAATTGATATCTGAAAATATATAGGAAATTTTATATTGATATACATAAATTCATTCTAACCAGTTATACATCTAATGGTAATATTAGCATTATGGTTTATCATGAAGAGTGTCTGAGTTTTGCTTCAAAAATGATTATGGAAATCAAAAATAATGTGTTTGGAAAGAATCTTATGAAAAGAACAGTCAAGAAACATGGAGGAATACATGTGTTCTGAAGTAGGAAGTGATTGAAAGTGAACCAAATGCCTATAAATTTGTGAAATTGTGGATGAAAGGATATATCCTATAATGTCCATAAACTGCAGAAATAATAATGTATCAGTGTGGAATAAAAATGAACTTCAAAATACACATCATGGTCCCATAGGTGTCTACTTGCATTGATGTGAAACTGGGTCAGTCACTGTGGAAATATTACGATTTGTATGCACCATTCACTGAATTTAGTTTTCAGTACTAGGAAATAAATATGTATTTAAGGTGGATGAATATTTCTAAGAATTATTTTGTAAAAATTTGATTATAAATCCACATACACACACATGAGTGAATTTAGAAAGTGTATAATAAGACACATATATTTCATATTTAGGAAAATCTAAAGAGTAGATATCTATATCTATATAGATAGATAGATAGATAGATAGATAGATAATTAGATTCTCACATACACAGACATTAAAATGTAGCAATATATATGCCATTCGAAAATCATAATAAAATAGATATCATCCACGTATCCAAAAATATTCATTTTACTGAACATTTATTTATGCATAATACTGTTCATCTAGGAAATTCACCCATAGGTAGAATTTCCAGTTCCATCAGTATTTAGAGGGAGCGATCTCTTCTCACAATTTGTATCTTCCATAATAAGCAAGCTCACAAGAATGTACATGTGATACCAGGTAGAATTCTAAAGATGCATTAAAAAATACATGTGATGAATAGGCTACAGAGAAAGTGAGACAGAAATTTACATATGTGTTAATTTTAAAAACTCATGGAGAAGTATTACAATGAAAAGTTGACTAGATTTATAACACATACCATTGATAAAGCCGAAGGCAAGTCCAAGTATACACCATGACTCCTATGAAAGGCCTGTATTTCTATTCTGTTAAGTTTCTTTTTCTCCATCATATTTTGATTAGTAGTCAGAGTCTAGTAGGGTATGGGGTAGGGTCATGGATTCAGTATTTCAAATGGAAAATAGGAAAATGAATCTAATGTGTATGCAAATATGTGCTACACAAAAATCTTCCCACTCTCATCCAGAACAATGCTTTGACATTACCTTCGCCCCAAATAAGACACAATTAGTGGAGAAAAGTTAGAAAATCTGTGAATACATATGTGGAAAGGAAAATGCTCAGGAGTTCACAGACTTGTAGGAGGTAGAACGGGTTACAAAAAGAGAGAGGGCAAACACTCCACAAACATGGAGCTCTGCTAGCCTTTTTGAGAAACTGCCTCTGAGTTTGGGCAGTTAAAATATATGTTGTTGTCAGGAGCTTTAGCTTCCTTTGTAGTGAGACCATCAATTCTGGGTCTCCATCTATGTGACCTGGATGACATTGTTTTTTATTTTCTAGTGAACATGAGGCAGCAGTGCTGAATTCTCTCTTTGTAGGTAAACTTTGGCCACTGGGGTCTAAGTATCTAACTGTGTTGTCTGAAAAGCCATTTGGTCATTATCCACTTTCGTGGTGTTTTTTACTGCTGCACTGTGAGTTTGGTATTGGCTTCACGAAATACAAGGAGTTCTACTGGGACACAGTGCTGGAGGATGTACTCTCACGTGTGGTGGGTTACTAAAATGCACCAGTGGGGCTTCAATCCCACATAGCTTTTCAACTTGACAATAGCAACCTGATTCTGGACATTGGCAGGAATCCTCTCCATATAATAAGATGCCTTTACATACAGTCTGCTGGCTGTACCATGTCAGTCACAAGTGATTTCTAAGCCAATGGCAGATCCACGTGGCCCCACCAGAAATGTTTTTTTCACACACCTACACTCCACTGCTCTAGGCCCACTAGTCTGCAGGCTCCAACTTTCTGGCATCTATGTTCTACACTTTTTCCATGAAACCCAGTCAATCAAGGCACTGTCTGGTACAATCATGATCAGCAACAGGACATCCAGAGGTTCTCCAGTGCAACCTGGTCATAGTAATTTCAAAAAATTCATGGTATTTATCTAGATATTTTTCAATAATGAAGTTGGAGGCACTGTGGGATTCAATTTATACAGGAACCATTAAAAGGTGAGGAATCTCATTTCAATGAAAGGTCTGGAGAACTCTCACAGGCAAGGCTTCCCAAAGAGTGGGCAAAAGGTCACATGAAGCCAGGCCCATTGAGGTCTACAATGTGAATTCCATGTGTGTTTTGACTCTCAACTATGGCTGACAATCTTTCAAAATAAAATCTTGTGATATCCTGGCTGAGAATCCCAGTGCTCTGTGGAAAGTCACCCTGGGCCTAGATCTCAGTTTCCAATGGCGAATCTCATGCGTGGCCTCCAAAAATCTCAACACAATTCATGGCAATACTTCTCTGAGCTCAGTTCCACAACTCAGTCTCTAAGGGGAATCACAACAGAGTTCAAGCCCAGGTGGACCCAGGCATCTCTTCCAATTGCCACACAAATGACGACAATTAAAACCAAAACACTCCCACAGGGCCCTCTTCTTCTTTTATATAGACACTAATCATAACCTCTAGCTGGAGGTTTCCATGAGGGGCACAGCCCAAGACAGTGTCAAAAATAATCTCACTTGCCCCTCATTTGCCTAAAGTCAGGGTGGCCTGGAAAACATTCCTGTGAAACAGAAGTGATCATATAGGACTGCTGTTAATACTGCTCCACTTCTCAAATTTGAGGCCTACTGACTGTGGGGTATAGATTCTTTGTGTGAATTGGAGTCATGAGAAAACGCAAGCACCTATTGTCCAGCCTCTGCAGGGCTTTGAAGAACTCATTTGACACATATGATCCCTATTCTTACTTGATGGAGGTCATTAATATTACAGAGGAAGGCGAGAGGCTTCATGTACAATGACTGATCTTTTTTTTCCATTTTGGTTTTGGATGCCCACATGGGATTTTTCTCTAGATACATCAGGTGCTGAAAATCTAAACCACAGGCTCACACAGGGCCAAGAGGCTGATTCAGACAAATCCCTTTCCAAAGCAATGAAGTAAAAAGCCACAGGTGATTCCCATTCATTTCCATTTGAAAACTCTTTTCTTCAGGCTTCAGTAAGGTTTGGCCTGAGGCAAAGACCTTTCTGACATTCAGAGCAACAGAACAATAGGTAATCAAAAGCCCCCAAGCAGGGTTTCTCCTAGGAGACTTTCCTGGTTACTCTGATATGTGAGTTTTCTGAGATGCTCGCCATTCCCTTCAGCTATCCAGTACATGGCTATGTCACAGAGCTTGGAGGTGGTACGTATCTTGTACAAAAATACATGATACTAATCTTTAGAGTGGCCAGAATTCAGGAAAAAAATGAGAACATAGGTAGATAGCAGGTGTTGCCCATGGATAAGGCAAGCCTCAGTCCATTCATTAATTGGGAAGGATGCATACTGGGAAGTTTTCTACTAGACAGGACACACCCAATGAGCTATTTTCTTTTCTAATATCTACAAAGAAAAACACAGTGGGATACACAGACACAGAAACAGTCTCCTTGTCAAATGACTTACTAGAAACAGTCAACTCCATACCAAACAAACCTCCTTTTTTACCTATTCTCAGATCATGAGAAAAAACCACAAACACAAACCAACACCCACAAATGCACCTCCTTCTTCCAAGTAGGTCTGTGACTATCTGGAGTGTCCTCTGACTGGTAGGACATACGATGTAACCCAGAAATGGCCTTTCTGTCTCAGATCTGGTCTCCTTCGTCAAATCTGTGAATTTGTAAGGAGGCAGTGGTGAGCCAATTCCTATGCTCTCAGGAAAGACCCCTCTTCAGAGCTTTCTTGGTATTTGGCAACCCTTACATCAGTAGGTACCAAGAAAGACTGACTCTGTCCTTGGTAAATCTAAAGAAATGAGCCCACTGTGACTGCGACTGGGACTGGCTACGGGTGCCTGGCTTCCTGGATCACAAAATTCAGAGACCTCCATCACCAAGGAAGTGAGGTGAGGTCACTACCTTCAGAAAATGAATGAGGTCACTGTCTTGGCCACCACTTTGTCCTAACAGTTTCTTCCTATTGTCTCCTGACATGGAGGCTGCCCTACTTCCTGTGATACTTTCACATGTTAGAATGGTATAGAAACCATAGTCACCTGGGAACAGCTCTCCACACAGGCCTGGTTTGGTCCATCTTCCCTACATTAAGAATAGAGAGGCTGACTCAGACACATCCTTTCATCCTGACCATGTTGTTTGCCATGGAATATGACTTTTGTTCTCTCAGGTCCTTCATAGCTGCCTGCATCTTTTCCAGGGATAATTTCTGCATGGATTTTGAGGTACTCAGCAGGTGGAAGATCTCCTAACTTCCTGTATTGTAATACCAACTTTGTCCCTGCTCTTCTGTAAAGTGAGATTGAGGGAATATTGTATGGTCAGGGTTAATAGCATGTTCGATTTGGGTTGGAAATCATTCTGCTGGATGAATAATTGTATTGGGAACCAGCGATATTTATAAGAATATAGAGGAAAAACATAAGTATGAAAACAGAAATCTAGGTAATATTTGAAGCCCAGAAGGATTTGGACCCTTGATTGGGATCCTTAGCTTGAGTTATGTTTTGCACCGAGGTCTCAGTTAAATTGATATACAATGGCATAAGACCCTGTACCTCAGATGATTAAATGTAGAAGAGAACATCCAGTCAAAAAGGGATTGTGTGTTGGATTAGGAAGATAGTCAGTAGGTTTAGGAGGAAGAGTGAGTCTAGGATTTGGACCAAATGTTCTTTAGCAATAGGGTTTTGGTTAGAGAGTGAATATAAATGACACCATATGTGAAGAGTCAGGCACAATGATGAACTGGGGAAAATATGTAGGAAAGCAGACATCAATAGAGACATTAGGAAATCTGGCAAAGTATAACATGATAGGATTAGAGATTTTCAACAGGGTTGAGGTTGAATACATAATCTTAAGAAGAAACAAATTTGTAGTCACCAAAAAGATTGACATTTGAGAGCATTAGGCAACCTGGACATGGATATATTTAGTAATCCATGTTCACATTCCATTGAGGCTTTGGTACAATCATAAGGGTGACCTTCGCATTTTGTGTCCAAAATATTACTGTGATAATATGTATATGAAGATCAGGTGACATGAGTATTTCTTCCACCATTTCTGGGGGAAATATTTTGAAAAGATATTAATTAGTACTGGGGATACTAATAGGCTTACCCTGTGTTCATGAATATAGAGATGATGCATTAATAGACCATAATGTGAATAAATTATATGACTGGTTCCAAATTTAAATAATGGATTGTATTGATATCTGAAAAAATAGAAGAAATCATTTATTGATACACATACATTCATTCCAACCACTTACATATCTAATGGTTATCTTAGGGTTACCGTTTATCATGAATAGTGAATGAGTTTTGCTTCAAAAATGATTATGGAATCGAAAATAATGTGTTTAGAAAGAAGTCTAGTGAAAAGACGAGTCAAGAAACATGGAGAAATATAAGTGTTCTGAAGGAGGAAATGATTGAAAGTGAACCAAATGTTTATAAATTTGTGAATTTGTGAATGAAAGGATATATTTTATGATGTCTATAAACTGAAGAAATAATAACGTACCAGGTTTGAATAAAAATGAACTTTAATAAACACATCACATCCAATAGGAATCTACTTGCATTGATGTTAAACTTGGTCAGTTACTGTAGAAATATTACGATTTGTAAGCACCCTTCCCTGAAGTTAGTTTTCAGTACTAGGAAACAAATATGTATTTCAGTGGATGTATATTTCTGAGAATAAACTTGTTAAAAGTTGATTATAAATCCACATATAGGAATATGAATGAATTCAGGCGGTGTATAAGAAGACACATATATTTCATATTTTGGTAGATCTGGAGAATATATATATATATATATATATATATATATATATATATATATATATATAATGTATATATAGACACACAAACACACACATTATAATGTAGCAATATATATGCCAATTGAAATTCATCATGAAAAATAACTCATCCGCATATCCCAAAATATTCATTTTACTGAACATGAATATGTGTATAGTGTTGTTCATCTAGGAAGGTCACCCATGGGTTGAATTTTCAGTTAAAACAGCGTTTAGGAGGAGTGATCTCTTCTCACAATTTGTATCTGCCAAGTAGGCCACCTCACAAGAATGTACATGTGAAACCAGGTAGGATTCTATTTGTGCATATAAAAATACATTTGCTTAATAGGCTACAGAGAAAGGGAGACAGGAATTCACATATTTCTTAACTTTAAAAACACATGGAGAATTATTTCAACAAATAATTGACTAGATTTATAACTCCTACCTTATATCATGCAAAAGGTAAGTCCAACTATACACCATGCTTCCTCTGAAATGCTTGTATTTCTATTCTGTTTGGGTTATTTTTCTCCATTATATTAGGATTAGTAGTCAGAGTTTAGTAGGGTATGGGTTAGTGTCAGGGATTCAGTATTTCAAACAGAAAATTGTAAAATGAATCCAATGTTTATGCAAATATGTGCTAAACAAAATCTTCTCTCTCTCATCCAGAACAATGACTTGACATTCCCTTCGCCCCAAGCAAGTCAGAATTAGAGGAGAAGAGTTAGAAAATCTGTGAATATATATTTAGAATGGAAAATGCTCAGGAGTTCACAACCTTGGAGTTGATAGAGCAGTTTCCAAAAGTAAGTGACATGGTAAACACTCCACAAACATGGAGATCTGCTGGCCTAAACACTTCTTGAGATATTGCCTCTGAGCTTGGGCACTTGAAATATATGTTGTTTTCAGGAGCTTTAACTTCCGATGTAGTGAGACCATCAAAGCTAGGTCTGCATTTTTGTGACCAGGAGGACATGGTTTCTTATTTTCCAATGAACATGAGGCAGCAGTGCTAAATTCTCTCTTTGTAGCTAAATTGTGGCCACTGGGGCTAAGTGTCTCCCCATGTGGACTGTGAAGCCATTTGGTCATCCTCGACTTTTCGTTTTGTTTCTTGCTGCTGCACTGGGAGTTTGGTATTTGCTTCACGAAATACAAGGAGTTCAAGTGGGACACAGTGCTGGAGGGAGTTCTGTCACGTGTGGTGGGTCAGTGTCTGCATGAGAATGCACCAACTAGGCTTCTATCCCACATAGCTTGCCCCTTGACCATAGCAACCTGATTCTAAACATTGCCGTGAAAAATCTCCATATAACAAGATGCCTTTATATAGAAGGGTCTGCTGGCTGCACCGTGTCTGTCTCAAGGCATTTGAAAGTCAATGGCAGATCCACATGGCCCCACCAGAGATGTTTTATCACACACCTGCACACCACTGCTCTAGGCCCACTACTCAGCAGGCTCCAACTTACTGGCATCTCTGTTCTACACGATTTTCATGATACCTAGTCAATCAAGGCACTGTCTGGTATACTCATGATCAGCAACAGGACATCCAATGGTTCTCCAGTGCCACCTGGTCATGAGAATTTCTAAAATTTTATGGTATTTATCTAACTATTTTTCACAGATGAAGTTGTTGGTACTGTGGGTTTCAATTCATTCAGGATCCATTAAATGTTGAGGAAGCTCATTTTAATGAAGGATCTGGAGATCTCTCACAGGCAAGGCTTCCCAAAGAGTGGCCAAATTGTCACATGAAGCCAGGCCCATTGAGGTCTACAATGTGAGGTCATGTGTGTTTTGACTCTCAACGATGGCTGCCAAGTCTTTCAGAATAAAACCTGTGATATCCTAGCTGAGATTCCCAGTGCTCTCTGGAAAGCCTCCCTGGGCCTAGACCTCAGTTTCCAAGGGCGACTCTCATGTGTGGCCTCCTGAAATCCCAACAACATTCATGGCAATACTTCTCTGAAGTCAGTTCCAAATCTCATTCTCTAAGGGGAATCACATCAGAGTTCAAGCCCAGGTGGACCCAGTCATCTCTTCCAACTACCACACAAATGACCACAATTAAAACCAAAACACTCCCACATGGTTCTAATCTTCTTCCATATAGACACACATCATAACCTGTGGATGGAGTTTTCCATGAGGGGCACAGCCAAACCAGTGCCCAAAATAAGCTCCCTTGCCCCTCATTTGCCTAACGTCAGGGTGGATTGGACATGCTTCCTGTGAACCAGGAGTAATCAAATAGGCCTGCCGTAAATGCTCCACTTCTCCACTTTGAGGCCTTCTTACTGTGGGGATTATATTCTTCTTTTTCTAAATTTTTTTGGAAATTTAATTGGAAAGTTAAAAAAAATTGTTTTGCAGAATGTTAAATTTCTAATGGCAAAGCCTTCACCTTGTTTGTGAAGGAAACCTTGATGCCTTGCCAATCTGGTAACATGGAGACACTCAAAATTTTCTTTTACATACTACATGGATGAATGGCTACAGCTCATAGTTTTTTAAAACTGAAAGGCAGATACCAGCAAGTAAGATAACAAATAAAAGACAATTTTATTAAAAAATAAAGTTGTTAAATGACTCAAATATTGGAAATTCAATTCTTTTTATTTTTGGTTGTTCAAAACATTATAAAACTCATGATATATCATCTTTCATACATTTGACTCAATTGGGTTATGAACTCCCATTTTTACCCCAAATACAAATCGCAGAATCACATCAGTTACACACTCACGTTTTTACATAATAGCATACTAGTTATTGTTGTATTCTGCTACCTTTCCTATCCCCTACTATTCCCCCTCCCCTCCCATCTTCCCTCTCTACCTCATCTGCTGTTGTTTAATTCTCTCCCTTGTTTTCCCCTCTTTAGCCTCACAACCTCTTATATGTAATTTTGTGTAACATTGAGTAGTCTCCTACCATTTCCATATGCTTTTCCTTCTCTCTCCCTTTCTCTCCCCCCACTCATCTCTGTTTAGTTTTAATATTTTTCTCATGTTCTTCCTCCCTGTTCTGTTCTTATTTGCTCTCTCTATATAAAAGGAAACATTTGGCATTTGTTTTTTAAGGATTGGATAGATTCGCTTAGCATAATCTATTCTAATGCCATTCATTTCCCTGCAAATTCTATGATTTTGTCATTTTTCAGTGCTGTGTAATACTCCATTGTGTATAGATGCACATTTTTATTATCCATTCGTCTATTGAAGGGCATCTAGTTTGGTTCCACAGTCTAGTTATTGTGAATTGTGCCGCTATGATCATCGATGTGGCAGTATCCTTATACTGCTCTCTATTAAGATCCTCAGGGAAGAGTCTGAGAAGGGCGATATCTCGGTCAAATGGTGGTTCCATTCCCAGCTTTCCCAGGAATCTCCATACTGCTTTCCATATTGGACTCTCCAATTTGCAGGCCCACAAGCAGTGTACAAGTGTACCCTTTACCCCACATCCTCACCAACACTTATTGTTGTTCGACTTCATAATGGCTGCCAATCTTACTGGAGTGAGATGGTATCTTAGGGTGGTTTTGATTGCATTTCTCTGACTGCTACAGATGGTGAGCATTTTTTCATGTACTTGTTGATTGATTGTATGTCCTCCTCTGTGAAGTGTCTATTAAGATCCTTGGCCCATTGTTGATTGGGTTATTTGTTATCTCATTGTTTAATTGTTTTGAGTTCTTTGTATATTCTAGATATTAGGGCTCTATCTGAAGTGTAAGGGGTAAAAATTTGTTCCCAGGATGTAGGCTCTCTATTTAACTCTCTTATTGTTTCTCTTGCTGAGAAAAAACTTTTTTAGATTAAGTAAGTCCCATTTGTTTATTCTTTTTATGAACTCTTGGGCTATGGGTGTCCTATTAAGGAATTTGGAGCCCAACCCCACAGTATGTACATCGTAGCCAACTTTTTCTTCTATCAGACGCAGTGTCTCTGATTTTATATCTGGCTCCTTGATCCATTTTGAGTTAACTTTTATGCATTTTGAAAGAAAGGGATTCCGTTTCATTTTGTTGCATATGAATTTCCAATTGTCCCTGCACCATTTGTTGAAGATGCTATCCTTCTTACATTGCATGCTTTTAGGCCCCTTTTCAAATATAAGAAAGTTGTAATTTTGTGGATATGTCTCTGTGTCCTCTATTCTGTACCATTGGTCCATCTGCCTGTTTTGATACCAGTACCACACTGTTTTTATTACTATTGCTTTGTAGTACAGTTTGAACTCTGGATTCACACTTCCTGCTTAGAATTGCTTTCGCTATTCTGGGTCTTTTGTTGTTCCATATGAAATTCATGATTACTTTATCTATTTCTACAAGAAATGCCATTGGGTTTTTGATTGGCATTGCATGTAACCTGTAGAGAACTTTGGGTAATATCGCCATTTTGATGATGTTATTTCTGCCTATCCATGTACAGAGCATATTTTTCCATCCTCTAACATCTTCTTCTATCTCTCTCTTTAGGGTTCTGTAGTTTTCATTGTATAAATCTTTCACCTCTTTGGTCAGGTTGATTCCCAAGTTTTTTATTTTCTTTGAGTATACTGTAAATGGAGTGGTTTTCCTCATTTCCATTTCAGAAGTTTTGTTGCTGATATACAGGAATGCCTTTGATTTATGCGTGTTTATTTTATATCCTGCCAATTTGCTGAATTCATTTATTAACTCTAGCAGTTTCTTTGTAGACCCTTTTGGGTCTGTTAAATATATTATCATGTCATCCACAAATAGCGATAATTTAAGTTCTTCTTTTCCTATTTTTATGCCTTTAATTTCCTTTGTCTGTATCATTGCTCTGGATAGTATTTCAAGAACTAAATTAAATAGAAGTGGTGATAGAGGGCATCCCTGTCTTGTTGCAAATTTTAGAGGGAATGCCTTCAGTTTTTCTCCATTTAGGATGATGCTAGCCTGAGGTTTAGCATATATAGCTATTACCATGTTGAGGTAAGTTCCTGTTATTCCTAGTGTTTTATAGAGTTTTAAAGAAAAAGGGATGCTGTGCTTTGTAGAATTCTTTTTTTGCATCTATCGAGATGATCATATGGTTCTTCTCTTTAAGTCTATTGATGTGATGGATTACATTTATTGATTTCCGTATATTGAACCAGCCTTGCATCCCTGGGATGAATCCCTCTTGATCATGAAGCACAATTTTTTTATATGCTTTTGTTTTTTATTTGCCAGGATTTTATTGAGAATTTTTGCATCCAAGTTTATTAGAGATATTGGTCTGTAGTTTTCTTTCTTTGAAGTGTCTTTGTCTGGTTTTGGGATCAGGGTGATGTTGGCCTCATAGAATGAATTTGGAAGAACTCCTTCTTTTTCTATTTTTTGAAATAGCATGAAAAGAATTGGTATTAATTCATCTTTGAACGTTTTGTAGAACTCTGCTGTATAACCATCTGGTCCAGGGCTTTTTTTGGTTGGTAGTCTTTTGAAGGTTTCTTCTATTTCTTCCTTTGTTATTGGTCTATTTAAATTGTGTGAGTCTTCCGGACTCAAACTTGGCAGATTATATGACATAAGAAATTTATCAATATCTTCATTATCTTCTGTTTTATTGGAATATGGGGTTTCAAAATACTTTCTAATTATCATCTGAATTTCTGTAGTGTCTGTTGTGATGTTGCCTTTTTTATCCCATATGTTAGTAATTTGAGTTCTCTCTCTACTTCTCTTCATTAGCATGGCTAAGGCCCTGTCGATTTAATTTATTTTCAAGGAACCAACTTTTATTTTTTCAATTTTTTTGTTTCAATTTTGTTGATTTCTCCTCTAATTTTAATTATTTCTTGTCTTCTACTACATTTGTTGTTTTGCTCTTTTTTTTCTAGGTTTTTGAGATGTAGTGTGAGATCATTTATTTGTTGTTTTTTTCTTTTTTTTTTTGAGGAAAGAATTCCAAGAAATGAATTTCCCTCTTAAAACTGCTTTCATTGTTTTCCATAGAATCCGGTATGTTTTGTCTGTATTGTCATTTGTCTCTAAGAAATTTTTTATCTCCTCCTTTATGTCTTCTGTAACCCATTGATCATTCAGTAACATATTGTTCATTTTCCATGTGATGTAGAATTTTTCCTTCCTTCTTCAATCATTAATTTCAAGTTTCATTCCATTATGATCAGATATGGTGCATGGTATTATCTCCATACTTTTATATTTACTAAGAATTTCCATATGGCATAATATATGGTCTATATTTGAGTAGGAGCAATGTGCTGCTGAGAAGAACATGTATCCACTTTATGATGTTTGATATATTCTATATATGTTGGTTAAGTCTAGGTTATTGATTGTTCTATTAAGTTCTATAGTTTCTTAATTCAGATTTTCTCTAGAGGATCTGTCCAATGGCGAGAGTTGTGTGCTGAAGTCACCCGTAATTATTGTGTTATAGCCTATATGACTCTTGAAGTTGAGGAGAGTTTGTTTTATGACTTTGCACCACCATTGTTTGATGCATACAAATTGATAATTGTTATGTCTTGTTGGTTAATGGTGCCTTTTAACAGTATATAGTGTCCTTCTTTATCACTTTTGATTAACTTAGGATTTAAGTTGATTTTAATCGATATGAGTATGGCCACTCCTTCTTGCTTCCGAGGGCCAACAATGGCTGCAAAGTCTTTCAGAATAAAATCATGTGATTTCCTGGCTGAGATTCCCATTGCTCTTTGGAAAGCCACCTTGGGCCTAGATCTCAGTTTCAAAGGGTGACATTGATGCGTGGCCTCCTAAAAACCAACACAATTCATTTCAATACTTCTATGAGGTACGTTCCAGAACTCAGGCTCTAAGGGAAATCACACCAGAGTTCAAGCCCAGGTGGACCAAGTCATCTCTTCCAACCCCCACACAAATGACCACAATTAGAACAAAAAAACTCCCACATGGCCCTCATCTTCGTCCATAAAGACCCTCATCAAAAGTTCTGGATGGAAGTTTTCATGAGGGTCGCAATCAAAGACAGTTTCCAGAATAAGCTCCCTTGCCTCTAATTTCCCTAAAGTCAGGGTGGCCTGGACACCCTCCCTGTGAACCAGGAGTGATCAAAAAGGCCTGCCATTAATTCCGCTCTGTTTCTATAATTTGAGGCTTACTGAATGTCAGGTATAGATTTTTTATGTGATTTGGAGTCATGAGAAAACCCAAGCATATCTGCAAAGCATTGAAGAATTCATTTGACAAAGAGGATCCCTATTCTCACTTGAAGGGGGTCAGGAACCTAACAGAGAAAGGCAAGAATCTTCATCCACAATGACTGCTCTTTTTGCCATTTTGGTTTTGAATGCACACATGGGATCTTTCTTTAGATCCATTAGGTGCTTAGAATCTAAGCCACAGCCTCACACAGGGCCAAGAGGCAGATTCAGACAAATCCCTTTCCAAAGCAATTAAGCAAAGAGCCACAGGTGATGTCCATTTATTTCCATTTGAAAATTTTCTCTTCAGGCTTCACAAAGGGGTGGCCTGAGGCAAAGACCTTCCTGACATTCAGGGCCACAGAACCCTTGATTGGTATACTTAGCTTGAATTATGTTCTGCACCGAGGTCTCAGATAAATCGATATACAATGGCATAGGACCGTGTACCTCAGATGATTGAATGTAGAAGAGAACATCCAGTCAAAACGGGATAGTCTGTAGGATTAGGAAGATAGTCAGTAGGTTTAGGAAGAAGAGTGACTCTAGGAGTTGGACCAAAAGTTCTTTAGCAATAGGGTTTCAGTTAGAGAGTGAATGTAAATGTCAGCACATGTGAAGAGACAGTCACAATGATGAACTGGGAAAAATATGTAGGAAAGCAGATATCAATAGAAAGATTAGGAAATCAGGCAAAGTATAAAGTGAGTGATAGGATTAGACATTTTCAACAGGCTTGAGGTTGAATATATAATCTTAGGAAGAAACAAATATGTAATAATCAATAGGATTGACATTTGAGAGCATTAGGCACCCTGGACATGGATGTTTTTAGTAATCCATGGTCACTTTCCATTTAGGCTTTGGTACAATCATATGTGTGACCTTTGCATTTTGTGTCCAGAATACTACCGTGATAAATTGTATATGTAGATAAGGTGACATGAGTATTTCTTCCACCATTATGGGTAGTAATATTCTGGAAACTTATAAATTAGTACTGGTGATACAAATAGGTGTACCTTGTGTTGATGATTATTGAGATGTTGCATGAATAGACCATATTGTGATAAAGTATATAACTAGTTCCAACTTTAAATAATGGATTGAGTTTGCATCTGAAAATATATTGGAAATCTTATATTGATATATATACAATCATTGCAACCAGTTATATATGTAATGGTAATATTAGGGTTACGGTTTATCGTGAAGGGTGAGTATTGCTTCAAAAATGATTATGGAATCAAAAATAATGTGTTTAGAAAGAAGTCTAGTGAAAAGACCAGTAAAGAAACATGGAGGAATACATGTGTTCTTAAGTAGTAAGTAAATGAATGTGAACCAAATGCCTATAATTTTGTGAAGTTGTGGATGAAAAAATATATCCTATGATGTCCATAAACAGATAAAATAGTAATATACCAGTGTTGAATAAAAATGAACTTCAAAATACACATCATGTCCCATAGCAATCTACTTGCATTGATGTTAAACTGGGTCAGGTAATGTAGAAATATTAGGATTTGTATGCACCACCTACTGAACTTAGTTTTCAGTAGTAGGAAACAAATATGTATTACAGGAATATAAATATTGCTGAAAATAATCTTGTAAAGATTGTATTTTGAACCCACATACATGAATATAAATGAATTTAGGGAGTGTATAATAAGACACATATTTTTCATATTTTTTTAAAATCTGGAGGAAAAAAAAAAAAAAATATATATATATATATATATATATATATATATATATATATATATATATATATATATTTTTCCAGATTTAAAAAAAAATACACAAACACACACACACACACACACACACACACATGCACACATACACACACACACACACACATTAATATTTAGCAATATATATGCCAATCGAAATTCATCATGAAATATAATTCATCCACATATCCAAAAATATTCATTTTACTCAACATGGATTTATGTATAGTGTTTTTCACTAGGAAGCTCACCCATAGGTTGAATTTTCAGTTCCATCATTATTTAGGGAGAGTCATCTGTTCTCACAATTTTATATTCCAAAGTCAGGGAGCTCAAAAGAATGTCCGTGTGATACCAGGTAGGATATTATATATATGCATAAAAAAATTCATGTGCTGAATAGGATACAGAGAAAGGGAGACAGGAATTTATATATGTGATAATTTTAAAAAATCATGGAGAAATATTACAATGAAAAGTTGACTAGATTTAAAACACATACTCTTGATAATGCAGAAGGCAAATAGAAGTATACACCATGCTTCCTATGAAAGGCCTGTATTTCTATTCGGTTAGGTTTCTTTCTCTCCATGATATTAGGATTAGTAGTCAGAGTCTAGTAGGGTATGGGTTAGTGTCAGGGATTCAGTATTTCAAATGGAAAAAAGGAAAATTAATCTAATGTGTATGCAAAAATGTGATACACATAAATCTTCCCTCTCTCATCCAGAACAATGCCTTGACATAACCATCGCTAAAAGTAAGACACAATTAGAGGAGAGGAGTTAGAAAATCTGTGAATTTATGTGGAATGGAAAATGCTCAGGAGTTCACAACACTGGAGGTGGTAGAACAGTTTCCAAAAGTAAGGGAGAGGGTAAACAATCCAGAAACATGGAGCTGTGCTGGCCTAAAGACTTCTTGAGAAACTTCCTCTGAGGTTGGGAACAAGAAATATATGTAATTGTCAGGAGATTTAGCTTCGTTTGTAGTGACACCATGAAATCTGGGTCTGCATCTATGTTACCTGGAGAACATGGTTTCTTATTTTCCAATGATCATGAGGCAGCGGTGCTGAATTCTCTCTTTGTAGGTAAACTGAGGCCACTGGGCTGAAGTGTCTCCCATGTGGACTTTGAAGCCATTTGGTGATCCTCCACTTTCCAGGGTGTTTCCTACTGCTGCACTGGGAGTTTGGTACTTGCTTCACGAAATACAAGGAGTTCAACTGGGATAAAAATGCTGGAGGAGTTCTGTCATGTGTGGTTGGTCAGGGTCGTGAAGAGAATGTACGAACCAGGCTTCTATCCTACATAGCTTTCCCCTTGACTATAGCATCCTGATTCTGAACATTGCCATGAAACCTCTCCATATGACAAGATGCCTTTACATATAAAGGTCTGCTGCCTGCACCATGTCAGTCGCAAATCTTTCAAAGCCAATGGAAGATCCAGGTGGTCCTACCAAAAATATTTATTTACACAACTACAGTCCACTTCTCTACGCCCACTACTCAGCAGGCTCCAAATTACTGGCATCTCTGTTCTACACCATTTTCACGAAACCCAGTCAATCAAGGCACTCTTTGGTACACTCATGATCAGCAACAGGAAATCCAAAGTTTATCCAGTGCCACCTGGTCATGGGGATTTCAAAAATTTCATGGTATTAATCTAGTCATATTTCAAAAATGAAGTTAGAGGCACTGTGGTTTTCAATTAATTCAGGAACCATTAAATGGTGAGGAAGCTCTTTTCAATGAAAGCTCTGGAGAACACTCACAGAAAAGCCTTCCAAAAGACTGGCAAAAAGGTCACATGAATCCAGACACATTGTGGTCTACAATGTGAGGTCCATATGTGTTTGGACTCTCAACTAGGGCTGCCAAGTCTTCAAGAAGTAAATCATGTGATATCCTGGCTCAGAATCCCCGAGCTCCGTGGAAAGCCATCCTGGGCCTAGATCTCAGTTTCCAAAGGCGATTCTCATGCGTGGCCTAGTAAAATCCCAAGAGAATTCACGGCAATACTTCTCTGAGGTCAGATCCAGAACTCATTCTTTAAGGGGAATCACACCAGAGTTCAAGCCCAGGTGATCCCAGTCATCTCTTTCAACTACCACACAAATTACCACAATTAAAACAAGAACACTCCCACATGGCCCTCATCTTCTTCCATATTGACACTCATCATAATTTGGCTGGATGTTTAAATGAGGGGCGCAGACCAAGACAGTGTCCAAAATAAGCTCCTTTGACCCTCATTTGCCTAAAGTCAAGGTGGCCTGGACACCCATCCTGTGAACCAGGAGTGATCAAATAGGCCTGCCATTAATACCACTCCAATTCTCCAATTTGAGGCCTACTGACTGTGGGGTTTAGATTCTTTATGTGAATTTTAGTCATGATAAAACCAAACACCTATGGGCTAGCCTCTGCAGGTTTTGAAGAACTCATTTGACCCAAAGGATCCCTATTTTCACTTGATGGAGTTCAGGAACCTTACAGAGGAAGTCAAGAGACTTCATCCCAATGACTGCTCTTTTGGCCATTTTTTATTTGGATGCAAACATGGGAACTTTCTTTAGATCCATCAGGTGCTGAGATTCTAAGTCACAGCCACACACAGGGCCAGGGGGCTGATTCAGACACATCCCTTTTCAAAGCACTTAAGAAAAGAGCCACAGGTATGCCCAATCATTTCCATTTGAAAACTGTTTTCTTCAGGCTTCAAAAAGGGGTGGCCAGAGGCAAAGACGTTCCTGACATTCAGGGCAACAGAACAATTGGTAAGCAAAAGGCCCAAAGCAGGGTTTCTCCACTGAGACTTTCCTGGTCACACTGATATCTGAGTTTTCTGAGATGCTCCCCATTCCCTACAGTTATCCAGTACATTGTTATGTCACAGAGCTTTGAGGTTGTAAATATCTTGGACACAAAACCATAGGCCTATTCTTGAGATTGGCCAGAATTCAGGAAGAAAACAGGAACTTAGGAAGATAGCAGGTGTTGCACATCAATAAGGCAAGCTACAGTCCATTCATAAATGGGGCAATATGAATGCTGGGAAGCTTTCTAATAGACAAGACACATCCATTTATGAATTCTCTTTTCTAATGTCTACAACCACGGACACAGTGAGATACACAGACAGAGAAACACTCGCCATGTTAAACGACTTACTAGAAACAGTCCACTTCCAACGAAACAAACTGACTTTCCTACCTATTCTCAGAAAATGAGACAAAACCACAAACCCACAACCACACCCACAAAGGCACCTTCTTCCCCCAAGTAGGTCTTTGACTATCCGGAGTGTCCTCTGACTTGTAGGCCATAATATGTTCCCCCAAAATAGCCTGTCCTGTCTCAGATCTGGTCTCCTTGGCAAACTCTGTGAACTTCTCAGGAGCCAACGGTGAGCCACTAACTGCTTTCTCAAGAAAAGCAACGCTTCCGAGCTTTCCTGGCATTTGTTCTTCTCACGTCTGAAGGTACCAAGAAAGACTGACTGTCCTTGGTAAATTCAAATAAGTGAGACCACAGGGATGGGGACTGGGACTGGCTCTGTGTGCCTGGCTTCCTGGATCCAAAGTTCAGAAAGTTCCATCACCAAGGAAGTGAGGTGAGGTCATTTCCTTCCTGAACTGAATGAGGTCCCTGTCTTGGCAACCACTTTGTCTTAACTGTTGCTTCCAAGGGTCCCATGAGATTGAGGCTGCCCCTACTTCCTGTGACACTTTCACAAGTTAGAACGGTATATCAACCATAGGCACCCAGGAAGAGATCTCCACACAGGCCTGTTTTGGTCCATATTCTCTACATTAAGAAGAGAATCTGATTCAGAAACAACCTTTTATCCTGACCGGGTTGTTTGCCATGGAAGATGACTTTTGCTCTCTCAGGTCCTTCATAGCTGCCTACATCTTCTCCAGGGATCATTTCTGCATGGGCCTTTGAGGTTCTCAGCAGGTGGAAGTTTCCCTAATTTCTTTATTGTAAAATCAACTCTTTCCCTGCTCTTCTATAAAGTTAGATTGAGGGAACAGTGTATGATTATGGTTAAAAACATGTTTGATTTGGGTTAGAAATCATTGTGCTGGATGAATAATGGTATTGGGAACTTGCTATGTGTATAAGAATATATAGGTGTAATATATGTATGAAAAAAGAAATCTAAGTATGATTTGAAGGCCAGAAGGGCATTGGGCCCTTGATTGGGATACGCAGCATTGAATTACGTTCTGTAGAGATGTCTCAGATAAATTGATATACAATGGCATAGGTCCTTGTACCTTGCATGAATTAATGTAGAAGGAACATCAAGTCAAAAAGGGATAGTCGGTAGTGAAAGGTTAATAAAATAGGTACTTGTAATTTCCTGTTTTTCTGTATGCTTAACAAAACACTGTTGAAATCTTGAGAAATGTTTGCTAATCTTGTTCTAGAATGTACTGTTCCCAACTGCCAAACTGCAGAATGTACTGCCTCACTCGGTGTCACGCGAACCGCCCACTCACCCTTACACATCAGTAAACTTCCCTCCCTTCCCTCTCCAAGAAATGTATGTAAGCTCTGCATAAGCTGTTCTCAGAGCTCTCTGATCTATTTAAGTTAGCTGTGAGCCCCAGCAAGCTGGACCCAAAAAAAACCCTTTGCTGTTGCATGAGACAGTCTCTTGGTAGTCTCTTCCTCCGACACTCGCCTGACCTTTACATATTGAGGTTCCACCGAGTTCTGGCAGTGGCGGATGAGAGACCCCCAACGGGCTCCTCTCGGAGCAAGTAAGGCGCCTCTTTCTGGTTTCAGGTGTCATGTTAGGGCTTGGCAAAATTGCTGGTGATGAAGAGCCTGGGGTCTCTCCGACGGTGGCTGAGAGACGTGTCACAGAGACATAGGGCACCTCCATGGGGGACCCCGCAGAGGACTCGGAGAATCAAGGAACAATTGCTTCATCCACTCAGTGATATTTTGTTTTAGATTAGGTATTGCCATCCTATCGGGTTTTGCCGGCTACGCATTCCTGGTCTCAGTGTTGGACGTCCATTGCCTGTCTTCATGGTCTTGTCTTATCTGTGTCATGTGACTTTGCTTTTACTGTTTGTGTACCTTTCATTATGGGACAGAGCACTTCAATGCCTCTGTCCCTGACCCTTGATCACTGAACCAAAGTCCGCTTAAGGGCTCAGTATCTTTCTTTTTTTAGTAAAACGCTAGACCTGGCAGACTCTCTGTGCCTCAGAATGGCCCATTTTGGAGTCGTATGGCACCTAGAAATATCTTTCTACTTCCCACTAATTTAAAAAGTCAGAGATATTGTCTTTCAGCCAGGGCCACATAGCCATCCTGATCAACAGCCATATATCTTAACTTTGCCGACCTCTGCAAATCTCCTCCTCCATGGGTGAAGCCTTTCCTTGCCCATGCCTCTGCTCATACTCCTTCCCCCATGATCTCTCAAACCCTCACCTCTTCCACCTCCTCCACCCTCTGTTCTCCCTGAGTCACAAGATTTGACTCTACTGGACTCTTCTTCCCCTCCTTATCCACTGCCCTCGTCCCCTAACACACAACACACTCTAAGTGATTCCCCTGCTTCTGACTAAGCCTCTCTACCATTGGAGGAAGCTAAGCCGGTAATAGGATCTGATAATGGACCGATGTTCATGGCCCAGGTAAGTCAGGGGTTAGCCAGGAACCTGGGGATTAATTGGAAGTTATATTGTGCTTATAGACCCCAGAGTTCAGGACAAGTAGAAAGAATGAATAGAACAATTAAAGAGACCTTAACGAAATTAAGCTTAGAGACCAGCATAAAAGATTGGACTATGCTCCTGTTATGCAATGTTTCATGCAAGAAAAAATCCTTCTGTTTCTTTTTTTTTTTTTTTTCCACTTCATTTTTGTTTTATTATTTGTTTTATACTCAAAAGCCCTGTTTTTCAAGGTCAAAAGCAAAACACCTCAGAGAAAGGGTGTTTGGATTCTGGAGGCCTTGACTTACAATATTAAGAATGAAATCTTGAAAAAGTCATATTTATATGTATCTTTAATCTTTTCACTATATACAAATATTTTTATAAAAAAACTATAATTGATTTGTTTTTCAATTTTAATGATTTTTTTTAATTAATTTTTATTGTAGGTTGTTCAAAACATTACATAGTTCTTGATATATCATATTTCACACTTTGATTCAAGTGGGATATGAACTCCCATTTTTACCCCATATACAGATTGCAGAATCACTTCAGTTGCATAACCATTGATTTACATATTGCCATTCTGGAGTCTGTTGTATTCTGCTGCCTTTCCTATCCTCTACTATCCCCCCTCCCCCCTCCCCTCCCCTCTTCTCTCTCTACCCCCTCTACTGTAATTCATTTCTCCCCCTTATATTTTCCCTCCTTTCCCCTCACTTCCTCTTGTATGTAATTTTGTATACCCCTGAGGGTCTCCTTCCATTTACATGCAATTTCCCTTCTCTCTCCCTTTCCCTCCCACCTCTCATCCCTGTTTAATGTTAATCTTCTTCTCATGCTCTTCTTCCCTACTCTGTTCTTAGTTACTCTCCTTATATCAAAGAAGACATTTGGCATTTGTTTTTAAGGGATTGGCTAGCTTCACTTAGCATAATCTGCTCTAATGCCATCCATTTCCCTCCAAATTCTATGATTTTGTCATTTCTTAATGCAGAGTAATACTCCATTGTGTATAAATGCCACATTTTTTTTATCCATTCGTCTATTGAAGGGCATCTAGGTTGGTTCCACAGTCTTGCTATTGTGAATTGTGCTGCTATGAACATGGATGTAGCAGTGTCCCTATAGTGTGCTCTTTTTAGGTCTTTAGAAAATAGACCGAGTAGTGGAATAGCTGGATCAAATGGTGGTTCCATTCCGAGCTTTCCAAGAAATCTCCATACTGCTTTCCAAATTGGCCGCACCAATTTGCAGTCCCACCAGCAATGTACAAGAGTACCCTTTTCCCCACACCCTCACCAGCACTTGTTGCTGTTTGACTTCCTAATGGCTGCCAAACTTACTGGAGTGAGATGGTATCTTAGGGTGGTTTTGATTTGCATTTCTCTGACTGCTAGAGATGGTGAGCATTTTTTCATATACTTGTTGATTGATTGTATGTCCTCCTCTGAGAAATTTCTGTTCAGGTCCTTGGCCCATTTGTTGATTGGGTTATTCGTTATCTCATTGTCTAATTTTTTTAGTTCTTTGTATATTCTGGATATTAGGGCTCTGTCTGAAGTGTGAGGAGTAAAGATTTGTTCCCAGGACGTAGGCTCCCTCTTTACCTCTCTTATTGTTTCTTTTGCTGAGAAAAAACTTTTTAGTTTTAGTAAGTCCCATTTGTTGATTCTAGTTATTAACTGTTGTGCTATGGGTGTCCTATTGAGGAATTTGGAGCCCGACCCCACAGTATGTAGATCATAGCCAACTTTTTCTTCTATCAGACGCCATGTCTCTGATTTGATATCAAGTTCCTTGATCCACTTTGAGTTAACTTTTGTGCATGGCGAGAGAAAGGGATTCAGTTTCATTTTGTTGCATATGGATTTCCAGTTTTCCCAACACCATTTGTTGAAGATGCTATCCTTCTTCCATTTCATGCTTTTAGCCCCTTTATCAAATATAAAATAGTTGTAGTTTTGTGGATTGGTTTCTGTGTCCTCTATTCTGTACCATTGGTCCACCTGCCTGTTTTGGTACCAGTACCATGCTGTTTTTGTTACTATTGCTCTGTAGTATAGTTTGAAGTCTGGTATAGCTATACCGCCTGATTCACATTTCCTGCTTAGAATTGTTTTTGCTATTCTGGGTCTTTTATTTTTCCATATGAATTTCATGATTGCTTTCTCTATTTCTACAAGAAATGCCGTTGGGATTTTGATTGGCATTGCATTAAACCTATAGAGAACTTTTGGTAATATCGCCATTTTGATGATGTTACTTCTACCTATCCATGAACACGGTATATTTTTCCATTTCTAAGATCTTCTTCTATTTCTCTCTTTAGGGTTCTGTAGTTTTCATTGTATAAGTCTTTCACCTCTTTTGTTAGGTTGATTCCCAAGTATTTTATTTTCTTTGAGGATATTGTGAATGGGGTGGTTGTCCTCATTTCCATTTCAGAGGATTTGTTGCTGATATACAGGAATGCCTTTGATTTATGCGTGTTGATTTTATAGCCTGCCACTTTGCTGAATTCATTTATTAGCTCTAATAGTTTCTTTGTAGACCCTTTTGGGTCTGCTAGGTATAGAATCATGTCATCTGCAAATAGTGATAATTTGAGTTCTTCTTTTCCTATTTTTATGCCTTTAGTTTCTTTCGTCTGTCTAATTGCTCTGGCCAGTGATTCGAGAACTATTTTGAACAGAAGTGGTGAGAGAGGGCATCCCTGTCTTGTTCCCGATTTTAGAGGGAATGCCTTCAGTTTTTCTCCATTCAGAATGATGCTAGCCTGAGGCTTAGCATAGATTGCTTTTACAATGTTGAGGTATGTTCCTGTTATCCCTAGTTTTTCTAGAGTTTTGAACATAAAGGGATGCTGTACTTTGTCGAATGCTTTTTCCGCATCTATCGAGATGACCATATGGTTCTTATTTTTAAGCCTGTTGATGTGGTGAATAACATTTATTGATTTCCGTATATTGAACCAACCTTGCATCCCAGGGATAAATCCTACCTGATCATGGTGCACAATTTTTTTGATATGTTTTTGTATCCGGTTCGCCAGAAGTTTATTGAGGATTTTTGCATCTAGGTTCATTAGAGATATTGGTCTGTAGTTTTCTTTCTTTGAAGTGTCTTTGTCTGGTTTAGGAATCAGGGTGATGTTGGCCTCATAGAATGAATTTGGAAGTTCTCCCTCTTTTTCTATTTCCTGAAATAGCTTGAAAAGTATTGGTGTTAATTCCTCTTTAAAGGTTTTGAAAAACTCTGCTGTATACCCATCCGGTCCTGGGCTTTTCTTAGTTGGTAGTCTTTTGATGGTATCTTCTATTTCCTCAATTGATATTGGTCTGTTTAGGTTGTCAATATCCTCCTGACTCAATCTGGGCAAATCATATGACTTAAGAAATTTATCGATGCCTTCACTATCTTCTATTTTATTGGAGTATAAGGATTCAAAATAATTTCTGATAATCTTCTGTATTTCTGAAGTGTCTGTTGTGATATTGCCTTTTTCATCCCGTATGCTGGTAATTTGAGTTCTCTCTCTTCTTCTCTTTGTTAGCGTGGCTAAGGGTCTGTCGATTTTATTTATTTTTTCAAAGAACCAACTTTTAGTTTTGTCAATTTTTTCAATTGTTTCTTTCGTTTCGATTTCATTAATTTCAGCTCTGATTTTAATTATTTCTTGTCTTCTACTTCTTTTGCTGTTGTTTTGCTCTTCTTTTTCTAGGATTTTGAGTTGAAGTATTAGATCATTTATTTGTTGGTTTTTTCTTTTTTTAAGGAATGAACTCCAAGCAATAAATTTTCCTCTTAGAACTGCTTTCAATGTGTCCCATAGATTCCGATATGTTGTGTCTGTGTTTTCATTTATCTCTAAGAATTTTTTAATTTCCTCCTTGATGTCTTCTATAACCCATTGATCATTCAGTAACCTATTGTTCATTCTCCAAGTGATGCATGATTTTTCCTTACTTCTTTTATCGTTGATTTTCAATTTCATTCCATTATGATCAGATAATATGCATGGTATTATCTCTACTCCTTTATATTGTCTAATAGTTGCCCTGTGACATAATATATGATCTATTTTTGAGAAGGATCCATGTGCTGCTGAGAAAAAAGTGTAACTGCTTGATGTTGGGTGGTATATTCTATATATGTCAATTAAGTCTAGGTTATTAATTGTGTTATTGAGCTCTATAGTTTCCTTATTCAACTTTTGTTTGGAAGATCTGTCCAGTGGTGAGAGAGGTGTGTTGATGTCTCCCATGATTATTGTATGGTGGTCTATTAGACTCTTGAACTTGAGAAGAGTTTGTTTGATGAACATAGCTGCACCATTGTTTGGGGCATATATATTTATGATTGTTATGTCTTGTTGGTGTATGGTTCCCTTGAGAAGTATGTAGTGTCCCTCTTCATCCCTTTTGATTAACTTTGGCTTGAAATCTATTTTATTTGAAATGAGTATGGACACTCCTGCTTGTTTCCGAAGTCCATATGAGTGATATGATTTTGCCCAACCTTTCACCTTCAGTCTATGTATGTCTTTTCCTATCAAATGCGTCTCCTGAAGGCAGCATATTGTTGGGTCTTGTTTAGTGATCCATTCTGCTAGCCTGTGTCTCTTAATTGGTGAGTTTAAGCCATTAACATTTAGAGTTATTATTGAGATATGGGTTGTTCTTCCAGCGATATTTGTTCATTTATGTTACTAAACATGGTTTGTTTTCCTCTTTGATTATTCCCCCCCACCTTTACTGTACTACCTCCCGCTGTTGGTTTTCATTGGTATTTTCCATTTCCTCTTCCTGTAAAATTTTGCCGAGGATGTTTTGAAGAGCTGGTTTTCTAGCTGCAAATTCTTTTAACTTTTGTTTATCATGAAAGGTTTTAATTTCATCTTCAATCCTGAAGCTTAATTTCGCGGGATACACAATTCTTGGTTGGAACCCCTTTTCTTTCAGTGTTTGAAATATGTTATTCCAGGATCTTCTAGCTTTCAGAGTCTGTGTTGAAAGATCAGCTGTTATCCTGATTGGTTTACCCCTAAATGTAATCTGCTTCCTTTCTCTTGTAGCTTTTAAAATTCTCTCCTTATTCTGTATGTTGGGCATCTTCATTATAATGTGTCTAGGTGTGGATCTCTTATGATTTTGCACATTCGGCGTCCTGTAGGCTTCTAGGATTTGGGATTCTGTCTCATTCTTCAAGTCTGGGAAGTTTTCTCGTATTATTTCGTTGAATAGATTGCTCATTCCTTTGGTTTGGACCTCAATACCTTCCTGTATCCCCATGACCCTTAAGTTGGGTCTCTTTATGTTATCCCATATTTCTTGAATGTTCTGCTCATGGTTTCTTAACAGCTTTGCTGAGCTGTCTATGTTCTTCTCCAGTTGAAATACTTTGTCTTCATTGTCTGATGTTCTATCTTCTAAGTGTTCTACTCTGCTGGTAGTATTCTCAATTGAGTTTTTAAGTTGGTTTATTGTTTCCTGCATTTCCAGGATTTCTGTTTGTTTGTTTTTTATAACCTCTATCTCCCTGTATAATTGATCTTTTGCTTCTTGGATTTGTTTATGTAATTTATTGTCGAAGTGGTCGAAGTGGTCTTTCATTGTCTGATTTTGCTGTCTAATGTCTTCCTTGAGACTCCAGATCATCTGAAGCATGTATATCCTGAATTCTTTTTCTGACATTCCATCTGCTGCAGATATTACCTCTTCTAAAGTTGAGTTGACCTGCATTGCTTGTGGTCCTTTCTTTCCTTGTCTTTTCATACTGATCGCGTTTCTTTCTGCTTGGTGAAACTGTTATGTTATTGATTTTTCCCCCTATATATTTATATTGCTCTTGTATAGCTGCAAAGTCTCCCTCGCAGGCTTTGGCAGTGGCTCTGCCACTCCTCCAATTGAGGCAATGTGCCTTCCACGCCAGGAGGCCGCTGTACCTGTACTTTCGATGGGCCTGTTCTTTCGGTGGTCAGAGGTCCGCCTACCTTGCAGGCGTGAGCAGCGGCTTTGCCCCTCCACTGGCCACTAGGCCTGTTCTGTCTGTCGGTTGCAGATCTGTCTACCTAAAAGGCGCTGGTGGCGGCTCTGCCCCTCCCCCGACCGGGGCTATGTATCTGGCGGGCCACTGGGCCTGTTTTGTCGGTGGTCACTGTTCCGCCTACCTTGCACACGCGTGGAGCAGCTGTTTCATTAGTGCCTGGGCACACTCTCCTTGTTTGCCTCCCTCAGGCCCTAAGTTTGTAGAGCTTGGGGCTGAGAACCCCCAGCAAATTTGCTTACCTTCTGGTAGCCACGCCCCCGTATCTGGTGCAAGAGACCTCAGTTGTCAGCACTGGTGGGAGCTGTAGCTGGGAGACCCGCGCCGCGCGGCTCCCGCCGGCTCCTGCGTCAGCGCCGCCTCAGCTCCCGCTGGTTCCCGTGCCGCTGCTGCGGCTCCCGCCAGCTCCGGCCGGCTCCCTCGCCGCTCCTGCTAATTTAGAGTCCGCTGGGAAGGAATCTCTTTGGCCGATCTTTGGTGACTTCCCCTCTCTGCTATGGCGGGCCCCTGGCTCCTTGCAGGAGTGACCAGAGGGAGAGGTGGAACTGGCTTGTCTCTGGTCTGACACAATCTCTGGTTTTAGATCCCAGTTCGCTAATTCATAGAGGTTTGGTTAGATTTCCTTCCCATCCTCTCAAGGGGGGGAGCCCTTTCCTGGGTGGGCAGGGCCGTTAGCAGAGCCGGAAGGGCACGTGCCTTCTGTCGGGCCAGGCAGGGACCCTTCTGGCTGCACTGGGCCGGCGGGGGCGCCCACAGAGCCAGGCAGATGGCGCCCGCGTGGCTAAGAGCCGGGCGGGGTCCCTTCTGTTTCTTTGAGTAGCCTTACCCCCTGAGAAATTATCTATGGTGGCCCTCGTCCAGTAAGGGTCCTAAGCCCAACTGTAAGACCTAAGGATCCATTTCACACCCTCTTGGTTGACAGACTTAAAGCTCTTGAAAGAACTCAGTGATACCTGTGAAAATAGCTGGCCACTGCCTACCAAACTGTGTACCAGGGGATTCCACATCCATATCAAATAAGAGACTTCATGTATGTAAGATGACATCAGGTGTCATCCCTGGAACCCTGCTGAAAAGGACCATACCAGGTGCTACTTATAACACCTACAGTGGTAAAGGTATACAGAATCACTTCCTGGATCCATGCCTCTCATCTCAAGCCTGCTCCTTGTCCAGAATCTTTCTGGAAACTGGAAAAGACTGGTAACAGTTTCAAATTGTGTATTCGCCATGTGGATAAGGTTATATACTCTCCCCTTGGCCACAAGTAGTCCTAACCCTCATCAGCCTGTTAAGCAGCGATGGGTGATCACAAATCCTACTGGAAAAGAGTATAATCTATCTCGCATACAGCCCCCTTAGGGACCTGGTGGCCATCTCTCCACCCAGACATTTGTCAGCTGGCCATAGGTCTTTTTTATTGGGATATCCCTGATGAAGAAAATCCCACTAAAATACCATTAAATCCCTTCCGTACCATAGATAATGGAAACAAACATTATGGATGTAGGGACACGCGAGCCAGATGCAGTTGGCTAGCCTAGATTACTATGTTTGCCCAGCAAACTATCAAAGCCACAAACAGTAATGGCTGTGTGGGGGAAAAGCCGACTTCTTCTGTATTTCATGGAGATGTGATCATACAGGGGCTGCCTGATGGAACCCCAATACTTCATCAAATTCAGTACACAGCATTGGCCATATTACCAAGTAGAAAACAGAAAAAGGATGGCCCCCAGAGGGGTCTCTAGATCCTCAAATTTTGCGTGACCTTTTTAACTTCTGCAAGTGCTCAAAAGGGTGAAAGGAGATTCCCCTATGTGGAAGCCTTTTCCCTCCTTCACTCACATCCTGAACTATGCTTCTCCAATAGATTTTTATCCTCAGCCTTCTGCTCCAGACTCTCTGCTGTCACTCCCACCTCAGCAACCTGATTTCTCCCCTCCAATTACTAGATCAGAAACCCAAACCTCCACCAGTTCTCAGACAATTGCCCACTAGTGAGGTAGCAGGTACTGAGGTACCCCTCCACTGACTCATTCCTCTCTTCTCCTGTCAGTGCCCTCACCGGGTCCCACCAGGTCCTCTTTCCAGCTAACCCAAAGCTCAAACGAGCTGAGGAGAGCTCTCAGACCCTTATCCAAGATGTAATATAAATGGCCATTAAAGTTGCTTTGTCATCACTGAAAACAGGTTACTAAAATTTAAAGTCCCTCACAGAATTTTGGGATACTCACTCCCATTTTCTGCTCTGCTCTACCTGTTCTACTGCTGAAGTTTTGTTGCTAGGAAATTCCCAAACCCCTTTCCAATTATTCTTTTACATCTCTCTTTTTCCTCATTCTCAGATCCTCAGAGCTTCTCTCAGCCCCACCTTCCCCGTATTCCCCCTCTGTAACAGGCCCACAGAAAAGTCTTAAATGTCCTTCTCCAGAAGTCTTCACCATGGCTGAATTTAGAACTTTCAGCATAGAGTTTCTATAAAGAGTTCAATGTAGATAAACTTTCTCTTTTTGTATTGCCCTGTTCTACTTGGCCAATGGCTAAAAAACTCAGTACTTCTAAGCTAGACAACCCCTAACTTGTTTTTCACAAAATATGTGAACAAGGCCTCTGGCCTTCAGCTGGGGCTTCACAGAAATGGCTACATTTCTAAGATAAAGAAATTACCAAATGGGCTCCGTTGTAACAGCTGGCAGGGGGAAAATAAGAAAGGGAATAAAAAGCTCTCCCCCTCCCATGTGTCCTTGAAAATTTAACTTGCCCAGAATAGAGGAAAAATCAGAAACAAATACTGCTTTTTTGAACTTCTGCAGACTGTAAACTTCTGAGCCCCATCCTTATATGCTGGGTACAAAATTCTGAAACTACCTAAACTTGAGTTTCAGGGGATTAATTGATTACAACAGAAGCAATGCCCTCTGAATCCGGTTGCAACAAAATAGGACTGTTTCCCTGTCTTCAGTGCTATCTTAGGTGCCTTGCCTTGTCTGTCCCTACAACAGCATAATTCTATATACTTAAACATTGTTTATGTTTTCATGAAATGGTCAACAGATGGGATTAATTTTGAAATGGTGCAGATGTTTCCCAGAGTGCTCTATCATGATGCAGGTTCGTTTGAATATCAAATGGGGGGGGGCATACAACCGGTTCCAGTGGGAACATGTATCGCTCACTTTAGCCATCCTATTATGAATAGGAGTTGCTGCACGGGTGGGCACAGGAGCCACTGCCATTGTCCATGGGACACAACAAATGACCCAATTAGAAGCAGCAATAGAGCAAAACTAAGATATTAGAAACCCCCATCAGTGCTTTGCATGAATCTTTAACCTCCCTCTCTGAAGTTGTTTTACAGAACAGTTGAGGGTTGGACCTCCTCTTTATTAGAGAAGGGGGCCTTTGTGATGCATTGAGGGAAGAATGTTGTTTTTATGCTGACCATACTGGAGTTGTAATAAAATCTATGAGTAAATTTAAAAGACACCTTGAAGAGCATCAACAAGAGAGAGAGGCCCAAAAAGGGTGGCTTGAGTCTTGGTTCACACACTCCTCCTGGTTAACTACGTTTTTATCAACCTGGCAGGTCCAATAATAATCCTCATATTATTGCTAACTATAAAACCCTGTTTGCTCAACCGTGTAATTTCTTTTCTGCAGGCTCAAATTGGACCAGTTAAACTTATGGTAATACCCCACTAGCAGACATAGAATGTGACACCCTCCAATGATCATTTTTATGATTAAAAGTAGCCAGAAGAAGAAGTGGGGAATTAAAGGTTAATAAAATAGGTACTTGTCACTTCTTGTTTTTCTGTATGCTTAACAAAACACTGTTGAAATCTTGAGAAATGCTTGCAAATCTTGTTCCCAGAATGTTCTGTCCCCAACTGCCCAACTGCAGAATGTACTCCCTCACCCAGTTGCACGCAAACCACCCACTCGCCCTGACCCATCAATAAAATTCCCTTCCTGCCCTCTCCAGGGAAAGTATATAAGCTCTACTTAAGCTATTCTCAGGGCTATCTGCTCGATTCAAGTGATCTCTGTGCCCCAGCATGCTGGACACCCAAAAAACCCTTTGATGTTGCATGAGATAGTCCGTTGGTTGTCTCCTCCTCTGAAGCTCGCCCCACATTTACTTGGATGATTGAATGTAGAAGAGAACATCCAGTCAAAAAGGGATAGTCTATGGCATTAGGAAGATAGTCAGTACTTTTAGGAAGAAGGGTGAGTATAGGAATTGGAAAAAAAGTTCTTTAGCAATAGGGTTTTGATTAGAGAGTGAATGTAAATGTCAGCACAGGTGAAGAGTCAGTCACAATGATGAACTGGGGAAAATATGTAGGAAAGCAGATATCAATAGAGACATTACGAAAACAGGCAAAGTATAAAGTGAGTGATAGGATTAGATATTTTGAACAGGGTTGAGTTTACATATATAATCTTAGGAAGAAACAAATATGTAGTCACAAATAGGATTGATATTTGAGATCATTAGGCAAATTTCAGGTGGATGAATATTTCTCAGAATAATCTTGTGAATAGTTGATTATAAATCCACATACATAAACATGAATGAATTTAGGGAGTGTATATAAGACACATATATTTCATATTTTGAAAAATCTGGAGAGTGTATATATATATATATATATATATATATATATATATATATATATATATATAAAACACACACACAGACAAAAAAGTAGCAATATATATGTCAATCAAAATTCATTATAAAATATGCATCATCCAGAGATCTAAAAATATTAATTTTACTGAACATGGATTTATGTATAATGCTGTTCAACTAGCAAGCTCACCCATAGGTTGAATATCCAATTCCAACAAGTTTAGTAGGAGTGATCTCTTCTAACAATTTGTATCTGCCAAGTCAGCCACCTCACAAGAATGTACGTGTGGTACCAGGTAGGAATCTATATGTGCATATAAGAATACAGAGAAAGGGAGACAGGAATTCACATATTTGTTAACCTTAAAAATACATGGACAACTATTTCAACAACAAATCGACTAGATTCATAACTCCAACTCTGTATCATGCAAAAGGCAAGTCCAACAATACACCAGGCCTACTCTGAACTGCTTGTATTTCTATTCTGTTTGGGTTAGTTTTCTCCATCATATTAGAATTAGTAGTCAGAGTCTGGTCGGGTATGGGTTAGAGTCAGGGATTCAGTATTTTGAATGGAAAATAGAAAACTGAATCCAATGTGTATGCAAATATATGCTACAGAAAATTCTTCCCACTCTCCTCCTGAACAATGCCTTGACATTACCTTCGCCCCAAGTAAGACACAATTAGAGGAGAAGAGTTAGAAAATCTGTGAATACCTATCAGGAATGGAAAATGCTCCAGATTTCACATCTTTGGAGGTGGTAGAGGAGTTTCCAAAAGTAAGGGACAGGGTAAACACTCCACAAACATGGAGCTCTGCTGGCCTAAAGACTTTTTGAGAACCTGCCTTTGAGGTTGGGCACTTAAAATATATGTTGTTTTCATTAGCTTTAGCTTTATTTGTAGTGAGACAATCAAAGCTCGATCTGCTTCTATGTGACCTGGAGGACATGGTTATTTATTTTTCAATAAAAATGAGGCAGCAGTGCTGAATTCTCTCTTTGTAGGTAAACTGTGGCCACTGAGGGCTAAGTGTCTCCCCGTGTGGACTGTGACACAACTTGGTCATCCTCCAATTATCGTCGTGTTTTTTGCTGCTGCACTGGGAGTTTGGTATTTGCTTCATGAAATACAATGAGTTCAAATGGGAGACAGTGCTGAAGGGAGTTCTGTCAGCTGTGGTGGGCATGGTCTCCAGGAGAATGCACCAACCAGGGTTCTATGCCACGTAGCTTGCCCCCCTTGACAATAGCAACATGATTCTGAACATTGCCCTAAAACCTCTCCATATAAAAATATGCCTTTACGTATATGGGTCTGATTGCTGCACCATGTCAGTCTCAAGCCATTTGGAAGCCAATGGAAGATCCACATGGCCCCACCACAGATGTTTTATCACTCACTTGCATAACACTTCTCTAGGCCCACTACTCACCAGGCTCCTACTTACTAGCATCTCTGTTCTACACCATTTTCACGAAACCCAGTCAATCAAGGCCCTGTCTGGTATATTCATGATCATCAACAGGACATCAAAGGTTCTCCAGTGACATCTGGTCATGGGAATTTTAAAAATTTCATGGTAATTATCTAGCAATTTTTCATGGATGAAGTTGGAGGCACTGTGGGTTTCAATTCATTCAGGAACCCTTAAAGGGTTAGGAAACTAATTTCAGGCAAAGCTCTGGAGTACTCTCACATGCAAGGCTACCCAATGAGTGGCCAAAAAGTCACATGAAGCGAGGCCAATTGAGGTCTATAAACCGAGGTCCATGTGGGTTTTGAATCTCTATAATGCATGCCAAGTTTTTCAGAATAAAATCATGTAATATCCTGGCTGAGATTCGCAGTGTTCTGTGGAAAGCCAACCTGTGCCTAGATCTCAGGTTCCAATGGCAACTTCATGCCTGGCCTCCTAAAATCCCAACACAATTCATGGCAATACTTCTCTCAGGTCAGTTCCAGAACTCAGTCTATAAGGAGAATCACACCAGAGTTCAAGTCCAGGTGGACCCAGACAACTCTTCCAACCGCTACTCAAATGAAAACAATTAAAACCAGAATACTCCCTCATGGCCCTATTCTTCTTCCATATAGACACTAATCATAACCTCTTCCTGGAGTTTTCCATGAGTTGTGCAGCCCAAGAAAATGTCCAAAATAAGCTTCTTGCACCTCTTTTGCCTAACTTCAGCGTGGCCTGGGCACCCTTCCTGTGAACCTGGAGTGATCAAATAGGCCTGCCCTTAATACTGCTCCGCTTATCCAATTTGAGGCTCTCTGACTGTGGGGTCTAGATTCTTTATGTGAATTGGAGTCATGAGAAAAGCCAGGACAGTGTCCAAAATCAGCTCGCTTTTTCCTCATTTGCCTAAAGTCAGGGTGGCCTGGACACCGTTTCTGTGAACCAGGAGTGATCAAATAAGCCTGCCGTTAATACTTCTGTGTTTCTCCAATTTGAGGCCTACTGATTTCAGGTATCAATTTCTTATGTGATTTGGAGTTACTCGAAAACCCAAGCACCTCTGCAGGGAATTGAAGAACTCATTTGACCCAAAGAATCCCTATTCTCACTTGATGGAGTTCAGGAACCTAACAGAGGAAGGCAAGAGACTTCATCCATAATGAATGATTTTTTTGCCATTATGGTTTTGGATGCACACATGGGATCATTCTTTAGATGCATCAGGTGCTGAGAATCTAACTCAAAGCCACACACATGGCCAAGAGACTAATTCAGACACATCCCTTCCCAAAGCAATTAAGCAAAGAGCCACAGGTGATGCCATTCATTTCCATTTGAAAACTGTTTACTTCAGGCTTCACAAAGGGGTGGATTGAGGCAAAGAACTTCCTGACATACAGTGAAAAACAACAATAAGTAAGCAAAAGGCCCAAAGCAGGGTTTCTCCACTGAGACTTTCCTGGTCACACTGATATCTGAGTTTTCTGAGATGCTCGCAATTCTCTTCAGCTATCCAGTACATGGCCATGTCACAGAGTTGGAGGTGGTACATATTTTGAACACAAATCCATGAGCCTATTCTAGAGAGTGGCCAGAATTCAGGAAGAAAACAGCAACTTAGAAAGATAGCAGGAGTTGCACATCAACAAGACAAGCTGCACTCCATTCATATATTGGGCAGGTTGAAATATGGGAAGATTTACACTTGACAGGACACATCCATTATGCATTCTCTTTTCCAATGTCTACAACAATGGACACAGTGGGATACACAGACATAGAAACACTCACCTTGTGAAACAACTTACTAGAAACTGTCCACTCCAAACCAAACCGCCTTTCCCATCTATTCTCAGAACATGAGACAAAACAATAAACCAACACACACTCCCACAAAGGCACCTCCTTCACCCAAGTAGGTCTGTGACTATCCAGAGTGTCCTCTGACTGGTGGGCCATACTATGTTCCCCTGAAATGGTCTGTCTTCTCTCAGATCTGGTTTCCTTGGCCAACTCTGTGCAGTTGTCAGGAGCCAGTGGTGAACCACTATCTGCTTTCTCAGGAAAGGTCCATCTTCAGAGCTTTCCTGGCATTTGGCCATCCTCACATCATTAGGTACCAAGAAAACTGACTCTGTCCTTGGTAAATCCAAACAAGTGAGCCCACTGGGACTGGGACTGGGACTGCCTCTTGGTGCCTGGCTTTTTGGATACCAAGTTCAGACAGTTCCATCACCAAGGAAATGAGGTATGTCACTTTCTTTGGAACTGAATGAGGTCACTGCCTTGGCAACGACTTTGTCCTAACACTTGCTTCCAAAGGTCCCATGAGATGGAGCCTTCCCCTACTTCCTGTGACACTTTCACAAGGTAGTATGGTATATCAACCATTGGCACCCAAGAACAGCTCTCCACACAGGCCTGGTTTGGTCCATCTTCTCTACAATAAGAAGAGAGAGGCTGATTCATACATATCCCTTCATCCTGACCAGGTTGTTTGCCATGGAAGATGACTTTTGCTCTCTCAGGTCCTTCATACCTGCCTACAACTTCTCCAGGTATCATTTCTGCATGGACCTTTGAAGTTCTCAGCAGGTGGAAGGTCCCCAAGTTTCCTGTATTGTAAAAACCACTCTGTCCCTGTTCTTCTGTAAAATGAGATTGAGGGAACAGAGTATGTTTAGGGTTAATAACAGGTTTGATTTGGGTTACGAATCATTCTGTGCGATGAATAATGCTATTGGGAACCTGCGATATTTACAAGAATATAGAGGTGAAATATAAGTATGAAAACAGAAATCTAGGTATGATTTGAAGCCCAGAAGGACATTGGGCCCTTGATTGGGATACTTAGCTTTGAATTATGCTCTGCAAAATTGTCTCAGATAATTCGATATACAATGGCATAGGACATTTTATTGAATGTAGAAGAGAACATCCAGTCAAAAAGGGATAGTCGGTAGGATTAGGAAGATAGTCGGTAGGTTTAGAAAGAAGAGTGAGTATAGGATTTGGACCAAAAGTTCTTTAGCAATAGGGTTTCGATTATAGAGTGAATGTAAATGTCAGCACATATGAAGTGTCAGTCACTAGGATCAACTTGGGAAAATTTGTTGAAAAGCAGATATCAATAGAAACATTATGAAATCTGGCAAAGTATAAAGTGAGTGATAGGATTAGACATTTCCAACAGGGTTGAGTTTGAATATATAAATTAGGAAGAAACAAATATGTAGTCACCAATAGGATTGACAATTGACAGCATTAGGCAACCTGGACATGGATGTTTTTAGTAATTCATGTACACTTTACATTTAGGCTTTGGTACAATCATAAATGTGACCTTTACATTTTTTTGTCCAGAATATTACTTTGATAAAATGTATATGTACATCAGGTGACATGAGTATGTCTTCCACCATTTCTGCAAGCAATATATTGAAGATGTAAAATTAGAATCGGGGGTACAAAGAGGTGTACCCTGTGTCTATGAATATAGAGATAAAGAATGAATAGACCGTAATGTGAATGAATAATATAACTTTTTTCAACTTTAAAAAATGAATTGATCTAACATCTGAAAAATCACAGGAAATCGTATATTGATATACAATCATTCATTCCAAGCAGTTATACATCTAATGGTAATATTCGTGTTTTGGTTTATCATGAAGAGTGTGTGAGTTTTGCTTCAAAAGTGACTATGGAAATAATGTGTTTGGAAAGAAGACTCATGAAAATACCAGTAAAGAAACCCTGACAATACATGTGTTCTGAAGCAAAAAGTGATTAAATTTGAAACAAATGCCTACAAATTTGTGAACTTGTGGATGAAATATATATCCTATGATGTGCAAAACCTGAAGAAATAATAATGTAAAAGTGTCGAATACAAATGAATAAAGAATTACATATCATGTCCCATTGGAATGTACTTGCATTGATGTTAGACTGGGTCAGTTACTTTAGAATAATTAGGATTTGTATGCATCATTCCCTGAAGTTAGTTTTCAGTACTAGGAAACAAATATGTATTTCAGGTGGATGAATATTTCTGAGAATAATCTTGTGAAAAGTTGATTAAAAATTCACATACATGAACATAAATGAATTTAGAGAGTGTATATTAGACACATATATTTCATATTTTGAAAAATCTGGAGAGTGTACACACACACACACACACACACACACACAAAACACTCACAGACATTAAAAAGTAGCAATATAAATGCCAATCGAAATTCATCAGTAAATATATATCATCCACAGATGCAAAAATATTTATTTTACTGAACATGAGTTTACGTATAATGTTGTTCTACTAGGACGCTCCCTATAGGTTGAATTTTCAGTTCCAACAACATTTAGGAGGAGTGAACTCTTCTCACAATTTGTATCTGCCAAGTCAGCCACCTCACAAAGATGTACGTGTGATACCTGGTAGGATTCTATATATGCATATAAATATACAAGTGTGAATAGGCTAAAGAGAAAGGGAAACATGAATTCTCATATTTGTTAACTTTAAAAACACATGGAGATCTTTTTCTATTAAACATTGACCAGATTTATAACTCCTACCTTGTATAATGCAAAATGCAAGTCCAACTATACAACATGCCTCCAATGAACTGCTTGTATTTCTATAGGTTTGTGTTATTTTTCTCTATCATATTAGGATGAGTTGTCTGAGTCTAGTATGTATGGGTTAGTGTCAGGGATTCAGTATTTCAAAAGGAAAATTGGAAATTGAATCCAATTGGTATGCAAATATATGCTACACAAATATCCTCCCACTCTCATCCAGAACAATGCCTTGAAATTACCTTCACCCCAAGTAAGACACAGTTAGAGGAGAATAGATAGAAAATCAGTGAATACATATCTGGAATGGAAAATGCTCAGGAGTTCACAACCTTGGAGGTTGTAGAGGAGTTTCCAAAAGTAAGGGACAGGGTAAACACTCCACAAACATGGAGCTCTGCTGGCCTAAAAACTTTTAGAGCAACTGCCTCTGAGTTTGGGAACGTGAAAAATATGTTGTTGTCAGGAGAATTGGCTTCCTTTGTAGTGAGACCATCAAAGCTGCCTCTATGTGACGTGGAGGACATGGTATCTTATTTTCCAATGAACATGAGGAAGCAGTGTTGATTTTCTTCTTTTTAGGTAAACTGTGGCCTCTGGGGGCTAAGTGTCTCCCCGTTGGACTGTGAAGCCATTTGGTCCTCCTCCACTTTTTGTGGGGTTTTTGCTGCTGAACTGGGAGTTTGGTATTTGCTTCATGAAATTCAAGGAGTTCAACTGAGACACAGTGCTGGAGGGAGTTCTGCCATGTGCGGTGGTTCAGAGTCTGCAGAAGAACGCACCAACCACGCTTCTATCCCTCAAAGCTTGCCACATTGCATCCTTGTCCATAGCAACCTGATTCTGAACATTGCCCTGAATCCTATCCATATAACAAGATGCCTTTAATTACAATGGTCTGCTGGCTGCTTCATGTAATCCACAAGCCATTTGGAAGTCAATGGAAGATCCACATTGCTCCAACACAGATGTTTTATCACACTCCTGCCCACCACAGCTCTAGGCCCACTTCTCAGCAGGCTGCAACTTTCTGGCACCTCTGTTCTACACCATTTTCATGAAACCCAGTCAAGCAAGGCACTGTCTGGTACATCCATGATCAGCAACAAGACATCCAAAGATTCTCCAGTGCCACCTGGTCATGGGAATTTCAAAAATTTCATGGTATTTATTTAGACATTTTTCAAGGATGAAGTTGGAGGCACTGTGGGTTTCAATTCATTCAGGAACCAGTAAATGGTGAGCAAGATTATTTCAATGAAAGCTCTGGAGAACCCTCACAGGCAAGGCTTCCCAAAGAATGGCCAAAAGGTCACATTAAGCCAGGCCCATTAAGGTCTACAATATGAGGTCCATGTGTGTTTTCACTCTCAACTATGGCTGCCAAGTCTTTCGAATGAAATCATGTGTTATCTTGGCTGAAATTCCCAGTGCTCTGTGGAAAGCCACTCTGGGGCTAGATCTCAGTTTCCAAGGGTGACTCTCATACATCGCCTCTTAAATCACAACACAATACATGGCAATACTTCTCTGAGATCAGTTCCTGAACTCAGTCTATAAGGGGAATCACACCAGAGTTCAAGCCCAGGTAGACCTTGTTATGTCTTCCAAGTGTCACACAAATATCCACAATTAAATCCAAAACACTTCCACATGGCACTCATCTTCTTCCATTTACACAATCATCATAATCTCTGGCTGGAGGTTTCCATGAGGGGTGCAGCCCAAGACAGTGTCCAATATAACCTCCCTTGCCCCTCATTTGCCTAAAATAAGGGTGGCCAGGACATCCTTCCAGTGAACCAAGAGTGATCAAATAGGCCTGCCATTAATATGACACTGCTTCTCCAATTTGAGGCCTACTGACTGTGTGTTTTAGATTCTTTATGTGAATTGGAGTCTTGAGAAAAACCAAGCACTTATGGGCTAGCCTCTGCAGGGTTTTGAGGAACACATTTGAACCAAATTATCACTATTCTCACATGATGGATGACAGGAACCTTACAGAGGAATGCGAGAGACTTCATCCACACTGACTGCTCTTTTGTCCATTTTGGTTTTGGATGCACACATGGGATCCTTCTTTAGATCCATCAGGTGCTGAGAATCTAAGCCACAGTCTCACACAGGGCCAAAAGGCTGATTCAGACACATTCCTTTCCAAAGCAATTAAGCAAAGAGCCACAGGTGATGCCCTTTCATTTCCATTTGAAAACTGTTTCTTAGGCTCTACAATGGTGTGGCCTGAGGCAAAGACCTTCCTGACATTCAGGGCATCAGAACAATTGGTGAGCAAAAGGCCCAAAGCAGGGTTTCTTCACTTAGAATTTCCTGGTCAAACTAATATCTGAGTTTTCTGAGATGCTCCCATTTCTTTCAGCTATCCAGTACATGGCCATGTCACAGAGCTTGGAGGTGGTACATATTTTGGACAAAAAACCATGAGCCTATTCTGGAGAGTGGCCAGAATTCAGGAAGAAAACAGGAACTTAGGAAGATTGTTGGAGTTGTCCTCCCATAAGTCAAGCCGCAGTCCATTCATAAATTGGGCAAGTTGAGTCTAGACAGGACACATCCAATGATTCATTCTCTTTTCTAATATCTAAAACCACGGACACAGTGGGATACACAGACAAAGAAACACTGGCCTTGTCAAACGACTTACCAGAAACAGTTCACTCCAAACCAAACAAACCGCCTTTCCTACCTATTCTCAGAACATGAGACAAAATCTCAAACCCACACCCACACACACAAAGGAAGCTCCTTCCCCAAGTAGGTCTGTGACTATTGGGAGTGTCTTCTGACTGGTGGGCCAAACTATGTTCTGATGAAATCGCCTGTCCTGTGTCAGATATGGTCTCGTTGGCCAAATCTGTGAAGTTGTCACTAGCCAGCGGTGAGCCACTACCTGCTGTCTCAGGAAAGGCCCCTCTTCAGAGCTTTCCTGACATTTGTTCATCCTCACCTCAGTAGGTACCAAGAAAGACTGACTCTGTCCTTGGTAAATCCAAAAAATAAGCCCACTGGGACTGGGACTGAGACTGGCTCTGGGTGCCTGGCTTCCCGGATTCCAAGTTCAGAGAGTTCCATCACCAAGGAAGTGAGGTGAGATTACTTCCTTCAGGAATTCTTTGAGGTCATTGCCTTGGCAACCACTTTGTCCTATGAGATGGAGGCTGCCCTTACTTTCTGTGCCACTTTTACAAGTTAGAATGGTATATCAACCATAGGCACCCAGGAACAGCTCTCCACACATGCCTGGTTTGGTCTATCTTGTGTACATTAACAAGAGAGAGGCTTATTCAGACACAACCCTTCATCCTGGAAAGGTTGTTTGCGATGGAAGATGACATTTGCTCTCTCAGGTCCTTCATAGATGCCTACATCTTCTCCAGGGATCAAATCTGCATGGACATTTGAGGTTCTCAGCAGGAGGAAGATACCCTACATTCCTGTATTGTAAGACAAACTCTGTCCCTGTTCTTCTGCAAAGTTAGATTGAGGGAAGAGTGTATGGTTAGGGTTAATAACATGTTTGATTTGGGTTACGAATCATTGCGAAGGATGATTAATAGTATTGGGAACCTGCGATATTTATAACATTATAGAGGTGAAATATAAGTATGGAAACAGAAATCTAGGTAAGATTTGAAGCCCAGAAGGGCATTAGGCCCTTGATTGGGATACTTAGCTTATAATTACGTTCTGCACAGATGTCTCAGATAAATCGATAATCAATGGCATAGGACCTTACACCTTGAAAGATTGATTTTAGAAGAGAACATCCACTCAAATTGAGATAGTCGGTGGGATTAGGAAGGTAGTCAGTAGGTTTAGGAAATAGAGTGAGTATAGGACATGGAGCAAAAGTTCTGTAGCAATAGTGTTTTGGTTATAGAGTGAATGTAAATTTCAGCACATGTGAAGAGTCAGTCACAATGATTAACCGGGGAAAATATGTAGAAAGGAAAATATCAATACAGACCTTACGAAATTAGGCAATTATACAGTGAGTGATAGGATTAGACATTTTCAATAGGGTTGAGATTGAATACATAATCTTAGGAAGAAACAAATATGTCGTCACCAATAGGAATGACATTTGAAAGCATTAGGCAACCAGGACATTTATCGTTTTAGTAATCCATGTTCACTTTCCATTTAGTATTTGGTACAATCATAAGTGTGATTTTTGCATTTTGTGCCCAGAAAAATATTGTGATCAAATGTATATGTAGATCGTATGACATGAGTATTTCTTCCACGATTACTGGGAGCAATATTTGAAGACATATAAATTAGTATTGGGGGTACAAAGTGGTGTACCCTGTGTCTATGAATATAGAGATAATGCATGAATAGACCATACTGTGAATAAATATTATAACTGGTTCCACTGTAAATAATGGATTGAATTGATATCTGAAAATATATAGGAAATCATATATTGACATACAATCATTCACTCCAACCAGTTATATATCTAATGGTAATCTTAGGGTTATTGTTTATCATGAAGTGTGTGTGAGTTTTGTTTCAAAAGTGATTATGGAAATCAAAAACAATATGTTTGGAAAAAAGTCTCATGAAAAGACCAGTCAAGAAATAAGGAGGAATCCATGTGTTCTGAAGCAGGAAGTGATTGAAAGTGAAACAAATGCCTATAAATTTTCTAAATTGTGAATGAAATATATATCCTGTTATGTGCATAAACTGATGAAATAGTAATGTATCAGTGTTGAATAAAAGTGAATGTCAAAATACACATCATGTCCAATAGGAATCTACTTGCATTGATGTTAAACTGGGTCAGTTACTGTAGAAATATTAGGATTGTGTGCATTATGCACCAAAGATAGTTTTTTTTTTATTTTTATTTATGGTTGTTCAAAACATTACATAGTTCTTGATATATCATATTTCACACTTTGATTCAAGTGGGTTATGAACTCCCATTTTTACCCTGTATACAGATTGCAGAATCACATCAGTTACACATCCATTGATTCACATATTGCCATACTAGTGTCTGTTGTATTCTGCTGCCTTTCGTATCCTCTACTATTCCCCCTGGCCTCCCAGCCCGTCCCCACTTCTCTCTCTACTCCCTCTACTGTAATAAATTTCTCCCCCTAGTATTATTTTTCCCTTTCCCCTCAATTCCTCTTGTATGTAATTTTGAATAACCCAGAGGGTCTCCTTCCAATTCCATGCAATTTCCCTTCTCCCTCCCTTCCACCTCTCATCCCTGTTTAATGTTAATCATCTTGTCATGCTCTTTGTCCCTATCTGTTCTTAGTTACTCTCCTTATATCAAAGATGACATTTGGCATTTGTTTTACAGGAATTGTGTACCTTCACTTAGCATAATCCAGTCTAATGCCATCCATTTTCCTGCAAATTCTATGATTTTTTCATTTTTCAATGCAGAGTAATAATCCATTGTGTATTAATGCCACATTTTTTTTATCCATTATTCTATTGAAGGGCATCTAAGTTGGTTCCACAGTCTTGCTGTTGTGAATTGTGCTGCTATGAACATCGATGTAGCAGTGTCCCTGTAGCATGCTCTTTTTAGGTCTTTAGTGAATAGACCAAGAAGGGGAATAGCTGGGTCAAATGGTGCTTCCATTCCCAGCTTTCCAAGAAATCTCCATACTGCTTTCCCAATTGGCTGCACCAATTTGCAGTCCCACCAGCAATGTACAAGTGTACCTCTTTTCCCACATCCTTGCCAGCACTTCTTGTTGTTTGACTTTATAATGGCTGCCAATCTTACTGGAGTGAGATGGTATCTTAGGGTGGTTTTGATTTGCATTTCTCTGACTGCTGGAGATGGTGAGCATTTTTTTATGTACTTGTTGATTGATTGTATTATTTTGGAGTATAAGGATTCAAAGTAATTTCTGATTATCTTCTGTATTTCTGAAATATCTGTTGTGATATTGCCTTTTTCATCCCATATGATAGTAATTTCAGTTCTCTCTCCTCTTCATTAGCATGGCTAGGGGTCTGTCCATTTTATTTATTTTTTCAACGAACCAACTTTTAGTTTTGTCAATTTTTTCAATTGTTTCTTTTGTTTCGATTTCATTGATTTCTGCTCTGATTTTAATTATTTCTTTCCTTCTACTTCTTTTGCTGTTGTTTGCTCTTGTTTTTCTAAGATTTTGAGATGAAGTATGAGATCATTTATTTGCTGTTTTTTTTCTTTTTCTAAGGAATGAACTCCAAGCAATAAATTTTCCTCTTAGAACTGCTTTCAATGTGTCCCATAGATTCCGATATATTGTGTCTGTGTTTTCATTTTTCTCTAAGAATTTTTTATTTTCCTCCTTGATGTCTTCTATAACCCATTGATCATTCAGTAACCTATTGTTCATTCTCCAAATGATGCATGATTTTTCCTTCCTTCTTTTATCATTGATTTTTAGTTTCATTCCATTATGATAAGATAAGATGCATGGTATTATCTCTACTCCTTTAATTTGTCTAAGAGTTGCCCTGTGACATAATATATGATTTATTTTTGAGAAGGATCCATGTGCTGCTGAGGAAAAATGTAACTGCTTGATGTTTGGTGGTATATTCTATATATGTCAATTAAGTCTAGGTTATTAATTGTGTTATTGAGTTCTATAGTTTCCTATTTCAACTTTTGTTTGGAAGACCTGTCCAGTGGTGAGAGAGCTGTGTTGAAGTCTCCCATAATTATTTTATGGTGGTCTATTAGACTCTTGAACTTGAGAAAAGTTTGTTTGATGAACATAGCTGCACCATTGTTTGGGGCATACATATTTATGATTATTATGTCTTGCTGGTGTATGGTTCTCTTGAACAGTATGTAGTGTCCCTCTTTATCCCTTTTGATTAACTTTGGCTTGAAATCTATTTTATTTGATATGAGTATGGACACTCCTGCTTTTTTCCGAAGTCCATATGAGTGATATGATTTTTTCCAAACTTTCACCTTCAGTGTATGTATGTCTTTTTCTTATCAAATGCGTCTCCGGTAGGCAGCATATTATTAGGTCTTGTTTTGTGATCCATTCTACTGGCCTGTGTCTGTTAATTGGTGAGTTTAAGCCATTAACATTTACAGTTATTATTGAGATAAGGGTTGTTCTTCCAGCCATATTTGTTTATTTATGTTATTAAACATGGATTGTTTTCCTCTTTGATTATTTCCCCCCTTTAATGTCCTACCTCCCACTGTTGGTTTTCATTATTTTCCAATTACTCTTCCTGTAATATTTTGCCAAGGATGTTTTGAAGAGATGGTTTTCTAGCTACAAATTCTTTTAACTTTTGTTTATCGTGGAAAGTTCTAATTTCATCTTCCATCCTGGAGCTTAATTTTGCTGGATACACAGTACATGGTTGGAACCCATTTTCTTTCTGTGATTGAAAAATGTCATTCCAGGATCTTCTAGCTTTCAGAGTCTTTGTTGAAAGATCAGCTGTAATCCTGATTGGTTTACCCCTAAATGTAATCTGCTTCCTTTCTCTTGTATGTTGGGCATCTTCATTATAATGTGTCTAGGTGTGGATCTCTTATGATTTTTCACATTCGGCGTCCTGTAGGCTTTTAGAACTTGGGAGTCTGTCTCATTCTTCAAGTCTGGGAAGTTTTCTCATATTATTTCATTGAATAGATTGCTCATTCCTTTGGTTTGGACCTCTATACCTTCCTGTATCCCAATGACTCTTAAGTTTGGTCTCTTTATTTTATCCCATATTTCTTGGATGTTCTGTTCATGGTTTCTTAACAGTTTGGCTGAGCTGTCTATGTTCTTTTCAAGTTGAAATACTTTGTCTTCATTGTCTGATGTTCTGTCTTCTAAGTGTTCTACTCTGATGGTAGTATTCTCAATTGAGTTTTTAAGATGTTTTATTGCTTCCTGCATTTCTAGGATTTCTGTTTGTTATTTTTTACAACCTCTATCTCCCTGTATAGTTGATCTTTTGCTTCTTGGTTTTGTTTATGTAATTCATTGTTGAAGTGATCTTTCATTGTCTGATTTTGCTGTCTAATGTCTTCCTTGAGACTTCAGATCATCTGAAGAATGTATATCCTGAGTTCTTTATCTGACATTCCATCTGTTGCAGCTATTACCTCTTCTAAAGTTGTGTTGACCTGCATTGCTTGTGGTTCTTTTTTCCTTTTCTTTTCATACTGCTCGTGTTTCTTTCTGCTTGGTGAAACTGTTGTAATTTTGAAATTTTCCTCCTATATATTTATATTGCTCTTGTATATTTGAAAAGTCTTCATTGCAGGGGCAGGGGTGGCTGTGCTTTTCCACCAATTGGGGTGATATATCTACCACGCTGATGGGCCGCTAGGCCTGTTATTCTGATCGGTCGCAGGTCTGCTTACCATGCAGGCGCAGGAGGGTGCTCTCCTCTGCCCCTCCTCCAATTGGTGTGACGTGTCTACCACGCCCGTGGACCCCTGCGGTGTTCTGCCGATCGGTCGCAGGTCTGCCTACCTTGCTTGCGTGGGCGGTGGCTCTGCTCTACCCCTACCCCAATTGGGGTGACGTGACTACCACGCCGGTGGGCCGCTGGGCCTGGTCTGCCGGTTGGTCGCAGGTCAGGATACCTTGTGAGCACGGGCTACAGATCTGTTCTGCCCCTACTCCAAATGGGGTAAAGTGTCTGCCGTGCCAGCAGGCCGCTGGGCCTCTTCTTCTGGTCAGGTGCAGGTCTGCTACCTTGCAGGCGCGGGTGGTGGCTCTGCTCTGCCCCTACTCCAATTGGTGTGTCGTGACTACCATGCCTGCAGGTTGCTGGGCCTGTTCTGGGTATGGGCAAAGGCTCTGCTCTGCCCCTACTCCTATTGGGGTAATGTGACTACCATGCCGGTGACCCACTGGGATTGTACTAGGCACGGGAGAAGGCTCTGCTCTGCAACAACTCCAATTGGGGTGACGTGACTACCATACCTGTGGGTCGCTGGGCCTGTTCTGGGCCCGGCTAGCGGCTCTGTTCTGCCTCTACTCCAATTGGGTTGACGTGACTACCATGCAGGTGTGTCACTGGGTCTGTTCCAGGTGCGGGCAGCTGCTCTGCTCTGCCCCTCTGGCTTGATGACAAAGTGAGAGAGACCCGGGTGTTTGTGACTCACTTTCTTCACCAGGAGACCAACTGTTTCTGTCACTGCTGGTATCAATGAAGTTATCTCCTCTGCTGCTTTCTGATGACATCAGAAATTTGTCATGTTGGTATCCCATGTGAAAGGCAGCATTTCGTTCCCTTTTCTGGGTTACCAAAGCAATGGGTGAGTCCTGACCGGCCCTCACAAGCCGCGTCTCAATCCTGTTGCCACTGCCTATGAAGGCTCGGTTGATATTTACCTCCACAGTATTCAGCAAGACCCGGAACGAGAAGCAGTTTCCGCGGGTTCTTTAGCCCTGGGCCAGATCAGTTCCGAGAGGCGGAATTCGGCCGCTCTGGGCTTGGTGTATGTTCTAATAGGAGCAGGCTCCAAGACGGAGTTTCTGCAGGTTCTTTGGCACTGAGCCTGAGTAATTTGTCTGCGACACAAAGGTGAATGGCATCCTGAAATTACCTGTTCTATACCTGAATGAGCTTCGATCAGTCGAAAACAGGGATGGTGACATCAGCTCTCCAAGATGGTGGCCGCTGGCTTCCTCTGTGGTCTGACCGGTGTGGAGAACCGAATTGGACCGCATCCTTTCCCGTCTCAAACCCAGAATTCAGCACTTAGCACAGTGATTGCATACCTGTCAGGAGCCCACAGAATCCACACCGCTGTATATTTGCATTGCTATCTCTTCGTTTCCCAGTGCACGCCGCAGACTCTAGCCGCAGACCGATTTCCTGAATAAGCAGCATGACCCTCTATGCGGACAAATCACTCGTGTTTGAGCCCGCGTAGCTGATCCTCGTGAGATGGAAATATGTCGACTAGGTTTCGGAGCACCCCAATTTTGCTGGAAATTTCTAACAAGATAGGTTTTAGCCATTATAACTCGTCATTCTCCCGCACAGTGACGCGGTACATGGAGGTGATGCACTCCCTTCACCACCATCATATGATCCCCCAAAGTTAGTTTTCAGTACTAAGAAACAAATATGTATTTCTGGTGGATGAATAATTCTGATAATACTCTTGTGAAAACTTTATTATTAATCCAAATACATGAATATGAGTGAATTTAGGGAGTGCATAATAAGAAAAATATACTTCATATTTTGAAAAATCTGGAGAGTGAAAATATATATATATATATATATATATATATATATATATATATATATATATATACACATACACACACAGACATTAAAAAGTAGCATTATGTATGCCAATCGAAATTCACCAAGAAGTAATATATCATCCACAGATCCAAAAATATTCATTTTAATGAACATGGATTTATGTTGTTCAAATAAGAAGCTCACTCATATGTTGAATTTTCAGTTCCAACAGCATTTAGTAGGAGTGATCTCTTCTCACAATTTGCATCTGCCAAGCCAGCCACCTCACAAAATGTACGAGTGATACCAGGTAGAATTCTATATGTGCATATAAAAATACATGTGTTGAATAGGCTACAGAGAAAGGGAGACAGTTATTCACATGTTTGTTAACTTTTAAAACACATGGAGAACTATTTCAATTAAAATTCGCTAGATTTATAACACCTACCATTTATCATACGAAAGGCAAGTCCAACTATACACCATGCCTCCTGTGAACCTCTTGTATTTCTATTCTGTTTGGGTTATTTTTCTCCACCATATTAGAATTAAAAGTCAAAGTCTAGTAGGGTATGTGTTAGTGTCAGGGATTCAGTATTTCGAATGGAAAATTGGAAAATGTATCAAATGTGTATGCAAATATGTGCTGCACAAAAATCTTCCCACCCTCATTCAGCACAATGCCTTGACATTACCTTCGCCCCACATAAGACACAATTAGAGGAGAAGAGTTAGAATATCTGTGAATACATATGTGTAATGAAAAATGCTCAGGAGTTCACAAATTTGCAGGTGGTAGAGGAGTTTCCAAAAGTAAGGGACAGGGTAAAAACTCCACAAACATGAAGTTCTGCCAGCCTAACATCTGGAGAAACTGCCTCTGAGGTTGGGCAATGAAATATATGCTGTTGTCAGGAGCATTAGCTTCATTTGTTGTGAGACCATCATAGCTGAGTCTTCATCTATGTGATCTGGATGACATGGATTCTTATTTTCCAATGAACATGAGGCAGCAGTGCTGAATTTTCTATTTGTAGGTAACCTGTGGCCACTTGGGTCTAAGTGTCTCCCCTTGTGGACTGTAATTCCTTTTGGTCATCCTCCACTATTCGTGGTATTTCTTGCTGCTGCACTGGGAGATTGGTGTTTGCTTCATGAAATACAAGGATTTCAAATGGAACACAGTGCTGAAGTAAGTTCTGTCAAGTGTGGTGGGTAAGGTTCATCAGGAGAATGCACCAACCAGGCTTCTATCCCACATAGCTTGCCATATTGACCATAGCAACCTGATTCTGAACATTGCCCTAAAACCTCTCCATATAACAATATGCTTTTACATATAAGGGTCTACTGGCTGCAAAATATCAGTCACAATCCATTTGGAAGCCAATGGCAGATCCAAATGCCCCCACCACAGATGTTTTATTACACACCTGCCAACCACTACTCTAGTACAACTACTCAGCAGGATCCAACTTAATGGCATCTCTGTTCAACACCATTTTCATAAAACCCAGTCAATCAAGGCACTGTCTTGTATACTCATGATCAGCAACAGGACATCCAAATATTCTCCAGTGCTACCCGGTCATGGGAATTTCAAAAATTTCATGGTATTGATATAGCCAATTTTCAAGGATGAAGTTGGAGGCACTGTGAATTTTAATTCACTCAGAAACCATTAAATGGTGAGGAAGCTCATTTCAATGAAAACTCTGGAGAATTCTTACAGGCAAGGCTTCCAAAAGTGGCGAAAAGTCAGATTAAGCCAGGCCCGTTGAGGTCTACAATGTATGGTCCATGTGTGTTTCGACTCTCAAATATGGCTGCCAAGTCTTTAAGAATAATATCATGTGATATCCTGGCTGAGATTCCCTGTGCTCTGTGGAAAGTCAACTTGGGCCTAGATGTCACTTTCCAAGGGCAACTCTCATGCATGGCCATCTAAAATTCCAACACAATTCCTGGCAATAATTCTCTGAGATCAGTAAAAGAACTCAGTCTCTAAGGGGAATCACACCAAAGTGCAAGCCTAGGTGGACCCAGAGATCTCTTCCAACCGCCAGACAAATATCCACAATTAAAACCAAACACTCTCACATGGCCCTCATCTTCTTCCATATAGACACTCATCATATTCTCTGGCTGGAGGTTTCCATAAGGGACGCAGCCCATGACAGTGTCCAAAATAAGCTCCCTGCCCCTCATTTGCCTAAAGTCAGGGTGGCCTGGACTCTCTTCCTGTGAACCAGTAGTGATCAAATAGGCCTGCCTTTAATATTGCTTGGCTTCTCCAACTTGAGGCCTTCTAGCTTTGGGGTTTAGATTCTTTAAGTGAATTGGAGTCATGAAAATGAAACACCTATGGCCTAGCCTCTGCAGGGCTTTGAAGAACTCATTTGACCCAAAGGATCCCTATTCTCACTTGATGGATATCAGGAACCTACCAGAGGAAGGCAAGAGAGTTCATCAACAATATCTGATCTTTTTGCCATTTTGGTTTTGGATGCATGCATGGGATCTATCTTTAGATCCATCAGGTGCTGAGAATCTAAGTCACAGCCTCACACAGGGCCAACAGGCTGATTCAGACATATGCCAATCCTAAGCAATTAAGCAAAGAGTCACAGGTGATTCCCATTCATTTCCATTTGAAAACTGTTTTCTTCAGGGTTCACAAAGTGGTGGCTTGAGGCAAAAAACTTCCTGACATTCAACAGAACAATAGGTAAGCAAAAGGAACAAAGAGGGGTTTCTCCACTCAGACTTTCCTGGTCAACAGATATTTGAGATTTCTGAGATGCTAGCCATTTCTTTCAGCTATCCAGTACATAGCCATGTCACAGATCTTGGAGGTACAAATCTTGGACACAAAACCACGATACTATTCTGGAGAGTGGCCAGAATTGAGAAAGAAAACAGGAAATTAGGAAGCTTGTAGGTGTTGCCCATCCATAAGGCAAGCCAGAGTCCACTCATGAATTTGGCAGGATGAATGCTGGGAAGCTTTCTACTAGACAGGACACATCCATTGATGCATTGTCTTTTCTAATGTCTACAACAATGGACTCAGTGGGATAAACACACATAGAAATACTCGCCTTGTCAAAGGACTTAATAGAAATATTCCACTCCATACCACACAAACCGCCTTTCCTACCTATTCTCAGAACATGAGACAAAACCACAAACTCACACCCACACCCAAAAAGGCACCTCCTTCCCCCTAGTAGGTCTGTGACTCCCTGGAGTGTTGTCTGACTGGTGGGCCATTCTATGTTCTTCCAAAATGACCTCTCCTGTCTCAGATCATGTCTGCTTGGCCAGCGGTGAGACACTACCTGCTTTCTCAAGAAAAGCCCCTCTTCAGAGGTTTCCTGGCATTTGGCCATCCTCACATCTGTAGGTACCAAGAAAGACTGACTCTGTCCTTGGTAAATCCAAACATGTCAGACCACTGGGACTAGGACAGGGACTGTCTCTTGGTGCCTGGCTTCCTGGATTTCAAGTTCAGAGAGTTCCATCACCAAGGAAGTGAGGTGAGATCACTTCCTTCAGGATATGAATGATGTCACTGCCTTGGCAACCACTTTGTCCTATCAGTTGCTTCCAAAAGTATCATGAGGTGGAGGCTGTCCTGATTTTCATGGGACACTTTCTCTAGTTAGAATGTTATATCAACCATAAGCACCCGGGAACAGCTTCCACACAGGACTGGTTTGGTCCATGTTGTATACATTAAGAAGAGAGAGACTGATTCAGACACAACCCTCCATCCTGACCAGGATGATTGCCATGGAAGATGACTTTTGCTTTCTGAGGTACTTCATAGCTGCCTTCATCTTCACCAGGGATCATTTCTGCATGAACATTTGAGTTTCTCAGCAGGTGAAGATCCCCTAGATTCCTGTAGTTTAATACCCACACTGTTATTGCTCTCCTGCAAAGTGAGTGTATGGTTACGGTTAATAATATGTTCGATTTGGGTTAGGAATCATTCTGCAGGAAGAATAATGAGATTGGGAACCTGCAATATTTATAAGAATATATACGTGAAATATATGTATGAAAACGGGAATCTAAGAAAGATTTGAAGCCCAGAATGGCATTGGGCCCTTTATTTGGATACTTAGTGTTGAATTATGTTCTGTACAGTTTTCTCAGTTAAATCGAAATACAGTGGCATAGGACCTTGTACCTTGGATGATTGAATGTAGAAGAGAACATCCAGTCAAAAAGGGATAGTCAGTAGGATTAGGAAGATAGTCAGTAGGTTTAGGAAGAAGAGTGAGTATATGATTTGGAATAAAAAGCTTCTTTAGCAATAGGGTTTCGTTTAGAGAGTGAATGGAAATGTCAGCACATGTGAAGAGTCAGTCACAATGATGAACTGGGGAAAATATGTAGGAAAGCAGGTGTCAATAGAGACATTACGAAATCAGGCAAAGTATAAAGTGAGTGATAGGATTAGACATTTTCAACAGGGTTGAGTTTGAATACATTATCATAGGAAAAAACAAATATCTCGTCACGAATGGGAATGACATTTGAGAGCATTAGGCAACCTGGACATGGATGTTATTAGTTATCCACGTTCACTTTCCTTTTAGGCTTTGGTACAATCATAAGTGTGACATTTTTATGGGTTTTTTTTTGTTCAGAATATTACTGTGATAAAATATATATGTAGATCAGGTGGCATGAGTATTTCTTTCACCATTTCTGGGAGCAATATTTTGAAGACGTATACATTAGTATTAGGGGTACAAAGAGGTGTACCCTGTGTCTATTAATATAGAGATAATGCATGAATAGACCATACTATGAATAAATAACGTAACTGATTCCACTTTAAATAATGGATTGAATTGATATGTGAAAATATATAAGAAATCTTATATTGATATACAATCATTCATTCCAACCAGTTATATATCTAATGGTAATATTAGGATTATGGTTTATGATGAATGGTGTTTGAGTTTTGCTTTACACGTGATGATGTTAAACAAAAATAATATGTTTGGAAAGAAGTCTCATGAAAAGACCAGTCAAGAAACATGGAGGAATACATGTGTTCTGAATCAGGAAGTGATTGATCGTGAAACAAATGCCTATAAATTTTCTGTTTTGTGACTGAAATATATATCCCATCATGTGCATGAACTGAAGACATAGTAAGGTACAAGTGTTGAATAAAAATGAAAGTCAAAATACACATCATGTCCCCTAGGAATGTACTTGCATTCATTTTAAACTGGCTAAGTAACTGTAGAAATATTAGGGTTTGTATGCACCATTCACTGAATTTAGTTTTCAGTACTAGGAAACAATATGTATTTCAGGTGGATGATTATTTCTGAAAATAATCTTGTTGAAAGTTGATTATAAATCCACAGATATGAATATGAATGTATTTAGGGAGTGCATAATAAGACACATATATTTTATATTTTGAAAAATCTAAAGAGTATATACATATATATATATATATATATATATATATATATACACACACACACACGCAAATGCACAGATATTAAAAAGTAGCAATACAGGAGATCCATTATGAAGGCAGGCATGGAGAATTCAAGTCTCTGATCTCTTCAGCTGCGCGGGCATAGGGAGTCGTAAACTGTCTAAATGCTGTTTGCTCAGAATCACTAGGCAATATTGACCTGTTGTGAATCTGGGGCGAACAGTCTGGGCCCCTCAGAACACACACAAAGCCCGGATTGGCTGCATTCAAGCTTAGATTCATCTGGTTTTTGTGACTCAGCACTAACATTCCCGCTGAAATAATTGGTCGGGCTTTCGGAATTGACAGAGTTAAAAGCCAACTGAGCCTTCATAGGCAGTGGCCACAGGATTGAAATGGGGCTTGGGAGAGATAGTCAGGACCCACCTGTTGCATTGGTCACCCAGCAAAGGGAACGAACGGTCACCATTTGAATGGGATACCACCATGGCAGCGAACTGACGTCACAGTCGGAGGAGATAACTTCATTGAAACCAGTGCGACAAGTGTGTTATCCCATTGCCATCTCTCTCAACACCGCAGGGAAACCTCAAGGGCCCTTCCCACCTCTGCCGTAATGGCCCCTCCCAGCTCTCCAAGGAGCGCGATACCCAGACCTAGGGAATCAGGATTGGCTCGGGACTCGAGGCGTGTAATTGCCGGCTACCGCTCCCACCAGAGCTGACAATTGAGGTCTCTTACACCACCTACCGGGGCCATGGCTCCCGAAGGGCAAGCAAATTCGCTGGGGTTTCTCAGCCCCAAGCTCTACAAACTTAGGGTCTGAGGGAGGCAATCAAGGAGAGTGTGCCCAGGCGTTCATGGAAACAGGGCTACCAGGAGCAGAGGCCTGGCTTGTAACCAGTATTGTGGTGAGCGTCACAGGTGAGTGGGGCCTGGCTTGAGGAAGCACAAGAGAAGGCCCTAGGCACTCAGGGTTGGAGACCCGCCCAGTCTGGGAGGAAGAGCTGCTGCACAGTGATTGGTTCCCACTTATTGAGAGGAGAAGCTTGGCCCAGTGCGCACAGCTCCAACTACTGGAAGAGAAGTTAATTGAACTCTACGACTGCATGTATTATTACTATTTTTTTATTTGTATTTTTTTCTTTTTCTTTCATTTTCATTTTTGTTGTTGTTGTTCATTAACTTTTTTAAATGTTTTTATTTTTTTAATTTCTTTTATTTTATTATTATTATTAATATTATTATTTTAAATTTTAATTTTCAATTTTTTAATCATCATTATTACTTAAAATTTTCTTTCTTTGTTTTCTATTTTTTTTTGTCTTTTCATTTCATTTCAATTTTTTTATTCCCCCTTACTTGAATTCTACCTGCCTACTCTCATTCTCTTTAGTGACTTCTCCCTTCCCTTCTAATATCTTTCCTCTCAAGCATCAAATAAATTTATAAGAGTAAGCAGTAACTCAGTAGTCAAACAGAACAAGAAGTAACATGAGAAGCATAAAAAAGCAAGGAAGAAAAGGAGTACGAACAATGAAGGACAGCCTACATATTCAAGAGCACCTAGAGTCATCAGAAAAATGGTCATATAAAGAACTCAAGGAATACCTTAGACAGATGGAATGGAACCTTAAAGAGGATACGAGACAGCAAAAACAAACAGTGATAGAACGCATTGAAAATAAATTACATAAACAGATAAAATAAGAAATTAAGCATCTTTATAAGGAGATAGAGATTATTAGAAAAATCAAACAATAATTCTAGAAATCAAGGAAATGATAAACCAAATTAAAAATTCAATTGAGAGAATCACTAACAGTGTAGAGCAAGTAGAAGACAGAATGAAGACAAAATATATCATCTTGAAAAAAGTCTAGCCAACAAAGAAATGCTGTAAAAAATTATGAGAAAACATTCAAGAGATATGGGATAACATAAAAAAAAAACTAATGAGTCATATGGATAGAGGAAGGTACAGAGATTCAAACCAAGGGAATGAGAAACCTGCTGAATGAAATAATTACAGAAAACTTTCCAGAAATAAAAATGGAAAGGGATAAACAAATTGTAGATGCTTACAGGACATCGAGCACACAAAATCACAGTAGACCAATGCCAAGACACATTGTTATGAAGATATCCAATATACAGAACAAAGAGAAAATATTAAAAGCTACCAGAGAAAGGAGGCAGATTACAATCATTACAATCAGGGGTAAACCAAAAAGGTTAACAATGGATTTTTCATCATAGATCCTGGAAGTGAGAAGATCCTAGAACAACGTACTTCAAACACTGAAAGACAATGGATGCCAACCAAGAATTATGTATCCAGCAAAATTAAGCTTAAGGTAAGACAACGAGATAAAAATATTTCATGATAAACAAAACCTAAAAGAATTTGCAGCCAGATAACCAGCATTGCAAAGCATCTTGAGCAAAACACTACACGAGGAAGAAATGAAAATCAACAACGAAAACCATGAGTGAGAAGTGCCTCAGTAATGACAGAGGGCGGGGGAAAAGCTAATCATGGAGAAACAAACTAATTTAAAAAAAAGATATAAGCAAACATGGGTGGCAGTACAAACCATATATCAATAGTAACTCTAAAAGTAAATGGCTTAAATTCTCGAATAAAGTGACATAGGCTTGTAACTTGAAATAAAAAAAAAAAATCCAACAATATATTGCCTCCAGGGGACACATCTGAATGGAAAAGACATACACAGGCTGAAGGTGAAAGATTGGGAAAATTTATACCATGCACACGGTCCTCGTAAGCAAGCAGGGGTGGCCATCCTCCTATCGAATAAAATCGACCTCAAGACTAATTTAATCAAAAGGGATAAAGAAGGACATTATATACTGCTAAAATGAACCATTCACCGACAAGACATAACAATTATCAATATTCACGCAGCAAATAATGGTGCTGCGATGTTCATAAAACAAATTCTCCTCAAGTTAAAGAATCAAATAGACCACAATACAATAATTATGGGTGACTTCAACTCACCTCTCTCACCATTGGACAGATCCTCCAAACAAAAGTTGAAAAAAGAAACTATAGAACTCAATCTCGCAATCAATACCTAGACTTAACTGACATATATAGAATATATCAACCATCATCAAGGGGATATACTTTTTTCTCAGCAGCACATGGATCCTTCTCAAAAATAGACCATATGTTATGCCATAGGGCAACCCTCAGTAAATATAAAGGGGTGGAGATAATACCATGAATTTTTTGTGATCATAATGGAATGAAACTGGAAACCAATGATAAAAGAAGGAAGAAAAAATCATACATCACATCCAAAATGAAGAATATGTTACTGAATGATCAATGGGTTACAGAAGACATAAAGGAGGAAATCAAAAAATTCTTAGAGATAAATGAAAATACAGACACAACATATCAGATTCTATGGGGTACAATGAAAAGAAGTTTTAAGGGGTAAATTCATCGCCTAGAGGTCATTCCTCAAAATAGAAAAGAAAAACAAATAAATGAGCTCACACTTCATCTCAAAGCCTTAGAAAAAGAAGAGCAAAACAACAGCAAATGTAGCAGAAGGCAAGAAATAATTAAAATCATAGCGAAATTGAAACAAAAGAAACTATTGAAAAAATTAACAAAACTAAAAGGTGGTTCTTCAAAAAGATAAATAAGATAGACAGACCCTTAGCCATGCTAACGAAGAGAAGAAGAGAGAGAAATCAAATTACTAACATACGGGATGAAAAAGGCAATATTACAACAGATGTTACATAAATACAGAAGAAAATTAGAAATTATTTTGAAAACCTGTATTCCAATAAAATAGAAAATAGTGAAGACATCGATAAATTTCTTAAGTCATATGATTTGCCCAGACTGAGTCAGGAGGAAACACACAATTTAAACAGACCAATATCAATGGATGAAGTAGAAGAAGCAATCAAAAGACTACCAACCAAGAAAAGCCCAGGACCGGATGGGTATACAGCAGAGTTTTACAAAACCTTTAAAGAAGAATTAATACCAATTCTTCTCAAGTTATTCAGGAAATAGAAAAACTGGGAGCTCTGCCGAATTCATTCTATGAGGCCAACATCACCCTGATTCTGAAACCAGACAAAGACACCTCAAAGAAAGAAAACTACAGACCAATATCTCTGATGAACCTAGATGCAAAAATCCTCATTAAAATTCTGGCGAATTGGATAGAAAGGCACATCAAAAAAATCGTGCACCATGATCAACTTGGATTCATCCCTGGGATGCAAGGAGGGTTCAATATATGGAAATCAATAAATGTTATTCACAACATCAATAGACTTAAAGATAAGAACCATATGATCATCTCGATAGACGCAGAAAAACCATTCAACAAAGTAGAGCATTTCTTTATGTTCAAAACATTTTAAAAACTAGGGATAACAGGAACTTACCTCGACATTGTAAAAGCTATCTATGTTAATCCTCAGGCTAGCATCATTCTGAATGGAGAAAAATTGAAGGCATTCCCTCTAAAATCTGGAACAAGACAGGGATGTCCTCTATCACCACTTCTATTCAATATAGTTCTCGAAAAACTGGCCAGAGCAATTAGAGAGATGAAAGACATTAAAGGCATAAAAATAGGATAAGGAGAACTTAAATTATCACTATTTGTAGATGACATGATTCTATACATAGAAGACCCAAAAGGGTCTACAGAAAAAACTACTAGAACTCATAAATGAATGCAGCAATGTGGCAGGATACAAAATCAACATGAATAAATCAAAGGCATTTCTGTATATCAGCGACAAAACTTCTGAAACAAAAATGAGTCAAAACACTGCATTCCCAATTTCCTCAAATAATTAAATACTTGGGAATAAACCTAACAAAAGAGGTGAAAGATTTATATAATGCAAACTACAGAACCCTAAAAAGAGAAATAGAATAAGATCTTAGAAGATGGAAAAATATACCGTGTTCATGGATAGGCAGAACTAACATCATCAAAATGGTGATATTACCAAAAGTTCTCTATAGGTTTAATGCAATGCCAATCAAAATCCCATAGAAACTTTTTGTAGAAATAGATAAAGCAATCATAAAATTCAAATGGAAAAATAAAAGACCCAGAATAGCAAAAGCAATTCTAAGCAGGAAGTGTGAATCAGGCAGTATAGCGATACCAGATTTCAAACTATATTACAGAGCAATCATAATAAAAACAGCATGGTACTGGTACCAAAACAGGCGGGTGGACCAATGGTACAGAATGGAGGACACAGAAACTAATCCAAAAAGCTACAACTATTTTATATTTGATAAAGGAGCTAATGGCCTGCAATGGAGGAAGGATAGCATCTTCATCAAATGGTGTTGGGTAAACTGGAAATCCATATGCAACAAAATGAAACTGAATCCCCTCCTCTCGCCATGCACCAAAGTTAACTCAATGTGGATCAAGGAGCTAGATTCAAATCAGAGTCTCTGCATCTGATAGAATAAAAAGTTGGCTCCGATCTACATATTGTGTGGTCAGGCTCCAAATTCCTTAATAGGACACCCAAAGAACAAGAGTTAATAATAAGAAACAACAAATGGGACTTACTTAAACTGAATTATTTTTTCTCAGAAAGAGAAACAATAAGAGAGGTAAATATGGAGCTTACATCATGGCAACAAATTTTTAGTCCTCACCCTTCACATGGAGCCCTAATATCCAGAGTATACAAAGTATACAAAGAACTTAGAAAATTAGACAATAAGATAACCAATAACCCAATGGGCCAAGGACCTGAACAGAAACTTCTCAGAGGAGGACATAGAATCAATTAACAAGTATATGAAAAAAATGCTCTCCATTTCTAGCAGTAAGAGAAATGCAAATAAAAACCACCCTAAAATACCATCTCAATCCAGTGAGATTGGCAGCCATTATGAAGTCAAACAACAACAAGTGCTGGCGAGGATGTGGGGAAAAGGGTACTCTTGTACATTGCTGGTGGGACTGAAACTGGTGCGGCCAATTTGGAAAGCAGTATGGAGATTCCTGGGAAAGCTGGGAATGGAAGCACCATTTGACCAAGCTATTGCCCTTCTCGGACTATTCCCTGAAGACCTTAAAAGAGCGTACTACAGGGATACTGCCACATGGATTTTCATAGCAGCACAATTCACAATTGCTACACTGTGGAACCAACCCAGATGCCCTTCAATAGATGAATGGATAAAAAAAATGTGACTTTTATATACTATCGATAATTACGCAGCACTAAAAAATGACAAAATCATGGAATTTGCAGGGAAATGCATGGCACTGAGCAGATTATGCTTAGTGAATCTAGCCAATCCCTAAAAAACAATTACCAAATGTCTTCTTTGATATAATGAGAGCAACTAAGAACAGAGCAGGGAGGAAGAGCATGAAGAAAAGATTAACATTAAGCAGAAACATGACGTGGGAGGGAAAGGGAGAGAAGAGGGAAATTGCATGGTAATGGAGAGAGACACTTATTGTTACACAAAATTACATATAAGAGGTTGTGGGAAAATAAACAAGGAGAGAAATGAATTACAGTAGGTATGGTAGAGAGAGAAGATGGGAAGAGAGGGGAGTGGGGATAGTAGAGTATAGGAAAGGTAGCAGAATACAACAGTAACTAATAGGGCATTATGTAAAAATATGGATGTGTAACTAATGTGATTCTGCAATCTGTATTTGGAGTAAAAATGGGAGTTCATAACCCACTTGAATCTAATGTATGAAATATGATATTCAAGAGCTTTGTAATGTTTTTAGCAACCAATAAAAGAAAAAAAAAGTAGCAACATATATGCCAATAGAAATTCATCATGAAATGTATATAATCCACAGATCGAAAAATGTTCATTTTACTGAACATGGATTCATGTATAATGTTTTTCAACTAGGAAGCTCACCCATAGGTTGAATTTTCAGTTCCAACAGCGTTTAGGAGGAGTGAACTCTTCTCTCAATTTGCATCTGCCAATTCAGCCACCTCACAAGTGTATACGAGTGATATCAGGTAGAATTCTATATGTGCATATAAAAATACATGTGCTGAATAGGCTACAGAGAAAGGGAGACAGGAATTCACATATTTGCTAATTTTAAAAACACATTTATAAGTATTTCAACAAAAAAATTGACTAGACTTATAACTCCTACATTATATAATGCAAAAGGCAATTCCAACTATACACAATGCGTCCTCTGAACTGCTTGTGTTTCCTCTCTTTTTGGCTTATTTTTCACCATCATATCAGGATTATTAGTCAGAGACTAGTAGGGTATGGGTTAGTGTCAGGGATTCAGTATTTCAAATGGAAAATTGAAAAATGAATCCAATGTGTATGTAAATATGTGCTACACAAAAATCTTCCCACTCACATCCAGAACAATGCCTTGACATTACCTACGCCCCAAGTAAAACACAATTAGAGTAGAAAAGTGTGAAAATCTATGAATACATATATGGAATGGAATATGCTCGGGAGTTCACAACCTTGGAGGTGGTAGAGGAGTTTCCAAAAGTAAAGGACAGGGTAAACACTCCACAAAAAGGAGCACTGCTGGCCTAAGAATTCTTGGGAAACGGCTTCTGAGGTTGGGCACTTGAAATATATGTTGTTGTCATGAGCTTTAGCTTCCTTTATAGTGAGACCATCATAGCTGGGTCTGCATCTATGTAACCGAAAGACATGGTTTCTTATATTCCAATGAACATGAGGCAGCAGTGCTCAATTCTCTCTTTGTAGCTAAACTGTGTCCATTGGAAGCTAAGTGTCTCCCAGTGGGGACTGTGAAGACATTTGGTCATCCTCCACTTTTCGTGGTATTTCTTGCTGCTGCACTGGGAATTTGGTATTTGCTTCACAAAACATAAAAAGTTCTTCTGAGATACAGTGCTGGAGGGAGTTCTGTCACGTGTGGTGGGTCAGGGTTTGCAGGAGAATGCACCAACCAGGCTTGTATCCCACATAGCTTGCCCCAATAACCATAGCAACCTGATTCTGAATATTGCCCTGAAAACTCTCCATTTAACAAGATGCCTTTACATATAAGGGTCTGATGTCTGCACTATATCAGTCACAAAAAATTTGGAAGTCAATGGCAGATTCACATGGCCCCACCATGATGTTTTATCACACACCTGCCCACCACTGCTATAGGCCCCCTACTCAGCAGGCTCCAAATTACTCGCTTCTCTTGTTCTACACCATTTTCATGAAACCCAGTCAAAAACAAGGCACTGTCTGGTATACACATGATCAGCAACAGGACATCAAAAGTTTCTGCAGTGCCACCTGGTCATGGGAATTTCAAAAATTTCATGGTATTTATCTAGAAATTTTTCAAGGATGAAGTTAGAGGCACTGTGGGTTTCAATTCATTCAGGAACCATTAAGTGTTGAGAAAGTTCATTACAATGAACGCTCTGGAGAACTCTCACAGTCAATGCTTCTCAAACAGTTGCCAAAAGGTCTCCTAAAGCCAGGCCAACTGACATCTACAATGTGAGGTCCATGTGTGTTTTGACTCTCAAATATGGGTGCTAAGTCTTTCAGAATAAAATCATGTGATATCCTGGCTGAGATTCTCAGGCCTCTGTGGAAACCACCCTGGGCCTAGATCTCAGTTTCCAAGAGTGAGTCTCATGCGTGGCCTCCTAAAATCCCAACACAATTCATGGCAATACTTCGCTGAGGTCAGTTTCAGAACTCAGTCTCTAAGGGGAATCAGACCAGAGTTCAAGCCCAGGTGTACCCAGTCATCCCTTCCATCCGCCAAAAAATGACCACAATTAAAATCAAAACACTCCCACAGGGCCATCATCTTCTTCCATGTAGACACTCATCATAACCTCCAGCTGGAGGTTTCTATGAGCCCAAATAAGCTCACTTGCCCCTCATTTGCCTAAAATCATGATGGCCTGGACACTCTTCCTGTGAACCAGGAATGATCAAATATTCCTGCTGTTAAAGTGTTCCACTTCTCCAATTTGAGGCCTACTGGCTGTAGGGTATAGATTCTTTATGTGATTTGGAGTCATGAGAAAACCCAAGCAAATATGGGCTAGCCTCTGCAGGGATTTCAAGAACTCATTTGACCCAAAGGATCCCTATTCTCACTTTATGGAGGTCAGGAACCTAAAACAAGAAGGCAAAAATATTCATCAACAATGACTGCTCTTTTGGCCATTTTAGTTTTGGAAGCACATGGGATCTTTCTTTAGATTCATCAGGTGCTGAGAATCAAAGCCACAACCTCATACAAGGACAAGAGGCTGATTCAGACACATCTCATTCCAAATCAATTAAGCAAAGAGCCACAGGTGATGTCCATACATTTCCATATGAAAACAGTTTTCTTCAGGCTACACAAAGGGGTGGCCTGAGGCAAAGACCTTCCTGACATTCAGGGTAATAGAAATAGAAGTAAGCAAATGGCCCAAAGAAGGGTTTCTCCACTGAGACTTTACTGGTCACACTGAAATCTGAGTTTTCTTAGATGCTCCAATTCCCTTCAGCAATCCAGTACATGGCCATGTCACAGAATCTTGTGGTGTTACATATTTGGGAAAAAAAACCATGAGCCTATTCTGGAGAGTGGCCAGAATTCACGAAGAAAACAGGAACTTTAGAAGATAGTAGATGTTGCCAATCCATAAGGCAAGCTGCAGTCCATTCATTAATTTGGCAGTATGAATGCGGGGAAGCTTTCAACTAGAGACAACACATCCATTGATGCATTCTCTTTTCTAATGTCTACAACCACGGATACAGTGGGATACACAGACCTAGAAACACTCACCATGTCAAACGACTTACTAGAAACAGTCCACTCCAAACCAAACAAACCACTTTTCCTACCTATTCTCAGAACATGAGAAAAAACCACAAACTCACACCTACAACGGCAAAGGCACTTACTTCCCCCAAATAGGTCTGTGACTATCCGGAGTGTCTTCTGACTGGTGGGCCATATTATGTTCCCCCAAAATGGCCTGTCCTGTGTCAGATCTGGTCTCCTTGTCCAACTCTGTGAAGTTGTCAGGAGCCAAAGGTGAGCCACTACCTGCTTTCTCAGGAAAGGCCCCTCATCAGAGCTCTGCTGGCATTTTTCCATCCTCACATCAGTAGGTACCAAGAAAGACTGACTATGTCTTTGGGAAAAGCAAACAAGTTAGCCCACTGGAACTGGGAGTGGGACTGGCTCTGGGTGCCTTCCTTCCTGGATCCCAGGTTCAGAGAATTCCATCACCAAGGAAGTGAAGTGAGGTCACTTCTTTCAGGAACTGAATATGGTCACTACCTTGGTAACCACTTTGTGCTAACAGTTGCATCCAGGGTTCCCATGAGATGGAGGCTGCCCCAACATCCTGTGACACATTCAGAATTTAGAATGGTATATCAACCATAGGCACCAGGGAACAGCTCTCCACAGAGGCCTGGTTCAGTCCATCTTCTCTTCATTAAGAAGAGAGAGGCTGATTCAGACTATCAATTAATCCTGACCAGGTTGTTTGCCATGGAAGATGACTATTGCTCTCTCAGGTCCTACATAGCTGCCTATATCTTCTGCAAGGATCATTTCTCCATGGATCTTTGATGTTCTCAGCAGGTGGAAGATCATCTACATTCCTATATTGTAAGACCCACACTGTCCCTGCTCTTAAGTAAGTTATACTGAGGGAACAGTGTATGGTTAGGGTTAATAACATGTTCAATTTGGGTTACAAATCATTCTGCGGGATGAATAATGGTATTGGCAAAATGCGATATTTACAAGAGTATAAATGTGAAACATAAGTATGAAAGCAGAAATCTAGGTAAGATTTGAAGCCCAGAAGGGCATTGGGGACTTGAGTGAGATACTTAGCTTTGAGTAATGTGCAGCACAGATGTCTCAGATAAATCAATATACACTGGCATCGTACCTTGTACCTTGGATATTGAATGTTGAAGAGAACATCCAGTCAAAAACTGATAGTCGGTAGGATTAGGAAGGTAGTTGGTAGGTTTAGAAAGAAGAGTGAGTATAGGATTTGGACCAAAAGTTCTTTCGCAATAAGATTTCGGGTAGAGAGTGTATGTAAATGTAAGCACATGTGAAGAGTCAGTCACAATGATGAACTGGGGAAAAATATAGGAAAGCAGATATCAATAGAGACATTAGGAAATCAAGCAAAGTATAAATTGTGTGATAGGGTTAGACATTTTCAACAGGTTTGAAGTTGAATATATAATCTTAAGAAGAAACAAATATGTAGTCAAAAATAGAATTGATATTTGAGAGCATTAGGCAACCTGGACATGGATGTTTTTAGTAATCCATGCTCACTTTCCATTTACGCTTTGGTACAATTTTAAGTGTGACCTTTGCTTTTTGTGTCCAGAATATTTCTGTAATAAAATGTGTATGTAGATCAGGTGAAAAGAGTATTTCTTCCACCAATTATGGGAGCAATATTTTGAAGACTTACAAATTAGTATGGGGGTACAAATAGGTGTACCCTGTTTCAATGAATATAGACATAATGCATGAATAGACCATACTGTGAATAAATAATATAACTGGATCCACTTTAAATAATGGATTGAATAAATATCTGAAAATTTATAAGAAATTTTATATTGATATGCAATCATTCATTCCAACCAGTTATATATCTAACGATAATCTTAGGATTATTTTTTATCATGAAGGGTGTGTGAGTTTTGGTTCAAAATTGATTATGGAAATCGAAAATAATATATTTGGAAAAAAGTCTCATGAATAGACCAGTCAAGAAACATAGAGGAATACATGTGTTCTGGAGCAGGAAGTAATTGAAAGTGAAACAAATGCCTATAAATTTGCTAACTACTGAATAAAATATATATACTGAGATTTGCATAAACTGAAGAAATAGTAATGTACCAGTGTGGAATAAAAATTAATGTCAAAATACACATCATGTCCCATAGAAACCTACATGCATTGATGTTAAACTGGGTCAGTTAAAGTAGACATATTAGGATTTGTATGCACCTTTTACTGAAGTTAGTTTTCAGTACTAGGAAACAAATATGTATTTCGGGTGGATGAATATTTCTAAAAATAATCTTGTGAAAAGTTGATTATTAATCCACATACATGAACATGAATGAATTTAGGGAGTGTATATAAGACACATATATTTCATATTTTTAAAAATATGGAGAGTATATATATATATATATATATATATATATATATATATATATATGTATATACATACACACACACACACACACACACAAACATAGACATTAATAAGTAGCAATATATAAGCCAATCGAAATTCATCATGAAATATATATCATAAAGATGCAAAAACATTCATTTTACTGAACATGGGTTTATGTATTATGTTGTTCTACTGGGAAGCTCACCCATAGGTTGTATTTTCAGTTCCAACAGGGTTTAGGAGGAGTGATCACTTCTCACACTTTGTATCTGCTAAGTCATATACCTCACAAGGATGTACGTGTGATACCTTGTAGGATTCTATTGGTGCATATAAAAATACATGTGCTGAATAAGCTCCAGAGAATGGGAGACAGTAATTCACATATTTGTTAACTTTAAAAACACATGGAGAACTATTTCAATTAAATATTGAATAGATTTATAACACCTACCCTTTATCATGCAAAAGGCAAGTCCAACTCTGAACTGCAAGTATTTATGTACTGTTTGGGTTATTTTCTTCCATCATATTTGGATTAGTAGTCAGAGTCTAGTAGAATACGGGTTAGTGTCAGGGATTCAGAATTTCAAATGGAAAATAGAAAAATTAATCTTCTGACTCTCATCCAGAACAATGCCTTGTCATTACTTTCGCCCCAAGGGAGACACAATTAGAGTAGAAGAGTTACAAAATCTGTGATTACATTTCTGGAATAGAAAATGCTCAGGAGTGCACAAACTTGGAGGTGGAATAGGAGTTTCCAAAAGTAAGGACAGGGTACACACTCCACAAACATGAAGCTCTGCTTGCCTAAAACTTCTTGAGAAACTGGCAGTGAAATTGGGCACTGAAATATAGGTTGTTGTCAGGAGTTAAGCTTCCTTTGTAGTGAGACACTCAAAGCTGTGTCTGCATCTATGAGACCTGGAGGACAACATTTCTTATTTTCCAATGAACACGAGGCAGCAGTGCTGAATTCTCTCTTTGTAGGTAAACTGTGGGCACTGGGGGCTTATTGTCTCCCCGTGTGGACTGTGAAACCATTTGGTCATCCTCCACTTTTCGTGGTGTTTCTTGCTGTTGCACTTGGAGTTTGGTTCATGCTTCACGAAATACAAGGAGTTCAACTGGGAAACAGTGCTTGAGGTAGTTCTGTCACGTGTGGTGGGTCAGGGTCTGCAAGAAAATTCACCAACCAGGCTTCTATCTCTCAAAGATTGCCCGCTTGTCCATAGCAACCTGATTCTGAACATTGCCCTGAAACTACGCCATATAACAAGATGCTTTTACATATAAGGGTCTGATGTCTGCACTCTGTCAGTTACAAGCCATTTGGAAGCCAATGGCAGATATAAATGGCCCCACCATGATGTTTTATCACACACCTCTCCACCACTGCTCTAGGCCCACTACTCAGCAGGCTCCAAAATACTGGCTTCTCTGTTCTAAACAAATTTCATGAAACCCTGTCAATCAAGGCGCTGTCTGGTACACTCATGGTAAGCAACAGGACATCGAAAGTTTCTGCAGTTCCACCTGGTCATGGAAATTTCAAAAATTTCGTGTTATTTATCTAGCCATTTTTCAAGGATGACGTTGGATGCACTGTGGATTTCAATTATTCAGGAACCATTAAATGTTGAGAAAGTTCATTTCAAAGAAAATTCTAGAGAACTCTCACAGGCAAGGCTTTCCAAAGAGTGGACAAAGGTCACTTGAAGCCAGGACCATTGAGGTCTACAATTGGAGGTCCTATGTCTTTTGACTCTCAACTATGGCTGCCAAGTCTTGCAGAATAAAATCATGTGATATCCAGGCTGAGATTCCCAGTTCTTTGTGGAAAGCCACCCTGGTCCTAGATCTCAGGTTCCAAGGGCGACTCTCATGCGTGGCCTCCTAAAATCCCAACACAATTCATGGCAATACTTCTCTGAGATCAGTTTCAAAACTCAGTCTCTACGTGGAAACACCCCAGAGTTCAAGACCAGTTGACCCAGTCATCTCTTCCAACCGCCACACCAATGACCAGAATTAAAACCAAAACACTCCCACATGGCCCTCATTTTCTTCCATATAGTCACTCATCATAACCTTGGCTGGAAGTTTTTATGAGGCACACAGCCCAAGACAATGTCAAAATAAGCTCCCTTGCCCTTCATTTGTCTAAAGTCAGTGTTTCCTGGACAACGTTCCTGTGAACCAGGACTGATCAAAGAGGCATGCCATTAATACTGTTCCGCTTTTCCAATTTGAGGCATACTGACTGTCGGGTATAGTTTCTTTATGTGATTTGCAGTCATAAGAAAACCCAAGCACCTATGGGCTAGCCTCTGCAGGGCTTGAAGAACTCAGTTGACCCAAAGATCCCTGTTATCACTTGATGGAGATCAGGAACCTTACAGAGGAAGGCAAGAGACTTCATCACAATGACTTCTCTTTTGGCCATTTTGGATTTGGATGCACACATGGGATCTTTCTTTAGATCCATCAGGTGCTGAGAATCTAAGCGATAATCTCAAACTGCACTGAGAGGCTGATTCAGACATATCCCTTTGCAAAGCAATTAAGCCAGGAGCCACAGGTGATGCCCATTTATTTCCATTTGAAAACTGTTTTTTTCAGGCATTGGAAATGTGGGGCCTTAGGCAAAGACCTTCCTTACATTCAGGGCATCAGAACAATAGGTAAGCAAAATCCCAAAGCAGATTTTCTCCACTGAGACTTTCCTGGTCACACTGATATCTGAGTTTTCTGAGATATTCACCATTCTCTTCAGCTATCCAGTACATGGCCATGTCCCAGATTGTGGAGGAGATACATATCTTGAACACAAAACCATGAGCCTATGGGAGAGTGGCCAGAATTCAGGAAGAAATCACGAATGTAGGAAGGTAGTAGGTGTTGCCCATCCATAAGGTAACCTGCAGTCCATTCATAAATTGGACAGGATGAATTCTGCGAAGATTTCTACTAGACAGGACACATCTATTGATGAATTCTCTTTTCTATTGTCTACAACCACGGACACAGTGGGATATCCAGACATAGAAACACTCGCCTTCTCAAAGGACTTACTAGAAACAGTCCACTCCAAACCAAACAAACCGACTTTCCTACATATTCTCAAAACATGAGACAAAATCAAAAACACACACACACACACACACCCACAAAGGCACATTCTTTCCCCAAATAGGTCTGTGACTATCCAGAGCGTCCTCTGACTGGTGGGCCATACTATGTTCCCCCGATACGGGCTGTGCTATGTCAGATCTGGTCTCCTTGGCCAAAACTGTGATGTTATCAGGAGCCAGCGGTGAGCCACTGCCTGTTTTCTCAGGTAAAGCCCCTCTTCAGAGCTTTCCTGGCATTTGTCCATCTTCAATTTAGTTGCCAAGAAAGACTGACTCTGTCCTTCTTAAATCCAAACATTTGAGACCACTGGGACTTGGACTGGGACTGCCTCAGGGTGCCTGGCTTCCTGGATCCCAAGTTCAGAGTGTTCCATCAACAAGAAAGTGACATAGGTCACTTCGTCTAGAACTGAATGAGGTCACTGCCTTGGCAACCACTTTGTCTTAACAGTTGCTTCCAAGGGTCCCTGAGATGGATCCTGCCCCTACTTCCTATGACACTTTCACAAGCTAGAATGGAATATCAACCACAGGCACCCAGGAACAGCTCTCCACACAAGCCTGGTTTGGTCTATCTTCTCTACATTAAGAAGAGAGAGACTGCTTCAGACACATCCCTTCATCCTGACGTGTTTTTTTTTTTTTTTTTTTTTTTTTGTCATGAAAGATGACTTTCGCACTCTCAGGTCCTTCATAGCTGCCTACATCTTCTTTAGGGATCATTTCTGCATGGACCTTTGAGGTTCTCTGCAGGTTGAAGATCTCCTACATTCCTGTATTGTAAGACCAACTCTGTCCCTGCTATTCTGTAAAGTTAGATTGAGGGAACAGTGTATGGTTACGGTTAATAACATGTTTGATTTGGGTTAGGATCATTCTGCTGGATGAATAATGGTATTGGGAACCTGCGATATATATAAGATTATATAGGTGAAATATATGAATGAAAACAGAAATCTCGGTAACATTTGAAGCCCAGAAGGGCATTAGGTCCTTGATTGGGATACTTAGCATTTAATTATGTTCTGCACAGATGTCTCAGATAAATCTATACACAATGGCATAGGACCTGATACCTTGGATGATTGAATGTTGAGGAGAACAACCATTCAAAGAGGGAGAGTCAGTAGGATTAGGAAGATAGTTGGTAGGATTAGAAAAAAGTGTGAGTATAGCATTTGGACAAATAGTTCTTTAGCAATAGGTTTTCAGGTAGACAGAAAATGTAAATGTCAGCACATGTGAACAGTCAGTCACAGTGATGAAATGGGGAAAATATGTAGGAAAGCAGATATCAATAGCGACATTAGGAAATCAGGCAAAGTATAAAGTGAGTGATAGCAATAGACACTTTCAACAGGCTTGAGATTGAATATACAATCTTAGGAAGTAACAAATATGTAGTCACCAATAGGATTGACATTTGAGAGCATTAGGCAACGTGGACATGGGTGATTTTCATAACCCATACTCACATTCCATTTAGGCTTTGGTACAATCGTAAGTGTGACTTTGCATTTTGTGGACAGAATATTACTGTGATAAAACGTATATGTAGATCAGGTGACATGAGTCTTTCTTGCACCATTTCTTGGAGCAATATTTTGAAGGGGTATAAATTAGTATTGGAGGTACATATAGGTGTACCATGTATCTATGAATATAGAGATAATGCATGAATAGACCATACTGCGAATAAATAATATAACTTGTTCCAACTTTAAATAATGGATTGAATTGATATCTGAAAATACACAGGAATCATATATTGATATATATACATTCATTCCAAACAGTAATACATCTAATGGTAATATTACGGTTGTGGTTTATCATAAAGAGTGTGTGAATTTTGCTTCAAAATTGATTATGGAAATCGAAAATAATGTGTTTGGAAAGAAGTCTCATGAAATGACCAGTCAAAAACAAGGAGGAATACATATGTTCTGAAGCAGGAAGTGATTGAATGTGTTACAAATTTCTTTAAATTTGTGAACTTGTGGATGAAATGTATATTCTATGATGTACAAAAACTGCAGAAATAGTAATGTACCAGTGTTTAATAAAAATGAACGTCAAAATACACATCATGTCCCATAGGAATCTACTTGCATTGATGTTAAAGTGGGTCAGCTACTGTAAAAATATAAGGATTTGTTTGCACCATTCACTGAAGTAACTTTTTAGTACTAGAAAACAAATATGTATTTCAGGTGGATGAATATTTTTAAAATAATCTTATGAAAAGTTTAATATAAAACCACATACATGAACAAGAATGAATTTAGGGAGTGTATAATAGGACACATATATTTTATATTTTGAAAAATCGAGAGAGTATATATATATATATATATATATATATATATATATATATATATATACACACACACACACACACAAAACACACACAGAGACATTAAAAAGTAGCAATATATATGCCAATTAAAATTCATTGTGAAATATATATCATCCACAGATCCAAAAATATTAATTTTACTGAACATGGATTTATGTATAATGTTCTTGAACTAAGAAGCTCACTCATAGTCTGAATTTTCAGTTCCAAAAGTATTAATGAGGAGTGATCTCTTCTCACACTTTGTATCTGCCAAGTTAGCCACCTCTCAAGAATATACGTGTGATACCAGGTAGGAGTCTATATGTGCGTATAAAAATACATGTGCTGAATAGGCTACAGAAAAATGGAGACAGGAATTCACAGATGTGTTAACTTTAAAAACACATGCAGAACTATTTCAACAAAAAATTGACAAGATTTATAACTCCTACCCTATATCATGCAAAAGGCAAGACCAACTATACACCATGCCTCTTCTGAAGTGCTAGTATTTCTATTCTGTTTCGGTTATTTTTCTCCATCATATTAGAATTAATAGTCAGAGTCTAGTAGGGTATGGGTTAGTGTCAAGGATTCAGTATTTCGAATGGAAAATTGAACAATGAATCCAATGTGTATGTAAATATGTGCTACAAAAAATTATTCCCACTCTCATCCAGAACAATGCCTTGACAATCCCTTCACCCCAAGTAAGACACAATTAGAGGAGAAGATTTAGAAAATCTGTGAATAAATTTGTGGAATGCAATATGCTCAGGAGCTCACAACCTTGGAAGTGGTAGAGTAGTTTCCAAAAGTATGGGACAGGGTAAAAACTCCACAAACATGAAGGTCTGCTGGCCTAGAGACTTCTTGAGAAACTGCCTGTGAGGTTGGGCACTTGAAAAATATGTTGTTGTCAAGAGCTTTAGCTTCCTTTCTAGGGAGACCATAAAAGCTTGGTCTGCATCTATGAGACCTGGAGGACATGGTTTCTTATTTCCCAATGTACATGAGGCAGCAGTGCTGAATTCTCTTTTTAGATAAACTGTGGCCACTGGGGGCTAAATGTGTGCCGGTGTGCACTGTGAAGGCATATGGTCATCTTCCATTTTCGTGGTGTTTCTTCCTGCTGCACTGAGAGTTTGGTATTTGCTTCACAAAATACAAGGAGTTCAACTGGGTCACAATGCAAGAGGAAGTTCTGTCATGTATGGTGGGTCAGGTTTTGCAGGAGGATACAAGAACCAGGATCCTATCCCACATATCTTGCCCCCTTGACCATAGCAACCTGATTCTGAACAATGTCCTGAAACCTCTCCATATAACAACTTGCCTTTACATGGCAGGTTCTGCTGGCTGCACCATGTCAGTCACAAGCCATTTGGAAGCCAATGGAAGATCCACATGGCCCCACCACAGATGTTTTATCACATACCTGCCCACCACTGCTCTAACCTACTACTCAACAAAGTCCAACTTACTGGCATCTCTGTTCTACACCATTTACATGAAACCCAGTCAATCAAGGCACTGTCTGGTATATTCATGATCAGCAACAGGACATCAAAAGGTTTTCCAGTGCCACCTGGTGATGGGAAATTCAAAAATTTCATGGTATTTTTCTAGCCATTTTTTAAGGATGAAGTTGGAGGCACTGTGAGTTTCAATTTTTTCAGGAACCATTAAATGGTTAGGAAGCTCATTTCAATGAAATCTCTGGAGAACACTCACAGGTAAGGCTTCCCAAAGAGTGGCCAAAAGATCATATGATGCTATGCCCATTTAGGTCTACAATGTGAGGTCCATATGAGTTTTGACTCTCAACTATGGGTGCCAAGTCTTTCAGAATAAAATTTGTGGTATCCTGGCTGAGAGGCTCAGTGCTCTGTGGAAAGCCACCCTGGGCCTAGAACTCAGTTTCCAAGGGCGATGCTCATGCCTGGCTTCCAAAAATCTCAACACTATTCATGGCAATACTTCTCTGAGGTCAGTTGAAGAACTCAGACTCTAAGGGAATCACACCAGAGTTCAAGAACATGTGGACCAAGTCATCTCTTCCAACCGCCACCCAAATGACCACAATTTAAACCAAAACACTCCAACGTGGCGCCCATCTTTTTTCCATATAGACACTCACAATAAACTCCACTATGGCTGGAGTTTTCCATGAGGGGCATAGCCCAAGACCGTGTCCAAAATAAGCTCTTTTGAACCTAATTTGCCTAAATTCAGGGTGGCCTGGACACTCTTCTTGTGAACCAGAAGAGATTAAATAGGCCTCCCGTTAATACTGCTCCGCTTCTTCAATTTGAGGCCAAATGACTGTGGGGTTTGGATTCTTTATGTGAATTGGAGTCTTGAGAAAACCCAAGCAACTATGGGCTAGACTCTGCAAGGCTTTGAAGAACTCATTTGACCCAAAGGATCCCTAATCTGACTTGATGGAGGTCAGGAAAGTTACAGAGGAAGGCGAGAGACTTCATCCACAAGGACTGCTCTTTTGGCCATTTTGGTTTTGAATGTACACATGGGATCTTTCTTTAGATCCATCAGGACCTGCGAATCTAAGCCACAGCCTCACACAGGGTAAATAAGCTGATTCAGACACATCCTTTCCAAAGCAATTAAGCAAAGAGCCACAGGTAATGCCCATTCATTTCCATTTGAAAACTGTTTTCTTCAGGCTTCACAAAGTGGTGGACTGAGGAAAAGACCTTCCTGACATTCAGGGCAACAGAAGAGTAGGTAAACAAAAGGCCTCAAGCAGGGTTTCTCCACTAAGACTTTCCTGGTCACACTGATATCTGAGTTTTCTGAGATGCTCACAATTCCCTTCAGCTATACAGGACATGGTCATGTCACAGAGCTTCGAGGTTGTACATATCTTAAACAGAAAACCATGAACCTATTCTGGAGAGTGGCCAGAATTCAGGAATAAAACAGAAACTAAGGAAGATAGCAGGTGTTGCACATCAATAAGGCAAGCTGCAGTCCATTCATAAATAGGGCAGGATGAATGCTGTGAAGCTTTCTACTAGACAGGACATATTAATTGATGCATTCTGTTTTCTAATGTCTACAACCACGGACACAGTGGGATACACAGACATAGAAATTCTCGCCTTGTCAAACGACTTACTAGAAACAGTTCACTCCAAACAAAACAAACCGCCTTTCATACCTATTCTCAGAACATGAGACAAAACCACAAACCCACACCCACACCACAAAGGCACCTCCTTCCCCCAAGTAGGTCTGTGACTATCTGGAGTGTCCTCTGTCTGGTGGGCCTTATTATGTTCCCTGGAAATAGCCTGTTCTGTCTCAAATCTGGTCTTTTGGCCAACTCTGTGAAGTTGTCAGGAGCCAGCGGTGAGCCACTGCGTGCTTTCTCATGAAAGGCCCCTCTTCATAGCTTTCCTTGCATTTGGCCATCCTTACATCAGTAGGTCCCAAGAAAGACTGAGTCTGTCCTTGGTAAATCAAAATAAGTTTGACCACTGGGACTGGGACTGGGACTGGCTCTGGGTGCCTGGCTTCCTGGATTCCAAGTTCAGAGAGTTCCATCACCAAGGAAGTTAGGTGAAGTCACTTAATTTTGGAACTGAATGAGGTCACTGCCTTGGCAACAACTTTGTCCTAACAGTTGCTTCCAAGGTTCCCATGAGAGGGAGGCTGCTCCTACTTCCTGTGACACTTTCACAGGTCAGAGAGGTATGTCAACCATAGGCATGCAGGAGCAGCTCTCAACACATGCCTGCTTTGGTCGATCTTCTCTACATTAAGAAGAGAGTGGCTGATTCAGACACATCCCTTCATCCTGAGCAGGTTGTTTGCCATGGAAGACTTTTGCTCTCTCAGGTCCTTCATACTTGCCTACATCTTCTCCAGGGATCATTTCTACGTGGACCTTTGAGGTTTTCAGCAGGTGGAAGATCCTCTATTTTCCTGTATTTTAATACCAATTCTGTCCCTAGTCTTCTGTAAAATTAGATTGAGAGAACAGTGTATGGTTAGGATTAATAACAGGTTCGATTTGGTTTAGAAAGAAAACTACACGGTTGAGCAAACAGGGTCCTACAGTTAGCAATAATATGAGGAATTTTAATGGACCGGCCATGGCAGATAAAAGCGCAGTTAATCAGGTCACTATGTGAACCAAGACTCAAACCTCCCTTTTGGGGCCTCTGTCTCTCTTTGACGCTCTTCAAGTCGTTTTCTTAATTTATTCATAGATTCTTTTACAACTCCAGTATTGTCGGCACAAAAACAACATTCTTCCCTCAATGCAAGCAAAAAGGCACCTTTCTCTCATGAAGAGGAGGTCCAACACTCGCCTGCTTTGTAAAACAACTTCAGAAAGAGAGAGGTTAAAATTCCTGTAAAGCTGTGATGTCGGTTTTTAATGTCTTTAAGGTTTGGCCTATTTCTGCTTCTAATTGTGTCTTTGTTGTGTCTCATGGACTAGCCCACCCCTTAAGCAACTATTATTTCTAATAGGATGGCTAAAGTGAGGGATACAGGTTCCCGCTGGAACCGGGTTGTATGCCCCCCATTTGATCTTTAAATGAACCTACGTCATGATAGAGAACTCTGGAAAACATCTGCATCATTACATAATTAATCACATATATTGACCATTTTATGAAAACATAAATAATGTTAAAGTGTATAGAATTATACTGTTGTAGGGATGGACAAGGAAAGGGACCTAAGATAGCACCAAACACAGGAAAACAGCCTTATTTGGTTGCATCCGGATTTAGAGGACATTGCTTCTGTTGTAATCAATTAATCCCCTGAACCCCAAGTTTTGGTAGTTTTAGAATTTGTACCCAACATGTAAGGGAAGTGGATCAGAAGTTCACAGTCTGTAGAAATTCATAAAAATCAGTTTTTGTTTCTGTTTTTGTTCCTCTGTTCTGGGCAAGTTAACTTTTCAAGGACACCTTGGAAAGGGAGAGCTTTTTTGTCTCTATTTTTTCTCCCTGCCAGCTGTCACCATGAAGCCCAGTTGGTAACTTTTTTATCTTATAAATGTAGTCATCTCTGTGAAGCCCCAGCTCAAGGCCAGAGGCTTTGTTCACATATTTTGTGAAAACCTAGTAAGGTGGTGTCAAGCTTAGGGGTGGTGATTTTTCCAGCCAGTGGCCAAGTAGAACAGGGCAACACGAAAAGTGGAAGTTTATCTACATTGAACTCTTTCAGAGGGACTCTTTTGCTGAAAGACCTAATGTAAGCCTCGGTGAAGACTTCTGGAGAAGGTTATTTAAGATATATCTATGGACCTGGTACAGAGGGGGAAGACTGGGAAGGCGAGGCTGAGAGCAGCTCCGTGGATCTGAGAATGCGGAAGATGAGATGTAAAAGAATAATGGAAAAGGGGTTTGGGATTTTCCTAGAACAAAACTTGAGCAGTAGAACAGGTAGAGCAGAGGTGAAGATGGGAGTGAGTATTCCAAAAACCCCTGAGGGACTTTAAATTTTTAGAAACCTGTTTTCAGTGATGACAAAGCAACTTTAAAGGCCATTTTTATTACATCTTGGATAGGGGTCTGAGGGCTCTTCTCAGCTGGTTTGAGCTTTGGTTTAGCTTCTTAGAGGACTTGGTGGGACCTAGTGCAGGCACAGACAGAAAAAGAGAGGAGTGAGTGAGTGGAGGGGTACCTCGGTACCTGCTACCTCAGCAAGGGGGCAATGGTCTGAGAACTGGCAGAGATTTGGGTTTTTGATCTAGTAATTATAGGTGAGAAATCACGTTGCTGAGGTGGTAGTGACAGCAGAGACTCTAGAGCAGAAGACTGAGGGTGAGGAACTATTGGAGAAGCATAGTACAGAATGTGAGTGAAGGAAGGAAAAGGATTCCGCATAGGGGAATTTTCCCCTTTTGAGCACTTGCCGAAGTTAAAAATGTCACGCAGAATTTGAGGATCTAGAGAACCCTCTGGGGGCCATAGCTTTTGGTTGTCTAATTGGTAATATGGCCAATGCTGTGTACTGAATGTGATGAGGAGTTTGGGTTCCACCAGGCAGCCCCGGTATGCTCACATCCCCATGAGTTACACAAGAAGTTGGCTTTTCCCCCACACAGCCATGGCTGTTTGTGGCTTTGATAGTCCGCCGGGCATACATCGTAATCTAGGCTAGCCAACCTGAATCTGGTTCGCGTTTCTGTGCATCCATAAAGTTTGTTTCAATTATCTATGGAACGGAAGGGATTTAATGAAACTTTAGTGGGATCCTCTTCATCAGGGTTATCTCAATAGGAAAGACGTATACCAAGCTGAAAAATGTCTGGGTGGAGAGATAGCCACCAGGTCCCTAAGGGGGCTGTATGCGAGATATACCATACTTCTTGTCTAGTAGGATTTGAGATCAGCCTTCACTGCTGAACAGGCTGATGAGGGTTAGGAGTACTGGTGGCCAAGTTGAGAGTCTACAGTCTTGTCCACATAGCGAATACGAAATTTGAAATGGTTACCAGTCTTTTCCAGTTTCCAACCAGAGTCTGGACACAGCGAAGGCTTTAGATGAGAGGCATGGATCCAAAAAGTGATTCTGTCTACTTTTACCTCTGTAGGTGTTATAAGTAGCACCTGGTATGTTCCTTTCCAGCGGGGTTCTAGGAATGACACCTGATGTTGTCTTATGTAGACGAAGTCTCTTACTTGATATTGATGTGGAATCCCCTCGTCGTAGGCAGTGGCCAGCTGTTTCCACAGTTATCACTGAGTTCTTTCAATGGCTTTAAGTCTGTCAAGCAAGGGGTGTGGAAGGGATTTTTAGGCCTTAGAGTTGGGGATTAGGTCCCTTACTGGATGGTGGGCATCATAGAGAATTTCATAGGGGGTGAGGTTACACAAAGAAACTGAGGGAGTATTTCTCGCATGAAACAGTGCATAAGGCAGGAGCATAGTCCAATCTTTTATGCCAGTCTCTAAGCTTAATTTTGTTAAGGTCTCTTTAATGGTTCTATTTATTTTTTCTACCTCTCCTGAGCTCTGGGGTATATAAGCATAATGTAACTTACAATTAATCCACACGTGACTTACCTGGGCCATGAACACAAGTCCATTATCAGACCCAATTACCTTAAACAGACCATATCTTGGAAAAATATCTTCCAGGATCTTCTTGAGAACCATTTGGGCCGTTGTTTTTTTTTTTTTTTTTTTTTTTTTCTGTGTGTGTGTGTGTGTGTGTGTGTGTGTGTGTGTAAGGCTTCAATCCATCCTGAAAATGTATCTACAAAGACTAGGAGATATTTAAGTCCATACCTTGCTGGCTTAATTTCAGTAATGTACACTTCCCAGAATTGTCCTGGTCTGGTTCCTCATAGGTGCTTTCCTCTAAGAAACTTGGAAGGGTAAGCATTAAACAATTGACTGACCCAACAGGCTTTTGTTACCGGTTCAGTTTTTTTCTTTCGCTGTGTGTTGGTTAGTGGAAAACTCTGTTCTTAATCCTACAGGAGTGCCTGCAGTTTCTTTGAACCAAGGTGAGTGAGTTGATGTACATTTTTAACTTAGTGTAGGGCTTTCTGTAATTGCAGGCTGAGCTCAGTAAAGTTGAGGCATTCAGTGTCAGTGTCCTTAGATGTTATCTAAAACTTCCTGTTACTCAGGGGTCCATTGGAATTGGGCATCTCCCTTTAACAGCGGGTATAAAGGAGCAGCTAAGGACGCGAACCCATTTATCCATAACCTGCAAAACCCAGCAATCCCAAGAAACTCTCTTAGTTGTCTGCTGTAAGATGGGGTTGGTATCTGCTCAACGGTTTGTTTTCTGGGCTCAGTGAGCCATCGTTTACCGCCCCTGAGGAAATAGTCATGAAAGATTACTTCTTGCTTGCAAATTGGGCAATTTTGGCAGAAGCTCTATACCCGAGTTGAGCAAGCTCCGATAATAGTGCTTGGGTCCCAGTTCAGTTTTCCTTGGTGTTGGATGCCAGTAGCAGGTGATCCACGTATTGAAGCTGGGTGACTTCGGGGTGTGTAGTTCTGAAATTGTTGAGATCTCTGTGGAGGGCTTCATCAAAGAGAGTGGGGGAGTTTTTGAACCCCTCTGGGAGTCTAGTCCAAGATAGTTGACTATACGTTCCGGTTTCTGGGTCTACCCACCCAAAAGCAAACAGCAACTGACTATCTTTATGCAGAGGCAAGCAAAAGAAAGCTTCTTTTAAGTCCAGAACAGTATACCATTTCTGCTCAGGGTTCAGAGTGCTAAGCAGTTTGAACAGATTAGGTACTGTGGGGTGAATGTCCTGCACTCTGTTGTTGATCTCTCTTTGGTCTTTAACAGGTTGATAGTCCCCGGTTCCTGGCTTTATCTTCTAATAACAGGGGAGTGTTCCAGGCCAATTGACAGGGCCTTAGGACCCCTAAGGCCAGATATTTCTGAATATAGGGCCTTATCCCATCTTTAGCTTTTTATGCTTAGAAGATATTATTTGACATTGATTGGGGAGGCTGAGGTTTTTAACTCCACTGTTATTGGAGGTTGTTTCACGGCCAGGCCTAACACAGCAGTTTTTGCCCAGGCATCTGGGTAATCTGTTATCCATTTCTGCGGTAGCTTGCCTGTTTGATCAGTCTTGGGGGGTGTGAAGAGTGGATGTTTATCTTCTACTAATATAGTTACAGCCGTGACTATAGGAGTTTTTACTGAAGGATTTAGAAATTTCTTTTGGGGGCTTTCAGGGTTAAAAGTTATTTTGGCCCAGAGCTTGGTGAGCAGATCTCTGCCCATCAATGGGTGCGGGCATTCTGGGATTACTAGGAATGAGTGATGGATTTTTCCTTTTCCCAGGTCCATGGTCCTCTTAGTAGTCTAAGCCCGATATTTACTGCCATTAGCCCTTTGAACTACAGACCTTTTATTTGATAGACGGCCCAATGGGGCCCTAAGGGCTGAGTATACTGCTCCTGTATTCATTTCAAAGTTTACTGGGGTCCCCTACTCTTCAAAAGTTACCCTGAGTTAGGGGAAGGAATCTGAGCCCCAAATTTCTTAGTCATCCTCCAGAGTCAGAATGGCTGGCTGGCGTGTCTGTCTCTTTATAGGGCACTCTTTGGCCCAGTGTCCTTTTTTTTACGGTAGGCACATTGATCTGAGGCCAGGGGTGGCCTCTGGCACGGGCCCAGGTATCCCTTCCTGTCACCTTATGTCTTAATTTCTGGCCTCTTTCTTGTTGGGACCAGGATCTAAGTCAATGCCTTAGTCTTTCTTTTGCTTCTCTCATCATCCCTTTGCTCCCTTTCTTTTTCCCTGTTTCTCTTTTATAGTATATTTTTTTGGCTTCTCTGACTAAATCTCTCTTTTAACGTTTTTTTTTTTTAATATCCATGGCAGCTTCCCCAATTAAGGCCATCATGACAGATGCCTTTTGATCTGCTGCCTGAGGATCGAAAGGAGTATATCTCTTATATGCCTCCATAATTCTCTCTAGAAACATAGAGGTAGATTCATCAGGCCTTTTAATAATTTCTCTTACCATGGCCAAATTAGTTGGTCACCTAGCGGCCCCTTGGATACCCGCTATTAGAGCCTGGCAATAATTGGACATATGCTCCCTATCTTCAAAGGTGTTGGGGTCTCAGTTGGGTTGGTTTAAGGGGAAGCCGGCTTTGATTATGTTGGGAAGTTGTGTTGGTCGCCCATCAAGTCCGAGGATATTTTTTTCTAGCTTCCAGGAGGTTTTTCCTCTCATTCCTCTGTCGTGAAGAGAGTCCCTAGGAGTTGTTGGCAGTCATCCCAAGTAGGCAGGTGTGAAAACGTTGGCGAGTTCTCTGAGTTTTTTTAGCCGGGCCAGCTTCCTCTAGGGAAGGAGGGGCTGTGTGTGCCATTGGACAGTCATCTGGAGGGTGCTGGGCCATCCTGGCTTCCTCGAATGGTGGAGAGGCTGAGTAAGCAGCAGGGGAATTACTTACAGGGTTTTGGGGGTTGGGGGACAAGGGCAGAGGATAAGGACGAGTAGAGTCTTGAGACTCAGGGAGAACAGAGGGTGGAGGTTGAGGAGCAGAGAGTTTGAGAGATAGAATCGTAGGGGAAGGAGTAGGAGTGGGTGCAGGGACAAGGAAAGGCTTCACCCATGGAGGAGGAGATTTGCAGAGGTCCTGACAAGTTAAGATATATGGCTATTGATCTGGATGGCTATGTGGCCCCGGCTGAAAGACAATATCTCAGACTTTTCAAATTAGTGCGAAGTAGAAACATCTTTCTAGGGGCCATCCGACTACAAAGGTGGGTTATTCTGAGACACAGAATCTGCCAGGTCTGGTGTTTTAATGAAAAAGAAAGAAGCTGAGCCCTTAAGCAGACTTTGGTCCAGTGATTAAGGGTCAGGGACAGAGGCATTGAAGTGCTCTGTCCCATAATGAAATATACACAGACAGTGAAAGCAAAGACACACGACACAGACAAGACAAGACAATAAAGACAGACAATGGACGTCCAATACTGAGACCAGGACTGAGTAGCGGGCAAATCCTGATGGGCTGCCAATTCCAAATCTGAAAGAAAATATCACTGAGTCGAGGAGACTATGGTTCCTCGATTTCCCGAGTCCATCCCACAGGAACATGGCCTGTGGCTCTGTGACATGTGTGTCAGCCACCGTGGGAGAGAGCTCACACTCTTTACCAATAGCCATTTTGTCAAACCCTAACCTGAATCCTGAAACCAGAAAGAGGGGCCTTATTTACCCCCAGAGGAGCCCATTGGGGGTCTTTCATCTGCAGCTGCCGGATCTCGCTGGGGCCACCAGAAGTAAAGGTCGGGTGAGCGTCGGTGGAAGAGACCACCAAGAGACTGTCTGATGCAACCTCAAAGGGTTTATTGGGAGTCCGGCATGCAAGGGCTCAGAGATCAGTTGAATAGAGCAGAGAGCCCTGAGAACAGCTTAAGAAGTGCTTATATATTTTTCTTGGAGAGGGCAGGGAGGGAAGTTTATTGATGGTTAAGGGCGAGTGGGCGATTTGCGTGCAAATGGTTGATGGAGTACATTCTGCAGTTTGGCAGTTGGGGGCAGCACATTCTGGGAACAAGAAGAGCAAACAGTTCTCAAGATTTCAACAGTGTTTTATTAAGCATACAGAAAAACAGGACGTGACAAGTACCTATTTTATTAACCTTTCAATATAAGTATGAAAACAGAAATCTAGGTAAGATTTGAAGCCCAGAAGTTCATTTGGTCCTTGAATGGTATACTTAGCTTTGAATTACATTCCGTAGAGATGTCCTAGAATTATGGATATACAATGACACAGGACCTTGTACCTTCTCAGAGGTCAGTTCCAAAACACAGTCTCTAAGGGGAATCACACCAAAATTCAAGACAAGGTGGACCCAATTATCTCTACCAACCGCCACACAAATGCCCACAATTAAAACCAAAACACTCCCAAATGGCACTCATCTTCTTCCAAATAGACACTCATCATAACTTCTGGCAGGAGGATTCCATGAGAGGCGCAGCACAAGACAGTGTCCCAAATAATCTCCCTTTCCCCTCATTTGCCAAAAGTCAGAGTGGCCTGGACACCCTTCCTCTGAACCAGGAGTGATCAAATATGCCTGCCATTAATACAGCTCTGTTCTTCAATTTGAGGCCTACTGTCTGTGGGGTTTAGAGTCTTTATTTGAATTGGATTCATAAGAAAACCCAAGAACCTATGGGCTAGCATCTGCAGGGCTTTGAAGAACTCAATTGACCCAATGGATCCCTTTTCTCACTTGATGGAGGTCAGGAACCTTACAGAGGAATGCGAGAGACTTCATCAACAATGACTGATTTTTTGGCCATTTTGATTATGGATCCACACATGGGATCTTTCTTTAGACCCATCAGGTGCTAATAATCTAAGCCACAGGCTCACACAGGGCCAAGAGGCTGATTCAGACACATCCCTTTACAAAGCACTTAAGCAAAGAGCCACAGGTGATGCCCATTCATTTTCATTTGAAAACTGTTTTCTTCAGGCTTCACAAAAGCGTGGCCTGAGGCAAAGAACTTCCTGACATTCAGGGCAACAGAACAATAGGTAATCAAAAGGCCCTTTGCAGTGTTTCTCTACTGAGACTTTCCGGGTCACACTGATATCTGACTTTTCTGAGATGCTTGCCATTCTCTTCAGCTATCCAGTACATGTCCATGTCACAGTGGTTGGAGGTGGTACATATCCTGGATGCAAATGCATGAACCTATTCTGGAGAGTGGCTAGATTTCAGGAAGAAAACAGGAACTTAGGAAAATAGCAGGTGTTGCCCATCGATAAGGCAAGCCCTAGTGCATTCATAAATTGGGCAGGATGAATGCTGGGAAGCTTTCTACTTGACAGGAAACATCCATTGATGCATTCTCTTTTCTAATGTCTACAAGCACGGACACTGTGGGATACACAGACATAGAAACACTCGCCTTGTGAAACAACTTACTAGAAACAGTTCACTCCAAACCAAACAAACCGACTTTCCTGCCTATTCTCAGAACATGAGACAAAACCACAAACACACATCTACACCCACAAAGGCACCTCCTTCCCCAAGTAGGTCTCTCACTCTCCAGAGTATCCTCTGACTGCTGGGCCATACTATGTTCCCCCAATATGGCGTGTCCTGTCTCAGATCTGGTCTCCTTGTCCAACTTTGTGAAGTGTTCAGGAGCCAGCTGTGAGCCACTACCTGCTTTTTCAGGAAAGGCCCCTCTTCAGAGAACTCCTGGCATTTGGCCATCCTCACATCAGTAGGTACCAAGAAAGACTGACTCTGTCCTTGCTAAATTGAAGCAAGTGAGACACTGGGACTGGGACTGAGACTGACTCTGTGTGCCTGGCTTCCTGGATCCCAAGTTCAGAGAGTTCCATTACCAAGGGATTGAGGTGAGGTCTCATCCTTCAGGAACTGAATTAGGTCTCTGCCTTGGCAACCACTTTATCCAAACAGTTGCTTTCAAGCGTACCATGAGAAGGAGGCTTACCCTATTTTCTGTGGCACTTTCACAAATTAGAATGGTATATCAACCATAGGCACCAAGGAACCGCTCTCCACGAAGGCCTGATTTGGTCCATCTTCTTTATATTTGGAAAAGAGCCTTTAGTCCAGGGAGCACTACAGTGAACCTCTGCACTAAAACTATTAGCAAGCACCTGATGGAGGAGGCCTCCATAGGTAAGTGGCTCCTTTATAACATCTGATATCCAGTTAAGGGAGATCTCTTCTGATGACAGAGATGTGGCACGGGGAGGCTCACATATACTTCTGTGCAGAACAGTAACGAGAATCATTCTGTCCTCTGTTCTGTTCTGTAGGGAATTCCTCTGGAACTGTAGAGAGGTGCCGATGAGCACCCACGCGCTCCTACCCTGGAGCTTTAGCAAGATGTTGCACTGTTCCCCTGTTTCTGTGGTTAGCCACCGGGTTTCTGTTTATTTGTGTTCTGTGTTCTATTTTTTGTTTTTTTGTTTGTTTGTTTTTGTTCGTTTTGTTGTGTGATTTTGGTGGTAAAAACTTAAGTATATTGGACATGAAAATCAGAAATAAAGAGAGTAAGCCTGACACCCCTTTGGACTGTGTTTTAAGGAACTGCAATGAACTTTATCCCCCTTTGCGAAGCAGGATGATAGAAGCCCCTAGCTGGCTGCCTGGAGCACACCCATTGCAGAGGGAAATGCCTGCTGGGGACCTAAGAACAGAGTATCTCCCAGGTTAACAAGTGAAACTCCTTTAAAACCCCTTGTCCCTCCAGATAAAGAGAGTCACAATTTTGGCAGAGTCCCCTGTGTTTCTCCTTTGTTAGCCAAGCAATAAACCTCCTTTTTTCTTTTTCTCAAAACCCAGTCCTCATTATTAAATTGGTATTAATTGGCTTCAAGGTCAGGAACCAAACTTTAAGTTACAAATCTTGTACCCCCCCTCCGCCCCGGAACTTTGTGAGACCTATCTACTGAAATGTTAGGAGATAGAGCATGCTTGGTGTGGAACTGAATCAGAGGAGCTAATCCTGTATGTAAAAGGAGAAACTGAGGGACTCCCAGCAGCTGCCAAAGCCCTGTTGATTCAGGGAATTACCTCCTTCCTTCCCTGCACTGTAAGGATTATGCCACCTCTGTCTTGTTAAAAAAAGAGAAAAAGAAAAAGGGGACACTAAATGCAGTAAAATCACCATGGAGACACTTTATTTTACATTTCAAGTTGCCCCTCTGTGAAAACATCTGGTCCCCTTGTGGGGACAGCTATCGTCCCACTGGTGTACGAGATTTTTCTCTTATCTGCTCTGGTTTAAAGGGTTCTCTCTGACAGCCATAGTCTGGACCTCCTTTTGGTCTGTATTGTGTCTTTGTTTCTGGCCCTTTAAGGCATGTGCAATAATGTGTTGATATTATAAATTGTTTTTTGGGAATGATCTTAGCTGAATGTGTGTCGAAATGATGATGTTTTATTTTAACAATCTGGTATCTGAATGGGTTTTTGAAGCATTGCACAATCTTGCAGTTAAAAGTCGGGTTTAGGTAATTGTTTAGTTTATGATTTCAGATAATTCATGCCAGAGAACTTAAATACTTACAATGGATAACTGAAGAACTCTACTTCCAAGTTGGCAAGAAACTTCCCAATCATACAGTCTTTTTTTTTCACCAATTTTGAATTGGGTAGCCTGGGAAAATGTCACTGTGTGTACCAGTGCATTAATTTGGACATGGATAGTAAATCATAGTATGGTGTCTGTTGACCAAACAAGATGTAAAGATATAAAATTTTGTGAATTGTTTCTTAAACTTGTATCATAATTTTCAACATCCGAACCTGAAAATAATGGTTAAAATGCCTTAGTCCTGAGATGTCTGTTCAGAATAGCAGTTTTTTTCCTGCTCCTTCCAGACCTCAGCCATGACTTATGTTGAAATGCAAATGAAAGAAGCCTGCAAGCTTTGTAGGAGACTGATTTGAGATCTAAGGGAAAAAAAGGTAAATTGTATGGTATTTTCTAATTACTGGCAAGTCATTTTTTCTAGGACTCTTATTTTTTTCTGAGATACTTTATGTTTTTTGACCTCATGATTTTGAGCATACAGACCTAGGTTAATGTTTTTCTGATCAGTTCTATCTTTGACCAACTGTGGATTTCTTGAAACATTGCAATAAAGATTTCACCTGCGAAATGCTACGAGGCCTTTACTATTATTATGTGTGCACAATTTTGTTATATGTTGTATGTCTATATATACATATGTCCGTATATCATATATATGATACATAAATTAACATATATAAGGAGCGCTCATAAAAAAAAAGCGCTCATAAAAACAAATTTTAAAAAGTGGATCCAAAGATCTTTAATTCACGTGATTTAAATGTTTCAATTTAAATTGGATAAAGAGATGAAAACAAATGTCTTTAAATTTAAGCTTACAAAGTTTTCTAGGTGTTCAAACATCTAACAAAATATTAACATCTACAAAATGTCTAATATGCCTTGGCTCTAGTACCTTTCCTTCAACATAAAAGTGGTTTACACTGTTCAATACGTTTCTCTAACTTTTTGATAAATAAGTAAAGTAAATTTGATATGGGATTACTCATTCATGAGTACTTTAGTTAGATATCTGATTGATTTACTAAGATCTGTATTTTTTTTAGTAAACTCTGTATAAGATTGTAAAAATCAGTCATGTGTTAATGAGGCAAAAATTTCTTAAAACATAAGTTTACCCATAACATTGAGTTTATTAAGATTTATGTTTTCTAGAGCAAGCAACCATAAAAATTAAACAACTGATTAAATAAGAACTGTTATTTTAGAGCACTGTACTGCCATTTCTTTAAAAGCCAAACTTGATTAATGTAGAAACATAAATGTAATTGTTATGCTATTAATGTTTTCATATCTTACAGGTATGCAAGTCTGTAAGGTAGAAACCTTAAAAGAGCATTATATCAAGCTGGTGCTCTGAAGTTGTGTGGTAATAAATATATTGTGGATTTATTTACCTGTTATCAATAAGATATGTAAATTTTTATGTTACTTTTTACATTGGGGAACAATTTAAATGTATTTTTAAGTTAATTAGAGCCTAATCTTTGTAAAGGTTAAAAACTTTCAGCATTTCTTTAATTCATGTTTTAAATGTGATATCATATGGTGTTAGCTAATGTTCATGTGACCTCAAACAATTTATGTAAGCTTTGTCAAAAGATATTTAAAAATAAAGATCAGCTTTAGAATTAAAATACTTAAGATTTATAAAGAGCCCTGCCTTACCTGAGATAAGGCTGCGTGTCCCATCTTACTACATGTGAGAATGACTATGAAACATGTAGGTCAGATAATATTTCTTTAAAGTTATGTTAAAAAGTTTTTTTTTATTGTCAATATTACTAGGATCTCAAACAGGGGATATAATGTATAACTCAGCCAAAAAATTCAGGGAAGATATTACACGAACTAAGTATTTTTACTTTTGTTAATTTTAGTTTGAAATTTTCTTATAAGTGATGTAAAGATTCCCAGTTAGTGTTTTACAAATGCGTTGCTTTAAGAACACAACATGGGTTTATTCAAGATAATAAGTCATCAACTACAATACAGACAGAATAATACAGATCCCAATTAATAAAAAGGTAATTATAAAGTTATAGACATTAAAGCCCAGTACTCTTAATATAAGGCTGTTAAAATTTATTTGCTGGATGTTTAAGATTAGGATTTAAAATTAAGGTTAAATGAAAAGGGCCAAGAAAACCAATATTTGGCTCTTGCCCTTTGAGTCAGTCTGAATCCAGGGAACAGGGGACTTCTCTAAAGAGCTTTGCAACTCTGAGCCACATAACCTCCTGATCAGGGAGATTAATGAGACCACTGGAGAACAGAAAGCCAATCAGTGCATTTGTTATAAAGAGGAGAGTCATCAGAGAAAGGAGACATCCCTGATGCTTCTGAGGGAAGCCAAATGGTCAAGCAAGACCTGGACCCACCTAGCGCAAATGGCACTAGCAGAACTGAGAATCTCCTCTCAAGTTTCCCCAGAATTGATTCCCACAAAAGCTCAGCTGACTGTTAACAATAGATAGAAACAAAAGTCAGTTTGACTGCTTCATCTTAAACACTTAGCAAAGACAGTTAAGACCAAAATACAGCCACTCCTGGGCATATAATAATAATAATAATAATAATAATAATAATAATAATAATAATAATAAAATTTTAAGGTATGCACTTTATCTTATCCTCCCAAAACAAGTAAGACTGGAGGCTACAAAGAAAGATTCTCACACAGGAATGCCTAATACTTATAAAAAGAGACTATCAAGAAGAGCTGCCACAGGCAGAAGTTTTCAGTTTAAGACCTACAGATATTCCTAACCTACAAAGGTTGGCTTGGTGTTTGCTAGTACGATTATCCAGCCCTGAGTAACAGAATTAAAGGTTTCTCTATTAGACGCAGAGGTCATACTAGTAAAAGGATTTTACAAGATCAGATGACATTAAATTATTAAACTGTGTCTTATTGGGAGGGCCAACTATAACACTTAAAGTTAAATATTAAGTTGACAGTCCTGATAACTGGGGATATTAAAGACTGGTGAGGGAATTTCTATACAGTGACATGTTCTAGCTGCTGCAACATTTATCCAGTACTCATGGTTTTTGTTTCACTCATAGAAGAACCCATTCACAGATTACTTTACAACCTGTTCTTCCCCAACCTGACTTCAAACCGAACTGACTTCTAAAAGGCAACTCATGTCTCTCAACTGACTTCTAATAGGCAACTCATGTCCCTCACGCCGAGCCCACTCACGTCACCCTGTCTCAGGATAGAAGAAGAAAAAATTAGTGATGCCACTCTTCTTACAACAATGGAGAGAAAGATAAATAGACTATCAATATAAGTAATTAAGAAGGGTAAAATCAGCGAGATCGGTTTTGGGTGAGTTCTAAAAATTTGGAGACTCTTACCTGAGGGATTAAAATTTCCTCAGTGCTCTTCCCATAATCTATCAAAGATTTGAAAGGGACACAGAGAAAAGGGGGGAATTGTAGACCCAACCTGATCTTTTATTAAAATTGGGAGCCATCATGCCACAAAGCCATGAAAAGATAATTTGGCTTTACCATTAATTACTTCAAATTCTGAACCTGCGTGGAATGCCTGCCCGCGCCTTGAACTCACACATGCCTGGCTCTCTGACCAGATAGCAGCCCTCTCTGAAACTTTAGTGACACATCATAAATATTTGCCTTCTCTGGCAAGACAACAACCCTCTCTGAGGCTCTAATGGTCCTCATGAATTCTCATGTAGGGACAGCAAAAAAATTGTAAACTACCTTTAGTGTGATGTTTATCAGAGTTCTGTTATCTGTAACCCCCCTTTTGTGTAACTTTCTGGGCTATAAAGCTGGGCTGTAGGAAATCTGGGGTTGCTGTCTTGTTCCCTTCGTTTTGGGAGGGAGAGGCAGCATGGCCGGTGGAAATAATAAGCTTAATTTTATTTGATTTTAATTTGAGTCAGTGGTCTTTTCTAGCGTCCTGGTCTAACAGGTAAACACTCCAAAAACATGGAGCTCTGCCGGCCTAAAGACTTCTTTAGAAACTTCCTCTGAGTTTGGGCACTTGAAATATATGTTGTTGCAAGGAGATTTAGCTTCCTTTCTAGTGACACCATAAAAGCTGGGTCTGCATCTACGTGACCTGGAGGACATGGTTTCTTGTATTCTAATGAACATGAGGCAGCAGTGCTGAATATTCTATTTGTAGGTAAACTGTGGCCACTTGGTGCTAAGTGTCTCCCCGTGTGAACTGTGAAGCCATTTGGTAATCCTCCACTTTTCGTGGTGTTTCTTGCTGCTGCACTGGGAGTTTGGTATTTGCTTCATAAAATACAATGAGTTCAACTGGGACCCAGTATTAGAGGGAGTTCTGTCACTTGTGGTGGGTCAGGGTCTGCAGGAGAATGCAACAACCAGGCTTCTATCTCACAAAGCTTGCCCCTTTGTCCATAGAAATCTGACTCTGATCTTTGCCCGGAAACCTCTCCATATACCAAGAAGGGTCTGCTGGCTGCACCATATCAGTCACAAGCCATTTTGAAGGCAATGGAAAATCCTCCTGGCCACACCACAGCTGTATTATCACACACCTGCCCACCACTGCAAAAGGCCCACTACTCAGCAGGGTCCAACTTACTGGCATCTTTGTTCTACACCATTTTCATGAAATACCGTCAATCATGGCATTCTCTTGTACACTCATGACCAGGAAAAAGACATCCAAAGGTTCTCCAGTGCCACCTGGTTAAGGGAATTTAAAAAATTTTATTGTATTTATCTAGCCATTTTTCATGGATGAAGTTGGAGGCACTGTGGGTTTCAGTTCAGTAGTGAGACACTACCTGCTTTCTCAGGAAAGACCCCTCTTCAGAGCTCTCCTGGAATTTGGCCATCCTCACATCAGTAGTTACCAAGAAAGACCGATTCTGTCCTTGGTAAATCCAAACATGTGTGGCCACTGGGACTGTGACTGGAAATGCCTCTGTGTGCCTGGCATCCTGGATCCCAAGTTCAGAGAGTTCCATCACCAAGAAAATGATATAGGTCACTTCCTTCAGGAACTGAATGAGGTCACTGCCTTGGCAACCTCTTTGTCCTAACAGTTGCTTCCAAGTGTCCCAATAGATGGAGGCTTCCCCTACTTCCTGTGACACTTTCACAAGTAAGAATGGTATATCAAACATAGGCACCCGTGAACAGCTCTCCACACAGGCCTGGTTTGGTCCATCTTCTCTACATTAAGAAGAGATAGACTGCTTCAGACACACCCCTTCATCCTGACCTGTTTTTTTTTTTTTTTGTCATGAAAGATGACTTTTGCTCTCTCAGGTCCTTCATAGCTTTCTATATCTTCCCCAGGGTTCACTTATGCATGGACCTTTGAGGTTCTCAGCAGGTGGAAGATCTCTTACATTTCTATATAAGACCAACTCTGTCCTTGCTTTTCTGTAAAGTTAGATTGAGGAAACAAGGTATGGTTAGGGTTAATAACATGTTTGATTTGGGTTAGGAATCATTCTGCTGCATGAATAATGGTATTGGGAACCTGCAATATTTATAAGTATATATAGAGGTGAAATATATATATGAAAACACAAATCGAGGTAAGATTTGAAGCCCAAAAGGGCATTGGATCCTTGATTGGGATACTTCACTCGGAATTATGTTGTGCACATGTGTCTCAGATAAATCTATACATAATGGCGTAGGACCTTGTACATTGGATAATTGAATGTCGAAGAGAACATCCAGTCAAAAAAGGATACTTGGTAGGATTAGGAAGATAGTTGGTAGGATTAGAAAAAAAGAGTGAGTATAGGATTTGGACAAAAAGTTCTTTAGCAATAGGGTTTCAGGTAGACAGAAAATGTAAATGTCAGCACATGTGAAGAGTCAGTCACAATGATGAACTGGGGAAAATATGTAGGAAATCAGATATCATTAGAGACATTAGGAAATCAGGCAAATGATGAAGTGATTGATAGGATTAGACATTTTCAACAGGCTTGAGTTTGAATACATAATCTTTGGAAGAAACAAATATGTAGTCACCAATAGGATTGACATTTGAGAGCATTAGGCAACCTGGACATGGGTGATTTTCATAATCCATACTCACATTCCATTTAGGCTTTGGTACAATTGTAAGTGTGACTTTGCATTTTGTTGACAGAATATATATGTAGATCAGGTGACATGAGTCTTTCTTGCACCATTTCTGGGAGCAATATTTAGAAGAGATATAAATTAGTATTGGGGGCACAAATAGGTGTACCATGTGTGAATATATAATATAACTGATTCCAACTTTAGAAATTGGAATAAATTGATATCTGAAAATACACAGGAAATGTTATATTGACATACATACATTCATTCCAACCAGTTATACATCTAATGGTAATATTAGGATTGTGGTTTATCATAAAGTGTGTGTGAGTTTTGCTTCAAAATTGATTATGGAAATCGAAAATAATGTGTTTGGAAAGAAGTCTCAATAAATAACCAGTCAAAAGCAAGGAGGAATACATGTGTACTGAAGCAGGAAGTGATTGAATGTGTTTCAAATGTCTTTAAATTTGTGAACTTGTGGATGAAATGTATATACTATGATGTACAAAAACTGAAGAAATAGTAATGTACCAGTGTTAAATAAAAATGAACGTCAAAATACACATCATGCCCCTTTGGAATCTACTTGCATTGATGTTAAATTGGGTCAGTTACAGTAGAAATATAAGGATTTGTTTGCACCATTCAGTGAAGTGAGTTTTCAGTACTAGAACACAAATATGTATTTCAGGTGGATGAATATTTCTGAAAATAATCGTATGAAAATTTGATTATAAAACCACATACATGAGCATGAGTGAATTATTTAGGGAGTGTATAATAGGACACATATATTTTATATTTGGAAAAATCTAGAGAATATATATATATATATATATATATATATATATATATATATATATATGTATATATATATATATCTCACAGAGAAACATTAGAAAGTAGCAATATATATGCCAATCAAAATTCATCGTGAAATATATATCATCCACCGATCCAAAAATATTAATTTTACTGAACATGGATTTATGTATAATGTTGTTCAACTAAAAATCTCACTCATAGTTTGAATTTTCAGTTCCAAAAGCGTTTAGGAGGGGTGATCTCTTCTCATACCTTGTTTCTGCTAAGTTAGCCACCTCACAAAAATGTACGTGTGATACCAGGTAGGATTTTTTATGTGCATATAAAAATGCATGTGCTGAATTGGCTACAGAAAAAAGGAGACAGAAATTCACATATGTGTTAACTTTAAAAACACATGGAGTACTATTTCAACAAACAATTGACAAGATTTATAACTCCTACACTATATCATGCAAAAGGCAAGACCAACTATACACCATGCCTCCTCTGAACTGCTTGTATTAATATTATGTTTGGGTTATTTGTCTCCATCATATTAGGATTAGTAGTCAGAGTCTATTAGGGTATGGGTTACTGACAGGGATTCAGTATTTCGAATGGAAAATTGGAAAATGAATCCAATGTGTATGTAAATATGTGCTACACAAAAATCTTCCCACTCTCATCCAGAACAATACCTTGACAACACCTTCACCCCATGTAAGACACAATTAGAGGAGAAGAGTTAGAAAATCCATGAATACATATCTGGAATGGAATGCGATCAGGAGTTCACAACCTTGGAAGTGTTAGAGAAGTTTCCAAAAGTAAGGGACAGGGTAAACACTTCAAAAACATGGAGGTCTGTTGTCTTAGAGACTTCTTGAGATACTGCCTGTGAGGTTGGGCACTTGAAATATATGTTGTTGTCACGTGCTTTAGCTTCCTTTCTAGTGAAACCATAAACCTGGGTCTGCATCTATGTGACCTGGAGGACATGGTTTCTTATTTTCCAATGAACATGAGACACCAGTGCTGAATTCTCCCTTTGAAGGTAAACTGTGGCCCCTTGGGGCTAAATGTCTCTAGTGTGGACTATGAAGCCATATGGTCATCCTCTATTTTCGTGGTGTTTCTTGGTGCTGCACTGGAAGTTTGGTATTTGCTTCATGAAATACAAGGAGTTCAACGGGGACACAGTGCGTGAGGGATTTCTGTCACATGTGGTGGGTCAGGGTCTGTAGGAGAATACAAGAACCAGGCTTCTATTCCACATAGCTTGCCCTCTTGAACATAGCAACCTGATTCTGAACAATGTCCTGAATCCTCTCCATGTAACAAGATGCCTTTACATATAAGGGTCTGCTGGCTTCACCATGTCAGTCACAAGCCATTTGGAAACCAATGGCAGATCCACATGGTCCCACCACTGATGTTTTATCACACACATGCCCACCTTTGCTCTTGGCCCACTAATCAGCAGGATCCAACTTTCTGGCATCTCTGTTAAACACCATTTTCATAAAAACCAGTCAATCAAGGCACTGTCTGGTATACTCATTGTTGGGAAAAGTATAAACGGCAGCCATACCCCAGAAAAAAAAACCCAACATGGCGCCTAAGCACTTCTTCTTCCTACATTCTTCTTTTCTGCAGTGGTGCGAAATGTTCCCGCCCGTGTGAACTCTTCTGCTGGCGCCAATGTCAAATCTTGCTGGCCGGGAATCTTAGCCCCAATAAGAACTAATTCCTGGGCTCCGGAGCTGATATCTGAAAGAACTTGCCAATAAACGGATTGCCTGCCATTTATCTAAGCCCTCCCATCTCCTCCTTAGTTCTATATAAGCACACAGCTTTTTGCAATAAAATTGGAATTCTCTCGGTGAAGTGCCTTTGCATGGGGAGTTCTTTCATTCTGGTGCCCCGTGTGAGGATATGGGTGAGCTCTTTCCAACAAGAGCCCCGTCCACTGCTCCACCGTGGCACTCTTCCCTGGTATGCTCTTTTCAGACGCAGGCTTCCTGCACTCACCACTGATTTGTTGTATGTAAGCCTCCCCTGACCCCGGCTCGCCAACTCCCTTCGGGCTACCGCTGGCTTTGTGACCATGATCGTCTGTCACACTCTAGACGCCTGGTGGGGGGAGGGAATTCCTCCCACTAAGACCTTTACTGGTTGCAGTGGACCCTCTGGTGATCCGTTTCCCTTTGGGGTGTGAGGCTTCTGAGTTTACATGAGAGGCTCTGTGGTTTTTCCTCCTCTGCTGCTGCTGCCGCTGCCAGCTAGAGTTGCTGTTTCCTGCGGGCCTGCTGTGTCTGGCTGAAGCTGCCTCTCTGCTCGGGGAAAACTGAACTCCCATCCTGGAACTGCATTCTGCTGGAGCCGGAGTTCTGTTTTCATTACTTACTTCTTCTGCTGCGTTTGAAAACTTTCCTGATGTCAGGTTGCCCGTGGCTCCGAACCCATTGGGTCTCACAGATCGCACTTCACTGGTGACGATCAGGTAGTGCCCTCTGTATTTCCTCATGATGGCTGCTCATTTTGGGGATGCCCACCTGACCCCCATTCGCCCTGAGCGCTTCCCGGAGTCCGTTCCAGGCCGGGTTTTCTCTTTGTCTCTCTTGCTTACACTTATTCTCTCTCTCTCTCTCTCTCTCTCTCTCTCTCTCTCTCTCTCTCTCTCTCTTCCATCTCTCCCTGTGACTGTGGGCACCTCTTTATCTGTACCTGAAACCTCACCTCTCAAAAGTTTAATAAAAAATCTGGCCACACTCTCCCTCACACCAGACATCAAGCCCAAACTTCTAATCAAATTCTGTACCAAAGATTGGCCTACATATCCACTGGATAATGGCAATCATTGGCCTCCAGAAGGCTCCTTAGATCCAAACCTCCTCTTGGACCTTTTTAATTACTGCCAGCATCTGAAAAAGTGGAGTGAGATTCCCTGTATTGAATGTTTTAGCCTTCTCGCACAGCACCCTGTCTCTGCTCCTCCTGCCCTCCCTCTCAGGTCCTTCTTGCTTGCAAACCCCTCTCTTCCCCTAGTTCTACTCCTGACTTCGCAGATTCTTCCTCATTTGACCAAGCAGATCAACCCCCACCTTATCCCCCCAGCTCCAACTGACCCTTCTCTCCCGCAAAATCCTCCTCTTCCTCTGCCTGATTCCACGGATCCTCAACCTTCCATTTCATCCCCCTCCCTTCCCCACTCTTCTGCCTGCTCCACCTCCTCCTCTTCCACAGAGACATTCCATTCCCCTCCCTCTCCTTCCTGTCCACCGCCTGCCTCTTTCAGTCCTCCTGTTACCAGGTCTAAGGGACTCCTTCCCACCCCCAAGACAATCGCACCCCTTCGTGAGGTAGCTGGTCCCAAGGGTGTCATCAGAGTCCACGTGCCCTTCTTAATGTCGGACATTACTCAGCTAGAGAGGAAGTTAGGCTCTTTCACCACTGACCCCACCACTTACATTCGGGAGTTTCAATGGGTACTGCAAGCATATAGCCTCACTCATCATGACATCTACATGCTCTTGGCCAATTAACTTCTCCCCAAGGAAAGGCAATGGTTCTGGGAGCTAGCCCAAGCCCATGCTGATGAAAATCATAGGACCAATCATAACCACCCACAGGCCCTCATGCTGTCCCAGAGCAGGATCCCCTATGGGCTTACAGTCTAGTGACCTTTTTACATCCTGCCTCTTGGCGGGACTGAAAAAGGCCACCCGCAAGGCTGTTAACTTTCAAAAGATGCAGGAGGTCATTCAAAGGAAGGAGGAAACACCTTCAGAATTCCTGGATAGACTAACCAAGTCCCTTCAGCAGTACACAAACTTCGACCCAGAAACCCCTGATGGCCGTCATGTCTTAATGACATATATTCTGGCCCAAAGCTACCCTTACATTAAAGCCAAGCTTAAAAAGTTTGAACAGGGCCCTGCTACTCCTCAGACCAAAATCCTCGCTGTCACTTTCAAGGTTTTTCATGGTAGAGAGGATGAAAGTGAATTCCGTAGGCAGAGGGCTGAAAATGCCAAATTCCAAATGTTGGCCCAGCTCATTCAGAGAAGGCCATCACCATGCCGTCCCAATATGACCCCCCCTGGAGCTTGCTTCAAATGAGGTAAGGAGGGACATTGGACCAGGAATTGTTCTTCGCCGAGGACACCCTACAACCCCTGCGCAAAATGCCATCAAAGTGGACACTGGGGGGCAGACTGCCCAACAACCCAGAAGGGAGGTTGGTCTGCTGCCCACCGCAGCCTCACCTGGGCTTGGCAGAGGAGGATTGATGGAGTTTTGGGCCTTCCCTCCAGATTATTACCATCAAGAATCAAGAGGCTAGGATCACCTTCCTGGTGGATGGACGCTTCATTAACTTCCTCTTGGATACTGGTGCCGCTTTTTCGATTTTGAGGGAGTATTTGGGTCCTACCACACCCTCAAAAACCCCTATTGTCAGGGTAGGAGGTAAAAAGATTTTTCCTCAACCCCCCCAATCATGTTATATGCAGCGATCCCTTTTGTCCTTCACTCACTCCTTTCTTGTTATGAGCCATTGCCAAATTCCCTTTCTGGGAAGGGACATACTCTCACTATTAAAAGTCACCACTCACTTATCACCCCACACCTCTCCTACCTCTCATTTCCTCATGATATTCCTAGGGGCAGATACACCTCCTTCATGCACTCTCCCACGACTATCTAAACCATTTAACCCTGAGGTTTGGGACACAATTACACCCTTTATGGCTAAATGCAGTCCTATTCATATTGTCTTACGGGACCCTTCAAGACATGTTAGTCAACCACAATATCCACTCACAACCACATCCCTCCTTGGATTAGAACCCATCATCCAGGATTTATTATGAAAGGGGTATCTTAGGCCTACACACTCCCCTTTCAACACACCCATTCTGGCAGTTAAGAAACCTAACGTGTCCTACAGGCTGGTTAAAGAACTTCGCCTTGTCAACTCCTCTGTGGACCCCATCCACCCGCTAGTGCCCAATCCTTACACCCTCCTCTCTCAGATCCATGCCACTACTACTCACTTCTCAGTCCTAGATTTAAAAGATGCATTCTTTTCTATTCCCTTGTTCTCAGAATCTCAGGATATCTTTGCTTTTTCATGGACTGACTCTCACACCCGCCATTCTCATCAGCTTACCTGGACTGTCCTCCCACAGGGATTCAGGGATAGCCCCCATCTCTTTGGCCAATTTCTTGCCCAGGACCTCACATCCTTTCACCTGACCTGTCCTGACTCTACTCTACTTCAATATGTCTATGACCTTCTTCTATGTAGTCTTTCGGGGAACACTCTCAATCCCACACCGCTCAGCTTCATAAATTCCTAGAAGACAAGGGATATAGGGAGTCTCCCCACAAGGCCCAGGTTTTCCAGTCTTCGGTCACCTATCTTGGTTTTTGCCTTACACCCGGGAAAAAGGAAATAACACTGGATAGGAGGCAACTCCTCTGTGATCTTTCAGTGCCCTATACGAAAGCCAAAATACTATCATTCCTAGGATTAGCAGGTTATTTTAGGGCCTGGATCCCAAATTATTCTCTTCTCTCCAAACCCCTGTATGACCTAGCAAAGGGACCCCCTAGTGAATCTCTTGCCTCCTTTCCCATCTACCACTTCCGCAGGCTTCAGCAACTCCTCTTAAAGGCACCTGCCCTTCACCTTCCAGATCTTTCAAGAACATTTCATCTATATGTCCATGAAAAAGGGGGGCAAGCACTTGGGGTCTTAGGTCAAAACTATGGGCGTACATTTGCACCTGTGTCATATTTGTCCAAGCAACTAGACCCTACCATCCGTGGGTGGGCCCCTTGCTTAAGAGCTCTGGCTACTGGACAAATTTTACACAAAGAAGCCTCTAAGCTGAATTTTGGGGCCCCTTGAACTATCCACTCCCCACATCACTTGAAGGATCTTTTAGCTTAAAAGGGCCTTCAAACTCTCCCTACATCCAGATTTCTGTCGCCCCTCACTTCCTTTCTGGAAAACCCTAATATTACTTTCCTCCCCTGCTCTGCACTGAACCCTGCCTCACTGCTCTCAATGACTCCCATGTCTCACATACCAACTCATAATTGCTTGGAAACCTTAGATGATTTCCTCCCTTGTCATTCTTCCATTTCTGAGAGACCACTCAGCAAGCCTGACCTTATCTGGTTTACTGACAGCAGTTCCTTTAGGGAGAACGGAACTCATTACTCTGGATACGCTGTATTTTCAGCCACTGACATTATAGAGGCCAAAGTTTTGCCTTCAGGAACTAGAGACAAGTAGGCTGAACTTATAGCATCCACTCGTGCCTGCCTTCTAGCACAAGGCAAATCCCTCACCCTCTAAACTGATTCAAAATATGTCTTCCATATCTTATTATCCCATGCTGATATTTGAAAGTAGCGAGGCCTACTTACCACCAAAGGTAATGCGATCACTAATTCAGCTTTTATAACCAATCTAATAGAGGCCACTTACCCACCCAGTTGGGGGTTGTCCATTGTAGGTCCCATCAGAAGGACGGCTTTCTTATCACTGAGGGCAATGCCAAAGCTGACAAGGCGGCACGAATGGCTGCTACCACTTTCAATTATGGCCTCCATGGGGGACATATAATGGCCACTTTAGACAGCTCATCTGAAGCCCCTACGTCTTTCAGTAAGAACAAGCATCTTTTCAAGTTCCTTCATACTCTATTCCTTTCCAATTCTCAGTCTTTGACCCTCTTTTTACAGAGTTTCTTTTCCCTCACCCCCTCTGACAAGCCATGCTACAGAATATAGCCTCTAATTGTCAGATCTGTCAGCGGACTAACCCTCATACTCCTTTAAGGCCCAAACCTTTCCCTTTCCACCAAGCCCGGGGACACATTCCCGCTGCTGACTGGCAGGTAGACTTCACCAACATGCCCACAGTATGGCGCACTAAATACCTCCTTGTCTTTGTGGACACTTTCTCTGGTTGGGTTGAGGCATTTCCCACTTCCAATAAAAAGGCTTCCACTGTAGCTTCAATCTTACTGACAGACATCATCCCCAGGTTTGGTATGCCCACTTCCCTACAATATGACAATGGCCCTGAGTTTACTTCTAGGATCACACAAAAGGTCTCTCAAGCCCTCTCCTTCAAGTGGCATTTCAACTGTCCATATTTCCCCCAGGCTTCAGGGAAAGTGGAAAGGGTAAATCGTACTCTAAAAGAAGTCCTTACCAAATTGACAATGGAATTAAACATAGACTGGTTCAAACTCCTTCCCTTGGCTTTGCTTCGAATCAGAGCTCTCCCTAAGAAACCATCTTTACTGTCTCCTTTTGAGATAATGTATGAAAGACCTCTTATAACCCCTGGGTTGGTCATTTCACAAGGACCTCTCACCCGAGATTTGTCTTTGCCTCTCTTGCTCCATCTCCGCTCAGAACTCTGGAAATATCAGGACTGGCTTCTTCCGGACCCAGTCTCCTCTCCAAACACTCCTCCCTTAACACCTGTTAGTCTAGTCTATTATAATACCCCAGAGGAGAAAGGGACTCTTGCCGCAAAATGGGAAGGCCCCTATCCTGTCATTCTCTTTACCCTCACCGCCGCCAAACTCTCCTTACCAGACAACTGTCTCACTCCCTGGATTCACATGTCTAGGTTGAAGCCACATCACCAGGAGGCCCCACCTGCTGAAGACAGGGCCACCCCAGAGGAACTCCAAGAATCACCTACTGAACCTCCCCTTTACTCCTGCTCTCCACACCCATCTCACCCATTTTAGTTGTGGCTCACACGGTTTTCCTTGAAGCCCAATTCCTCTTAAAGAAGGCACAATGAGCTCTCCCAACACCCTAGTCTTCTCTAACTGCTTGTTTTTTGTGCTCTGCTTATTTTCTGTGCTCTGTCAGGACTGGTCTTTACCCTCCTCACCTACCATGCATTTATTCACTTTTCGGGAACGATACTCAGAACATGGCATGCAGAAGGTCTGCGCAGTGGATGCAACTACTTGCTTCATCCACAACTGCACCTCTATTTCCCTAAAATTGTCACCTTCAAGGACCTTCGTCCCTGGTAGCTGGAACTGGCCTTTCATTTGCTTCCTTTTTGATCAAACAAAAGACTATTGTCATTGGTGGCCTGAGATATATAATGGGTGCCCCTATTGGTCATGCATGTTCCATGATGAACATGGTAGCTATTCTTACCACTCATTTGGTTACCCTGAAGGGTGGACTTCTAGTTACATAAAGTGGCATAAAGGCTCTTCATCCAGTAACAATGGATGGTATACTTTAGATAAACCTGACCCCAAGGCCAAACGATGGGGCTATGTTGAGTTTGCTGTCTATGCTCGGACAACCTCAGTCAGACCCACAGGGTGGATGACTATTGGCCGCACCCTGATTACGCAACCTAAGGCAACCATCCAGGTAGTCGAACACATTAAGGACTCAGAATCAAAACTTCAAGATCATATCCATAGCTCATCCAAAGAGGATTCAGAGCCTTCAACCCTCTCAGGTCCCCCTCCCACATGGCTCAATTTGCTACACCAAACTTTTTGATTATTAAACTCCACCCCTCTTTCTGTGCCTACTTCTCAGTGCTTTCTCTGTGCTTCACTTAGTCGTCCACTTCTAGCAGCAGTCCCATTAGCGGCAGGAAATATTCCAGCAAAACCCTACAATTTCTCTAAAAAGGACAACCCCTACATGTGACACGTATCCCACTGTGGGAAAGTTATTCCACCAATACTTTATTTCCTTTCATCTGTTTCCACCTGCCAATAATGAATCCTTTACCCATTTGTTCCTTGAGCTACAGCACCCCATAGAGCCCTGTGTTTATGCAACCTGGACATTTCCTCTGGTGTAATGGTTCTTTAAGTACCTCAACCATCAATGTCTCTGGCGCCTGTTTCTTGGTTACTGTAGTTCCTCAGCTATCTTTGTATACTCCCACCGAATTCTGACAGTTGGCCCTACCTTCCCGCACCCGTAGGGTAGTCTTTCTGCCGGTTCTGGTAGGCCTCATTTTAACAACCTCAGTGACGGGTCTCGAACTCTCTGGTGGAGCTATAGGTCATGCTCTATGGGATCCAATGACCTTCAACAAAAACTGCAGGAAACACTCAATACCATGGCTGAGTCTCTGGGTTCCTTGCAGCGGCAGGTTACTTCATTGGCACAAGTGGCTTTACAGAACCAAAGGGCAATTGATCTTCTCACTGCAGAAAAAGGGGTTACATGCCTATTCCTCAGAGAGGAATTTTGCTATTATGTTAATGAATCTGGGCTAATAAAAAAAATGTTGTTAAATTGCAGGAATTATCGACCCAATTGCTCAAACCTACCTCCTCCAATCCCATAACGGGGTTATTCCAATCCTATCTTGCCATGTACTTACTACATATCTTATGTCCCCTTATTTGGATGCTCCTTTTTTGTGCTCTCTTGCCCTGCATAATGAAGTGCCTTCAAACCCAACTGCATAAAATTCCTAATCAAACTTTCAACCAGCTTTTGCTTAGTCACTACCAGCCTCTGATGACCGATGAATCCCCAACATCTCCAAGAGAACAGTTCACTCAGTGATGAAGCTCACTACCAGGCACGATGGAATGCAACGGGTATTAGACAGTGGGAGACAACGAGCTCGGAGAACCTCTTAATCTGCCATCGTGGATTCATAGTCTTTACCAACTTCTAAGCTTTCTCATGGCCCTTGGCCTCTTCTATGTCAGTCCCCCCACATGGAACTTCTGCCAAAAATTGACATTTGCTTTAATTTTTATCTTCATTCCGTTTTTATTCGCTCTGATCTTCTTCAGGTGCTGGCGACACCATGTCCAGGCAACGCTTCCAGTATTTCCTTGAGTCTCTGTTACAGGACCAGTGGCTGATACCAACAATCTCTTCCATCCAGGACTGGTTCCATGCCATCGACATCTTTGGCTTCAGGGAACATTCATTGACTTCACCCCTATGAAAATAGCTGTCTATAGCCACTGGGTTTTATTTCTGGCTGCCATGATATCCCCATACCTGCCCCCTGAGCATTACTCCACTTCTCTTTCTAGGCCCCACACCACCCCCACACAGCAGGAAGCAGCCAGATCTGACAAACGACGCCCCACTTCCTAAGAAAACAAAAAGGGTGGAATGTTGGGAAAAGAATAAATGGCAGCCATACCCCAGAGAAAAACCCCAACATGGCGCCTAAGGACTTCTTCTTCCTACCATCTTCATTTCTGCAGTGGCGCAAAAAGTTCCCGCCCTTGTGAACTCTCCCGCCAGCGCCAATTTCAAATCTCGCTTGTGGGGAACCTTAGCCCCAATGAGAACTAATTCCTGGGCTCTGGAGCTGATATTTGAAAGAACTTGTCAATAAACGGGTTGCTGCCATTTATCTAAGCCATACCATCTCCCCCTTAGTTCTATATAAGCACACAGCTTTTAGCAATAAAATTGGAATTCTCCCGGTGAAGTGTCATTGCGTGGGGAATTATTTCACTCATGTTCAGCAACAGGATATCCAAAGGTTCTCCAGTGCCACCTGGTAATGGGAATTTCAGAAATTTGATAGTATTTATTTAGCCATTTTTGAAGGATGAAGTTGGAGTCACTGTGCGTTTCAATTAATGCAGGAACCATTATGTGGTGAGGAAGCACATTTAAATGAAATCTCTGGAGAAATCTCACAGGCAAGGCTTCCCAAAAAGTGGCCAAAAGTCACATGAAGCCAGGATCACTGAGGTCTACAATATGAGTTCCATTTGTGTTTAGACTCTCAATTATGGCTGCCAAGTCTTTCAAAATAAAATCATGTGATATCCTGGCTGAGATTCTCACTGCACTGTGGAAAGACACCCTGGCCCTCGATCTCAGTTTTCAAGGGTGCATCTCATGCGTGGCCTCCTAAAATCCCAACACATTTCATGGCAATACTTCTTTGAGGTAAATTCCAGAACTCAGTCTCTAAGAGGAATCATGCCAGAATTCAAGCCCAGGTGGATCCAGTTATCTCTTCCAACCGCCAAACAAATGACCACAATTAAAACCAAACACTCCCACATGGCCCTCATCTTCTTCCATATAGACACTTATCATAACCTCTGGCTGGAGTTTTTCATGAGGGGTGCAGCCCAAGACAGTGTCAAAAATAAGCTCCCTTGCCCCTCATTTGCCTAAAGTCAAGGTGGCCTGGACACCCATCCGGTGAACCAGGAGTGATCAGATAGGCCAGCTGTTAATACTGCTCTGCATCTCCAATTTGAGGCCTACTGACTGTCAGGTATAGATTCTTAATATGATTTGGAGCCATGAGAAAACCCAAAAACCTATGGGTTAGCCTCTGCAGGGCTGTGCATAACTCATTTGAACCAAAGGATCCGTATTCTCACTTGATGGTGGTCAGGAACCTTACAAATGAATGCGAGAGACTTCATTCACAATAATTGCTCTTTTGGCCATTTTGATTTTGGATGCACACATGGGATCTCTCTTTACATCCATCAGGTGCTGAGAATCTAAGCCACAACCTCACACAGGGCCAAGAGGCTGATTCAGACACATCCCTTTCCAAAGCAATTAAGCAAAGAGCCACAGGTGATGCCCATTCATTTCCATTTGAAAACTGTTTTCTTCAGGCTTCACAAAGGGGTGGCCTGAGGCAAAGACCTTCCTGACATTCAGGGAAACAGAACAATTGTTAAGCAAAAGGCCGAAAGCATGGTTTCTCCACTGAGACTTACTTGGTCACACTGATATCTGAGTTTTCTGAGATGCTCGCCATTCCCTTCAGCTATCCAGTACATGGCAATGTCACAGAGCTTGGAGGTGGTACATATTTTGGACACAAAACCATGAGACTATTCTGGAGAGTGGTGAGAATTCTGGAAGAAACAGGAACTTAGGAAGGTAGCAGGTGTTGCCTATGGATAAGGCAAGCTGCAGTCCATTCATAAATTGGGCAGGATGAATGCCGGGAATCTTTCTACTATACAGGACATATCAATTGTTGCATTCTATTTTCTAATGTCTACAACCACGGACACAGTGGGATACACAGAAATAGAAACACTTGCCTTGTCCAACGACTTACTAGAAGAAGACCACTCCAAATCAAACAAACCGTCTTTCCTACCTATTCTCAGATCATGAGACAAAACCACAAAATCACACCCACCCCACAAAGACACCTTCTTCCCCCATGTAACTCTGTGACTATCCGGAGTTTCCTCTGAGTGGTGGGCCATACTATGTTCCCCCAAAATGGCCTGTCCTATCTCAGATCTGGTCTCCTTGGCCAAATCTGTGAAGTTGTCAGGAGCCTGCGGTGAACCACTACCTACTTTCTCAGGAAAGGCCCCTATTCAGAGCTCTCCTGGTATTTGGCCATCCTCACATATGTAGGTACCAAGAAAGACTGACACTCTCCTTGGTAAATTCAAACAAGTGAGCCTACTGGGTCTGGGACTGGACTGGCTCCGGGTGCCTGGCTTCCTGGATCCCAAGTTAAGAGAGTTCCATCACCAAGGAAGTGAGGTAGATCACTTCTTCAGGAACTGAATGAGGTCATTGCCTTGACAACCAATTTGTCCTAACAGTTGCTTTCAAGAGTCCCATGAGATGGAGGCTGCCCCTACTTCCTGTGACACTTTCACAAGTTAGAATGGTATATAAACCATGGGCACCCGGGAACAGCTCTCCACCTAGGACTGGTTTGGTCCATCTTCTCTACATTAAGAAGAGAGAGGCTGATTCATACACATCCCTTCATGCTGACAATGTTGTTTGCCATAGAAGATGACTTTTCTCTCTCAGGTCTTTTGTAGCTGCCTACATCTTCTCAAGGGATCATTTCTGCATGGACCTTTGATGTTCTCAACAGGTGGAACATGCCCTACATTCCTGTATTTTAAGAGCAACCCTTTCCCTGCTGTTCTGTAAAGTTCGATTGAGAGAACAGTGTATGGTTTGGGTTAGTAACATATTCAATTTGTGGTTAGGAATCCTTCTGCATGACGAATAATGGTATTGGGAAACTATGATATTTACAAGAATATATAGGTGAAATATAAGTATAAAAACAGAAATCTAGGGAAGATATGAAGTCCAGAAGGGCATTGGGCCCTTAATTGGTACACTTAGCTTTGAATTATTTTCTGCAAAAATGTCTCAGATAAATCTATATACAATGGCATAGGAGCTTGTACCTTGGATGATTGAATGTCGAATAGAACACCCACTCAAAAAGGGATTGTCGGTAGGATTAGAAAGATAGTCAGTAGGTTTACAAAGAAGAGTGAGAATAGGATTTAGACCAAAAGTTCTTAAGCAATAGGGTTTCAGGTAGACAGTGAATGTAAATGTCAGCACAAGTGAAGAGTCAGTCACAATGATGAACAGGGGAAAATATATAGGAAAATAGATATAAATAGAGACATTACTAAATCAGGCAAAGTATAAAGTGAGTGATAGGATTAGACATTTTCAACAGGCTTGAGGTTGAATATATAATCTTAGGAAGAAACAAAAATGTAGTCACCAATAAGATTGACATTTGAGAGCATTAGGCCACCTGGACATGGAAGGTTTTAGTAATCCATGCTCACTTTCCATTTAGGCTTTGGTACAACCTTAAGGGTGACCTTTGATTTTTTTTGTCCAGAATATTACTGTGATAAAATGTATATATAGATCAGGTGACATGAGTATTTCTTCCACCATTTTTGAGGAATATTTTGAAAACGTATAAATTAGTATTGAGGGTAAAAATAGGTGTACTCTGTGTCTATGAATATAGAGATAATGCATGAATAGACCATACAGTTAATAAATAATATAACTGGTTCCACTTTAAATAATGTATTGAATTGATATCTGAAAATACATAAGAAATCATATATTGATATATAATCATTCATAACAACTACTTATACGTCTAATTGTAATCCTAGGGTTATGGTTTATCATGAAGAGTGTGTGAGTTTTGATTCAAAAGTGATTATGGAAATCAAAAATAATGTGTTTGGAAAGAAGTCTCATGAAAAGACCAGTTTGAAACATGGCGGAACACGTGTTTTCTGAAGCAGAAAGTGATTGAAAGTGAAATAAATGCCTATAAATTTGTGAACTTGTGGATGAAATATATATCCAATAATGTGCATAAACTGAAGAAATAGTAATGTACTAGTTTTGAATAAAAATGTACTTCAAAATACTTATCATGTCCCATAGGAATCTACTTGCATTGATGTGAAAATGGATCAGTTACTGTAGAAATATTAGGATTTATATGCACCATTCACTGAAGTTAGTTTTCAATACTAGGAAAAAAATACGTATATCAGGTGAATGAATATTTCTGAGAATAATCTTGTGAAAAGTTGATTATAAATCCACATACATAATCATGAATGAATTTAGGGAGTGTATAATAAGACACATATATTAAATATTTTGAAATATCTGGAGAGAATATATATATATATATCTCCACACACAGATTTTAAAAATTATCAATATATATGCCAATCGAATTACACCGTGAAATATGTATCATCCACAGATCCAAAAATATTCATTTTACTGGATATGGATTTATGTATAACTTTTTTCAACTAGGAAGCTCACCCATAGGTTGAATTTTCAGGTCAAACAGCGTTTAAGAGGAGTGATCTCTTCTCACACTTTGTATCTGCCAAGTCATGTAACTCACAAGAATGTACGTGTGATACCAGGTAGGATTCTATATGTGCATATAAAAATACATGTGCTGAATAGAATACAGAGAAAGGGAGAGAGGAATTCACATATTTGTTAACTTTAAAAGCACATGGAAAACTATTTCAACAAAAAATTGACTAGATTTATAACTCCTACCCTATATAATGCAAAAGGCAAGTCCAAGTATACAACATGCCTCCTCTGAACTGCTTGTATTTCTATTCTGTTTCCGTTATTTTTCTCCATCATATTAGGATTAGTATTCAGAATCTAGCAGGGCATGTGTTAGTGTCAGGGATTCAGTATTTCAAATGTAAAATAGAAATATGAATCCAATGTGTATGCAAATATGTGCTAAACAAAATCTTCCCACTCTCATCCAGAACAATTCCTTGATATTTTTTTCGCCCAAAGTAAGACACAATTAGAGGAGAAGAGTAATAAAATCTGTGAATAATATGCTCAGGAGTTTACAACCTTGGAAGTGGTAGAGGAGTTTCCCTAGTATGGGACAGGGTAAACACTCCATAAACATGGAGCTCTGCTGGCCTAAATACTTCTTGAGAACTGCCTCTGAGTTTGGGCACTTGAAATATATGTTGTTGTCAGGAGCTTTAGCTTCTTTTTAGTGAGACTATCAAAGCTGTGTTTGCATCTATGTGACCTGGAGGACATGGTTTCTTATTTTCCAATGAACATGAGGCAGCAGTGCTGAATTCTCTCTTTGTAAGTAAACTGTGGCCACTGGGGGCTAAGGGTATTCCCATGTGGACTGGGAAGCCATTTGGTCATCCTCCACTTTTCGTGGTGTTTCTTGCTGCTGCACTGGAACTTTGGCATTTGCTTCATGAAATAAAAGAAGTTCAACTGGGACACAGTTCTGGAGGCAATTCTTTCATGTGTGGTTGGTCAGGGTCTGCAGGAGAATGCACCAACCAGGCTTCTATCCCACATAGCTTGGCCCCATGTCCATAGTAACCTGATTCTAAACATTGCCCGGAAACATCTCCATATAACCAGAAGCCTTTACATGGAAGGGTTTACTGGCTGCACCATGTAAGTCACAAGCCATTTGGGATCCAATGGCAGATCAACATGGCCCCACCACAAATTTTTTATCACACACCTGCCTACCACTGCTCTAGGCCCACTACTCAGCAGGTTCCAACATATTGGCATCTCTGTTCTACACCATTTTCATGAAACCCACTCAATCAAGGCACTGTCTTGCATATTTACGATCAGCAACAGGACATCCAAAGTTTCTCCAGTGCCACCTGGTCATGGGAATTTCAAAAATTTCATGGTATTTATCTAGGCATTTTTCAAGGATGACGTTGCAGGCACTGTGGGTTTCAATTCATTCAGGAACCTTTAAATGGTGAGGAAGCTCATTTCAATGAATGCTCTGTAGAACTCTCACAGGCAAGGCTTCCCAAAGAGTGGCCAAAATGTCACATGAAGCCAGGCCTATTGAGGTCTACAATGTGACGTCCATGGGTGTTGTGACTCTCAACAATGGCTGACAAGTCTTTCAGAATTAAATCATGTGATCTTCTGGCTGAGATACCCAGGGCTCTGTGGAAAGCCACCCTGGGCCTAGATCTCAGTTTCCAAGGGTGATTCTCATGGGTGGACTCCTAAAATCCCAACAAAATTCATGGCAATACTTCTCTGAATTCAGTCTCTAAGGGGAATCACACCAGAGTTCAAGCCCAGGTGGTCCCAGTCATGTCTTCCAACCGGACACAAATGACCAAAATTAAAACCAATACCCTCCCATATGGCCCTCATTTTCTTCCATATAGACACTAATCACAACCTCTGGCTGAAGGTTTCCATGAGTGGCGGAGTCCAAGAGAGTGTCCAAAATAACTCCCTTGCCCCTCATTGGCGTAAATTCAGGGTGGTCTGGACACCCTTCATGTGAAACAGGAGTGATCAAATATGCTAGACGTTAATACTTCTATGCTTCTCCAATTTGTGGAAAACTGAGTGTCAGGTATATATTTTTATGTGATTTGCAGTCATGAGAAAACACAAGCTCCTCTGCAGGTCTTTGAAGAACCCATTTGACCCAAAGGATCCCTATTCTCACTTGATGGAGTTCAAGAACTTTAAAGAGGAAGGCGACAGACTTCATCCACAAGGACTGCTTTTTGGCCATTTTGGTTTTGGATGCACACATGGGATCTCTCTTTACATCCACCACGTGCTGAGTATCTAAGCCACAACCTCACACAGGGCCAAGAGGCTGATTCAGACACATCCCTTTTCAAAGCAATTAAGCAAAGAGCCACAGGTGATCCGTATTCATTTCCATTTGAAAACTGTTTTCTTCAGGCTTCACAAAGGGGTGGCATGAGGCAAAGACCTTCCTGACATTCAGGGCAACAGAACATTAGGTTAGCAAACGGCCCAAAGCAGTGTTTCTCCACTGAGACTTTCTCGTCACACTGATATCTGAATTTTCTGAGACGCTCGCCATTCCCTTCAGCTATCCAGTACATGGCCATGTCACAGAGCTTGGAGGTGGTACATAACTTGGTCACAAAATCATGAGCCTATTCTGGAGAGTGGCCAGAATTCAGGAAGAAAACAGGAACTTAGGAAGATAGCAGGTGTTACCCATCCATATGGCAAGCCTCGTTCCTTTCATACATTGGGCAGAAAGAATTCTGGTAAGCTTTCTACTAGCCTGGACACATCCTTTGATGCATTCTCTTTTCTAATGTCTACAACCATGGACACAGTGGGATACACAGACATAAAAACACTTGCCTTGTCAAATCACTTGTTAGAAATCATCCACTCCAAACCAAACAAACTGCCTTTCCTACCTATTCTCAGAACATGAGACAAAATCACAAAAACACACTCACACCCACAAATTCACCTCCTTTCCCAAAGTAGGTCTCTGACTATCGGGTGTGACCTCTGACTGGTGGGCCGTACTATGTTCCCATCAAATGGCCTGTTTTGTCTCAGATCTGGTTTCCTTGGCCAACTCTGTGAAGTTGTCAGGAGACAGCGGTGAGCCACTTCCTGCTTACTCAGGAAAGGCCACTCTTCAGAGCTTTCCTGGCATTTGGCCATCCTCACATCAGTAGATACCAAGAAAGACTGACTCTGTCTTTGGTAAATCAAAAGAAGTGAGACCACTGGGACTGGGCCTGGGACTAGATTTGTGTGCCTGGATGCCTGGATCCCAAGTTCAGAGAGTTCCATCACCAAGAATGTGAGGTGAGGTCACTTCCTTCAGGAACTGAATGAGGTCAATGCCTTGGCAAGCACGTTGTCCTTACATTTGCTTCCAAAGGTCCCATGAAATGGAGGCTGTCCCTAATTCCTTTGACACTTTCACAAGTTAGAATGGTATATCAAACATTGGTAACCGGGAACAGCTCTCCACAGAGGCCTCGTTTGGTCCTTCTTCTCTACATAAAGAAGAGAGAGGCTGATTCAGACACATCCCTTCATGCTGACCAGGTTGTTTGCAATGAAAGATGACTTTTGCTCTCTCAGTTCCTTCATAGGTGTCTACAATTTCTCTAGGGATCATTTGTGCATAGACCTTTGAGTTTCTCAGCAGTTGGAAGATCCCCTAAATTCCTGTATTTTAAGACCAACTCTGTCTTTGCTCTTCTCTAAAGTAAGATTGAGGGAACAGTGTATGGTTAGGGTTAATAACAGGTTTGATTTGGAATAGAAATCATTCTGCTGGATGAATAATGGTATTGGGAACCTGCGATATTTTCAAGAATATATAGGTAAAATATATGAATCTGAAAACAAAAATCTAGGTAAGATTTGAAGCCCAGAAGGGCATTGGGCCCTTGATTGGGTATTAAGCATAGGACCTTGTAACTTGGATGATTGATTTTCAAAGAGAACTTCCAGTCAAAATGGATAGTCAGTAGTATTAGGAAGATAATCGGTATGTTTATAAAGGAGAGTGAGCATAGAATTTGGACCAAAAGTTCTTTAGCTATAGGGTTTCGGGTATTGAGTGAATGTAAATGTCAGCACATGTGAAGAATTAATCACAATGATGAACTGGGGAAAATATGTAGGAATGCAGATATCAATAGAGACTTTAGGAAATCTGGCAAAGTATAGTCGGTAGTGAAATGTTAATAAAATAGATTCTTGTCACTTCCTGTTTTACTGTATGCTTAATAAAACACTGTTGAAATCTTGAGAAGTGATTTCTAATCTTTTTCCCAGAATGTGCTGTCCCCAACTGCCAAACTTCAGAATGTACTCCCTCACCCAGTTGCACGCAAACTGCTCACCTGCCCAGGCCCATCAATAAACTTTCCTCCCTGCCCTCTTCAAGGAAAGTATATAAGCTCTGCTTAAGCTGTTCTCAGGGTTCTCTGCTCTATTCAAATGAGCTCTGAGCCCCAGCATGCTGGACCCCCAATAAACCCTTTGTTTTTGCATGAGAGAGTCTCTTGGTGGTCTCTTCCCCCAATGCCCTTCCGATATTTATATATGGAGGTTCCACCGAAATCCAGCAGTGGTGAACGAGAGACCCCAATGGGCTACTCTCAGGGTAAGTAAGGCACCTCTTTCTGGTTTCAGGTTTCAGGTTAGGGCTTGGCAAAATGGCTGTCGATGAAGTGTGTGAGCTCTCTTTGATGGTGGCTGGCAGACGTGTCACAGAGCCACAAGCCAAGTCCCTGGGGGACGCCACAGAGGACTCAGGAATCGAGGAATAATAGTCTCCTCGACTCAGTGATACTTTGTTTCAGATTCGGTATTGCCAGCCCATCGGGTTTTGCGACCTGCTCAGTCTTGGTCTCAGTGTTGGACGTCCATTGCCTGTCTTTATTGTTTTCTCTTGTCTGTGTCCTGTGTCGTTGCTTTTACTGTTTGTGTATCTTTCATTATGGGACAGATCACTTCAATGCCTCTGTCCCTGACCCTTGATCTATGGACCAAAGTCCACTTAAGGGCTCAGAATGTTTCTTTTTCAGTAAAACGCTGGACCTGGCAGACTCTGTGTGCCACAGAATGGCCCACCTTTGGATTCGGATGGCCCCTAGAAGGATCTTTCTACTTCCCACTAATTTAAAAAGACAGAGATATTGTCTTACAGCCAGGGCCACATAGCCATACTGATAAACAGGAATATACCTTAACTTGGCAGGACCTCTGCAAATCTCCTCCTCCGTGGGTGAAGCCTTTCCTTGCTGTGTCCCCGTTCCTACTCCTTCCCCCACGATCTCTCAACCCCTCTGCTCCTCCTCCTCCTCCACCCTCTGTTCTCCCTGAGTCACAAGATTTGACTCTACTGGACTCTCGTCCCCCTCCTTATCTTCTACCCTTGTCCCACAACCCCCAACACCCTCTAAGTGATTCTCCAGCTGCTGACTCAGCCTCTCCGCAATTGGAGGAAGCTAAGCCAGCCCATGGCCCTCCAGATAACTCCCCTGCATCACACACAGCCCCTCCTCCCCTGGAGGAAGCTGGAGTTGCAAAAGGAACTCGCCGGTGGCAAATGATTGAAAACCCTGGAACTCCCATGTTGCTTCCCTCCATCCCTAAGGACCAATGATTGACGATGGCCATAGGGAAAAAATGCAAGCCTACCAGTATTGACCTTCTAATCTTCAGACCTATATAAATGGAAAAATAACAATCCCCCTTTTACCGAGGACCCAACCTGGCTCTCAGGTCTGGTGAAGTCATTGATGTTTTCACACCAACCTACTTGAGATGACTGCCAACAACTCCTAGGGACTCTCTTCATGACAGAGGAACAAAAGAGAATCCTCCTGGATGCTAGAAAAAAGTATCCTCGGACCAAATGCGTGACCGACAAAACTTCCCAATATATTCAAAGCCGGCTTTCTCTTGAAACGACCCAACTGGGACCCCAACACCTTTGAAGGTAGGGAGCATCTGTCCACTTATCGCCGGGCTCTAATAGTGGGTATCTTAGTGGCCGCTAGGTGACCAACTAGTTTGGCCAAGGTAAGAGAGATTATTTAAGGGCCTGATGAATCTCCCTGTATGTTCCTAGAGATAATTATGTAGGCATATAAGAGACATACTCCTTTCGATCCTCAGGCAGAGGATCAAAAGGCATCTGTCACAATGGCCTTTATTGGGAAAGCTGCCCTGGATATTAAAAGAAAGTTACAATGCTTAGATGGATTACAAGATATGACTTTGAGGGATTTAGTCAGAGAACCCGAGAAGGTATACTTTAAGAGAGAAACTGAAGAAGAGAAGGGAGCTGAGTGAGGATAAAAGAAACAAAAGACAGACTAAGGCATTGACTAAGGTCCTGGTCACAACAACAAATAGGCCAGAAATTAAGAAACAGAGAGACAGGAAGGGATACCTGGGAACACACTAGAGGCCACCCCTGGCCTCAGATCAATGTGCCTACTCTAAAGAAAAAGGACACTGGGCCAAAGAGTGCCCTAGAAAGAGACAGCCATGCCAGCCAGATATTCTGACTCTGGAGGAATACTAAGAAAGTCCGGGCTCAGATCCTCTCCCTGACCTCAAGGAAACTTTTGAAGTGGAGGGGAACACAATAAACTTTGAAGTAGATGCAGGGGGAATATACTCAGCCCGTAAGGCCCATTGGGCCCTCTACCGAATAAAAGGTCTCTAATTCAAGAGTCTAACAGAAGTAAATATCGGGCTTTAACAACTACGAGGACCATGGACCAGGGAAAAGGAAAAATCCATCACTCCTTCCTAGTAATCCCAGAATGCCTGGCCCCATTGATGGGCAGAGTTCTGCTCACCAAGCTCTGGGCCAAAATAACTTTTAACCCTGAAGGCCCCCAAGTGGAATTTTTTAATCCTTCAGTAACTACTCCTATAATCATGGCTCTAACTATGTCAGTAGCAAATGTTCATCAACTCACTCACCTTTGTTCAAAGAAACTGCATTCATTCGTGAAGGATCAAGAACACAGTTTTCCACTAACCTACTCACAGCAAAAGGAAATAACTGAATGGGTAACAAAAGCCTGTCAGGTCCATTAATTGGTTAAAGCTTACACTTCCAAGCTTCCTGCAGGAAAGCACCTATGAGGAACCAGACGAGGACAATTCTGGGAAGTGGACTTTACTGAAATTAAGCCAGTAAGGTATGGACTTAAATAACTCCTAGTCTTTGAACATACATTTTCAGGATGTATTGAAGCCTTCCCCACACACACAAAAAAAAGAAATAAAAAAGAAGAAAAAAGAAACATGGCATATGGTTGTAAAGAAGATCCTGGAAGATATTTATTCTCCCCTTAACGACCAGTAGTCTTAACCCTCATCAGACCCTTAACCTGCGATGGCTGATCACAAATCCTACTGGACACGAAGTATGGCCTATCTCGAATACAGCCCCCTTACGAACCTGGTGGCCATCTCTCCACCCAGTCATTTGTCAGCTGGCTATAGGTCTTTCCTATTGGGATATCCCTGATTAACAGGATCCCACTGAAATTCCATTAAATCCCTTCCGTACCATAGATAATGGAAACAAACATTATAGATGTAGGGACACGTGAGCCAGATGCAGGTTGGCTAGCCTAGATTACTATGTTTGCCCGGCAGACTATCAAAGCCACAAACAGTCACGGCTGTGGGGGGGGAGAGCAGACTTCTATTGTAAGTCATGGGGATGTGAGCATACAGGGACTGTCAGATGGAACCCAAACTCCTCATCAAATTCTGTACACAGCATTGGCCATATTACGAATTAGATAACCAAAACTGATGGCCCCCAGAGGGGTCTCTAGATCCTCAAATTCTGTGTGACCTTTTTAACTTCTGCAAGTGCTCAAAAGGGTGAAAGGAGATTCCGCTATGTGGAGGCCTTCTCTCTCCTTTGCTCACATCCTGAACTATGCTTCTCCAATAGATGCTCACCCTCAGCCTTGTGCTCCAGACTCTCTGCTGTCACTCCCACCTCAGCAACTTGATTTCTCCCCTCCAATATCTAGATCAAAAACCCAAATCTCGACTGGTTGTCAGACCATTGCTCCCTTGCTGAGGTTGCAGGTACTGAGGTACCACTCCATTCACTCACTTCTCTCCTCTCCTGTCAGTGCCCGCACCGGGTCCCACCCAGTCCTCTTACCACCTAATGCAAAGCTCAAACCCGCTGAGAAGAATCCTCAGACCCTAATACAAGATGTAATGAAAATGGCCTTTAATGTTGCTTTGTCATCATTAAACAGGTTACTAAGAATTTAAAGTCCCTCACAGGCTTTTTGGAATCTCACTCCCATCTCCCCCTCTGTTCTATCTGTTCTACTGCTCAAGTTTTTGTTGCTATTAAGATCCCAAAGCCCTCTCCCAATATTCTTTTACATCTCTCCTTCCTCATTCTCAGATCCACAGAGCTGCTCTTATCCCTGCCTTCCAAATTGTCCCCCTCTGTACCAGGCCCACAGAAAAGTCTTAACTGACCTTCTCCAGAAGTCTTCACCATGGCTGATTTAGGACTTTCAGCAAAAGAGTCCCGATGAAAGAGTTCACTGTAGATAAACTTCCTATTTTTGTGTTGCCCTGGTCTCCTTGGCAACTGGCTAAAAAATTCAGCACTCCTGATCTAGACACACCCTTACTAGTTTTTCACAAAATATTTGAAAAAAAGGCCTCTGGCCTTGAGCTGGGGCTTCACAGAGATGTACATTTCTAAGATAAAGAAGTTACAAACTGGGCTGTATGGAAACAGCTGGAAGGGGGAAAATAAGAAAGGGAAGACACCCCCACCCAGGTGTCCTTGAAAAGTTAACTTGCCCAAACTGAGGAAAAAACAGAAACAAAAACTGCTTTTTGTGAACTTCTGCAGACTGTGAACTTCTGAGCCCCTTCCCTTACGTGTTGGGTACAAAATTGTGAAACTACGTAACTTGGGTTTCAGGGGATTAATTGATTACAACAGAAGCAATGCCCTCTGAATCTGGTAGAAACCAAAAAGACCGTTTCCGTGTCTTTGGTGCTATCTTAGGTGCCTTGCCTTGTCCGTCCCTACAACAGTATAATTCTATATACTTAAACATTGTTTATGTTTTCATGAAATGGTCAACAGATGTGATTAATTGTGAAATGGTGCAGATGTTTCCCAGAGTGCTCTATCATGACGCAGGTTCATTTGAAGATCAAAGAGGGGGACATACAACCCGGTTCCGCTGGGAACATATGTCCCTCACCTTAGCCATTCTATTACGAATAGGAGTTGCTGCAGGGTTGGGCACAAGAACCACTGCTCTGGTCCATGGGACACAACAAGTGACCCAATTAGAATCAGCAATAGATCAAAACTTAAAGATTTTAGAAACCTCCATCACAGCTTTGCAGGAATCTTTAAACTCTCTCTCTGAAGTTGATTTACAGAAAAGGCGAGGGTTGGACCTCCTTTTCATGACAGAAGGGGGCCTTTGTGCTTCATTGAGGGAAGAATGTTGTTTTTATGTCGACAATACTGGAGTTGTAAAAAAATCTATGAGTAAATTAAAAAGATGCCTTGAAGAGCAACAACGAGAGAGAGAGGCACAAAAAGGGTAGTTTGAGTCTTTTTTACACAGTCCCCCTGGTTAATTACGTTTTTATCAACCCTGGCCGGTCCAATAATTATCCTTATAGTATTACTAACTATAAAACCCTGTTTCCTCAATCATGTAATTACTTTTCTCCAAGCTGAAATTGGACAAATTAAAATTATGGTAATACCCCACTAGCAGACATAGAATGTGACACCCCACAACGATCACTTTTATGATTAAAAGTAGCCAGAAAAAGAAGTGGGGAATGAAAGGTTAATAAAATATGTACTTGTCACTTCCTGTTTTTCTGTAAGCTTAACAAAACACTGTTGAAATCTTGAGAACTCTTTGCTAATCTTGTTGCCAGAATGTGCTGTCCCCAATTGCCAAACTGCAGAATCTACTCCCTGAATAGAAACCTGAACTGTACTTGGATCATTGAATGTAGAAGAGAACATCCATTCAAAAAGTTATAGTCAGTTGGATTAGAAAGATAGTCGGTAAGTTTAGGAAGAAAAGTGAGTATAGGATTTGGAACAAAAGTTTTTTAGCAATAGGGTTTTGGTTAGAGAGTCAATATAAATGTCAACACAAGTGAAGAGTCAGTCACAATGATGCACAGGGCAAAATATGTAGGAAAGCAGATATCAATAGAGACATTAGGAAATCAAGAAAAGAATAAAGTGAGTGATGGGATTAGATATTTTGAACAGGGTTGAGGATGAATATGTGAGCTTAGGATAAAACAAATATGAAGTCAACAATAGGATTGACATTTGATAGCATTAGCGTAGCCCAAGACAGTGTCCAAAATAAGCTCTGTTGATCCTCATTTGCCTAAATTCCCAGTGGCCTGTACACCCTTCCTGTGTACCAGGAGTGATCAAATAGGCCTGCCCTTAATACTGCTCTGCTTCTCCAATTTGAGTCCTACTGAGTGTCCGGTACAGATTCTTTATGTGAATTGGAAAGATGAGAAAACTCACGCACCTATTGGATAGCCTCTGAATAGATTTGAAGAACTCATTTGACCCAAAAGATCCCTATTCTCACTTGATGGAATTCAGGAACCTTACAGAGGAGGCAAAATACTTCATCAACAATGACTGCTCTTTTTGCCATTTTGGATTTTATGCACCCATGGGATCTTTCTTTAGACCATCAGGTGCTGAGAATCTAAGTCAAAGAATCACACTGGGCCAAGAGGCTGATTCACACACATCTCTTTCCAAATCAATTAAGGAAAGAGCCAAAGGTAAAGCATATTCATTTCCATTTGAAAAATCTTTCCTTCAGGATTCACAAAGGGTTGGCCTGAGACAAAGACCTTCCTGACTCTCAGGGCAACAGAACAATAGGTAAGCAAATGGCCCAAAGCAGGGATTCTCCACTGAGACTTTACTGGTCACACTGATATCTGAGTTTTCTGAGATGCTCGCCATTCCATTCAGCTATCCAGTACATGGCCATGTCACAGAGAATGGAGGTAGTACATATCTTGGACACAAAACCATGAGCCTATTCTGGAGATTGGCCATAATTCAGGAAGAAAACAGCAACTTAGGAAGGTAGCAGGTATCGCCCATCAATAAGGCAAGCCACAGTCAATTCATAAATTGTGCTGGATGAATGCTGGGAAGCTTTCTATGAGACAGGACACATCCATTGATGCATTCTCTTTTCTAATGTCTACAAGCACGGACACAGTGGGATACACAGACATAGAAACACTTGCATTGTCAAACGACTTACTAGAAACAGTTCACTCCAAACCAAACAAACTGCCTTTTCTACCTATTCTCAGAACATGAGACAAAACCACAAACCCACACCCGCAATGGCACCTCCTTCCCCCAAATAGGTCTGTGACTCTCCGGAGTGTGCTCTGACTGATGGGCCATACTATGATCCTCCGAAATGGCCTGCCCTGTCTCAGATCTTATCTTCTTGGCCAACAATGTGAACTTGTTAGAAGCCAGGAGTGAGCCACTATCTGCTTTCTCAGGAAGAGCCCCTCTTCCGAGCTTTCCTGGCATTTGGCCATCCTCACATCAGTAGGTATGAAGAAAGACTGACTCTGTCCTTTGTAAATCCAAAAAACTGAGACCACTGGGACTAGGACTGGGACTGGCTCTGGGTGCCTGTCTTTCTGTATACCAAGTTCAGAGAGTTCCATCACCAAGGAAGTGAGATGAGATCACTTCCTTCAGGAACTGAATGAGATCACTGCCTTGGCAACCACTTTATCATAACAATTGCTCCCAACGGTCCCATGAGATGAGGGCTGCCCCTACTTCCTGTGACACTTTCACAAGTTAAAATGGTATATCACCCGTAGGCAAAAGGGAACAGCTCTCCACACAGGCCGGGTTTGGTCCATCTTCTCTACATTAAGAAGAGATAGGCTCATTCTGACGCAACCCTTAATCCTGACCAGGTTGTTTGCCATGGAAGATGATTTTTGCTCTCTCAGGTCTTACATAGCTGCCTACATCTTCTCCAGAGATCATTTCTGCATGGAGCTTTGAGGTTCTCAACAGATGGAAGATCCACTGCATTCCTGTATTGTAAGACCAACACTGTCCCTGCTCTTCTGTAAACATAGATGTGAATTGGAGTCATGAGAAAACCCATGAACCTATGGGATAGCCTCTGCAGGGCTTTAAAGAATTCACTTGACCCAAATGATCCCTATTCTCACTTGCAGAGGAAGGCGAGAGACTCTATCCACCATGACAGTTCTTTTGTCCATTTTGGTTTTGGATGCACACATGGGATTTTTCTTTAGACCCATCATGTACTGTGAATCTAAGCCACAGCCTCACATAGGGCCAAGAGGCTGATTCAGACACATCCATTTCCAAAGCAATTAACCGAAGAGGCACAGGTAATGACCATTCAATTCCATTTGAAAACTATTTTCTTCAGGCTTCACAAAGTGTGGCCTGAGGCAAAGACCTTTCTGACATTCAGGGCAACAGAATAGGTAAGCAAAAGGCCCAAAGCAGGGTTTCTCCACTGAGACTTTCTTGGGCATACTGATATCTGAGTTTTCTGAGATACTCACCATTCCCATCGGCTATCCAGTACATGGCCATGTCACAGAGATGGAGGTGGTACATATCTTGGACAAAAATCATGAGCGTATTCTGGAGAGTGTCCAGAATTCAGGAAGAAAACAGGAATTTAGAAAGATGGCAGGAATTGCCGATCCATATGGCAAGCTGCAGTACATTCATAAATTGCACAGGATGAATGCTGGGAAGCTTTCTCGTAGACAGGACACATCCATTGATGCATTCTCTTTTCTACTGTCTACAATCACGGACACAGTATGATATATAGACACAGAAACACTCACGTTGTCAAAGGACTTACTAGAAACAGTTCACTCCAAAACAAACAAACCAGCTTTCCTAACTATTCTCAGAACATGAGACAAAACCACAAACTCACACTCACACCCAAAATGGTACCTCTTTCCCCAAAGTAGGTCTGTGTCTATCCGGAGTGTCCTCTGACTTGTGGGCCATACTATGTTCCCAAAAAATGGCGTGTCCTGTCTTCAATCTGGTCTCTTTAGCCAACTCTGTGAAGTTGTCAGGAGCCCGTGGTGAGAAACTACCTGCTTTCTCTGGAAAGGCGAGTCTTCATAGTTTCCTGGCATTTGGCTGTCCTCACATCAGTAGGTACCAAGAAAGAGTGACTCTGTCTTGTTAAATCCAAACAAGTGAGCCCACTGGGACATGGAGTGGGTTTGACTCTGTGTGCCTGGTTTCCTGGATCCCAAGATCACAGACTTTCATCACCAATAATGTAAGGTGAGGTCACTTCCTTCAAGAACTGAATGAAGTCACTGCCTTTGAAACCACTTTGTTTTAACAGTTGCTTCCAAGGTTCTCAAAAGATGGAGTCTGCCTCTACTTGCTGTGACTCATTCATAAGTTAGAATGGTATATCAACCATAGGCACCGGGGAACAGCTCTCCACACAGCCATGGTTTGGTCCATCTTCTCTATATTAGGAAGAGAGAGGCTAATTCAGACACATCCCTTCAACCTGACCAGGTTGTTTGCCATGGAAGATGACTTTTGCTCTCTCAAATCCTTCATACCTGCCTACACCTTCTCCAGGGATTATTTCTGCAGGGACTTTTGAGGTTCTCAGCTGGTGGATGATACCCTACCTTCCTGGATTTTAAGACCAACTCTGTCCCTGCTCTTCAGTAAAGTGAGATTGAGGGAACAGTGTATGGTTAGTGTTAATAGCATGTTCGATTTGGGTTAGGAGTCATTCTGCTGGATGAATTATGGTATTGGGAACCTGTGATATTTATAAGAATATAAATGTGAAATATATGTATGAGAACAGAGATCTAGGAAAGATTTGAAGCCCAGAAAGGCATTGGGCCCTTGATTGGTATACTTAGATTGAATCATGTTCTGCACCGAGGTCTCAGATAAATCGATATACAATGGCATTGGACCTATACCTCGGATGATTGAAAGTAGAAGAGAACATCCAGTCAAAAGGGATAGTCTGTAGGATTAGGAAGATAGTAAGTAGGTTTAGGAAGAAGAGTGAGTCTCGGGGTTGGACCAAAAGTTCTTTAGCAATTGGTTTTCAGTTAGAGGGTGAATGTAAATGTCAGCACATGTGAAGAGACAGTCACAATGATGAACTGGGAAAAATATGTAGGAAAGCAGATATCAATAGGGGCATTAGGAAATCAGGAAACGTATAAAGTGAGTGATAGGATTAGATATTTTCAAAAGGCTTGAGGTTAAATATATAATCTTAGGAAGAAACAAATATGTAGTAACCAATAGGATTGACATTTGAGAGCAGTAGGCACCCTGGACATAGATGCTTTTAGTAATTCATGGTCACTTCCCATTTAGGCTTTGGTACAATCATATGTGTGACCTTTGCATTTTGTGTACAGAATACTACTGTGGTAAAATGTATATGTAGATCAGGTGCCATGAGTATTTCTTGCACCATAAAGGGGAGTAATATTCTGGAAATTTATTAATTAGTACTGGGGATACAAATAGGTGTACCTTGTGTTGATGATTATTGAGATGATGCATGAATAGACCATATTGTGAATAAAGTATGTAACTGGATCCAACATTAAATAATGGTTTGAGTTTGCATCTGAAAATATATTGGAAATCTTATATTGATATATATATACCATCATTCCAACGAGTTATATATGCAATGGTATTATTAGGGTTACGGTTTATCGTGAAGAGTGAGTTTTGCTTCAAAAATGATTATGGAATCGAAAATAATGTGTTTAGAAAGAAGTCTAGTGAAAAGACCAGTAAAAAAACATGGAGGAATACATGTGTTCTGAAGTAGTAAGTAATTGAAAGTGAACCAAATGCCAAAAAAATTTGTGAAGTTGTGGATGAAAAAATACATCCTATGATGTCCATAAACTGAAGAAATAGTAATGTACCAGTGTTGAGTAAAAATGAACTTCAAATTACACATCATGTCCCATAGCAATCTACTTGCATTAATGTTAAACTGGGTCAGTTACTGTAGAAATATTAGGATTTTTAAGCACCATCCACTGAACTTAGTTTTCAGTAGTAGGAAACCAAAATATATTTCAGGTGTATGAATATTACTGAGAATAATCTTGTGAAAATATGAATTTAAATGAACATAAATGAATATGAATGAATTTAGGGAGTGTATAATAAGACACATATTTTTCATATTTTTTTAAAATCTGGAGAATATACACACACACACACACACGCACACACACACACACACGCACACACACACATTAATATTTAGCAATATATATGCCAATCGATATTCATCATGAAATATAATTCATTCACAAATCCAAAACTATTCATTTTACTGAACATGGATTTATGTATAGTGTTTTTCACTAGGAAGCTCACCCATAGGTGGAATTTTCAGTTCCATCATTATTTAGGGAAAGTCATCTCTTCTCACAATTTTTATATTCCAAAGCCAGTGATCTTTCAAGAATGTACGTGTGATACCAGGTAGGATATTGTATATGCATAAAAAAATTACATGTGCTGAATAGGATACAGAGAAAGGGAGACAGGAATTTACATATGTGATAACTTTAAAAAATCATGGAGAAATATTAAAATGAAAAGTTTACTAAATTTAAAACACATACTCTTGATAAAGCAGAAGACAAATACAAATATACACCATGCTTCCTATGAAACGACTGTACTTCTATTCAGTTAGGTTTTTTTTTCTCCATGATATTAGGATTAGTAGTCAGAGTCTAGTAGGGTATGGGTTAGTGTCAGGGATTCAGTATTTCAAATGGAAAATAGGAAAATGAATCTAATGTGTATGCAAACATGTGATACACAAAAATCTTCCCTCTCTTATCCAGAACAATGCCTTGACATATCCATCGCTAAAAGTAAGACACAATTAGAGGAGAGGAGTTAGAAAACCTGTGAATACATATGTGGAATAAAAAATGCTCAGGAGTTCACAACACTGGAGGTGGTAAAAGAGTTTACAAAAGTATGGGAGAGGGTAAACACTCCAGAAACATGGAGCTGTGCTGACCTAAAGACTTATTGAGAAACTTCCTCTGAGGTTAGGCACAAGAAATATATGTATGGCAATATGTAAATCAATGGTTCTGTAACTGATGTGATTCTGCAATCTGTATATGGAGTAAAAATGGGAGCTCATATCCCACTTGAATCAAAGTGTGAAATATCCCACTTGAATCAAAGTGTGAAATATGATATATCAAGAAGTATGTAATGTTTTGAACAACCTACAATGAAAATTAATTAAAAAAAGAAAAAGAAATATATGTAATTGTCAGGAGATTTAGCTTCGTTTATAGTGACATCAAAAATCTGGGTCTGCATCTATGTGACCTGGAGGACATGGTTCTTTATTTTGTAATGAACATGAGGCAGCAGGTCTGAATTCTCCCTTTGTAGGTAAACTGTTGCCACTGGGAGCTAAGTGTCTTCCCGTGTGGTCTGTGAAGCCATTTGGTCATCCTCTACTTTTCAGGGTGTTTCTTACTGCTGCACTGGGAATTTGGTATTTGCTTCATGAAATACAATATGTTCAACTGGGACACAATGCTGGAGGGAGTTCTGTCATGTGTGGTTGGTCAGGGTCGGCAAGAGAATGTACGAACCAGGCTTCTATCCCACATAGCTTTCCCCTTGACTATAGCAACCTGATTCTGAACATTGCCCTGAAACCTCTACATATAACAAGATGCCTTTACATATAAAGGTCTGCTGCCTGCACCATGTCAGTCGCAAGTTTTGAAAGCCAATGGAAGATCCAGGTGGTCCTACCAAAAATATTTATTTACACACCTACAGTCCACTGCTCTACACCCACTACCCAGCAGGCTTCAACTTACTGGCATTTCTGTTCTACACCATTTTCACGAAACTCAGTCAATCAAGGCACTGTTTGTTATACTCATGATCAGCAACAGGATATCTAAAGGTTATCCAGTGCCACCTGGTCATGGGGATTTCAAAAATTTCATGGTATTAATCTAGTCATTTTTCAAGGATGAAGTTGGAGGCACTGTGGGTTTCATTTAATTCAGGAACCATTAAATGGTGAGGAAGCTCATTTCAATGAAAGCTCTGGAGAACACTCACAGGCAAGCCTTCCCAAAGAGTGGCCAATAGGACACATGAATCCAGGCCCATTGAGGTATACAATGTGAGGTCCATGTGTGTTTGGACTCTCAACTATGGCTACCAAGTCTTTAAGAATTAAATCATGTGATATCCTGGCTCAGAATCCCTGAGCTCTGTGGAAAGCCATCCTGGGCCTAGATCTCAGTTTCCAAAACCAAATCTCATGCGTGGTCTTTTAAAATCCCAACACTATTCATGGCAATACTTCTCTGAGGTGAGTTCCAGAACTCAGTCTCTAAGGGGAATCACACCAGAGTTCAAGCCTTGGTGGACCCAGTCATCTCTTCCAACTACCACACAAATTACCACAATTAAAACAAGAACCCTCCCATATGGCCCTCATCTTCTTTCATATAGACACTCATCATAATCTGGCTGGAGGTTTTCATGAGGGGCGCAGACCAAGACAGTGTCCCAAATAAGCTCCTTTGCCCCTCATTTGCCTAAAGTCAAGGTGGCCTGGACACATATCCTGTGAACCAAAAGTGATCAAATAGGCCTGCCATTAATACCGCTCCAATTTGAGGACTACTGTCTGTGGGGTTTAGATTCTTTATGTGAATTTTAGTCATGAGAAAACCCAAGCACAATGGGCTAGCCTCTGCAGGTTTTGTAGAACTCTTTTGACCCAAAGGATCCCATTCTCACTTGATGGAGGTCAGGAACCTTACAGAGGAAGTCGAGAGACTTCATCCCAATAATTGTTCTTTTGGCGAATTTTCTTTTGGATGCACACATGGTAACTTTCTTTAGATCCATCAGGTGCTGAGAATCTAAGCCACAGCCACACACAGGGCCAAGGGCCTGATTCAGACACATCCCTTTCCAAAGCAATTAAGGAAAGTGCCACAGGTATGCCCATTCATTTCCATTTGAAAACTGTTTTCTTCAGGCTTCACAAAGGGGTGGCCTGAGGCAAAGACCTTCCTGACATTCAGGGCAACAGAACAATAGGTAAGCAAAAGGCCCAAAGCAGGATTTCTCCTCTGAGACTTTCCTGGTCACACTGATATCTGAGTTTTCTGAGATGCTCGCCATCCCCTACAGCTATCCAGTACATGGCCATGTCACAGAGCTTGGAGGTGGTACATATCTTGGACACAAAACCATGGGCCTATTCTTGAGATTGGCCGGAATTCAGGACAAAAATATAAAGTTAGGAAGGTAGCAGGTGTTGCTCATCGATAAGGCAAGCTACAGTGCATTCATAAACGGGGCAATATGAATGCTGAGAAGCTTTCTACTAGACACGACACATCCATTGATGAATTCTCTTTTCTAATGTCTACAACCACGGAAACAGTGGAATACACAGACATAGAAACACTCGCCCTGTGAAAAGACTTACTAGAAACAGTCCACTTCAAATGAAACAAACCCACTGTCCTACTTATTCTCAGAAAATGAGACAAAACCACAAACCCACAACCACACCCACAAAGGCACCTCCTTCCCCTAAGTAGGTCTGTGAATATCCAGAGTGTCCTCTGACTTGTGGGCCATAATATGTTCCCCCAAAATGGCCTTTCCTGTCTCAGATCTTGTCTCCTTGGCCAACTCTGTGAACTTCTTAGGAGCCAACGGTGAGCAACTACCTGCTTTCTCATGAAAAACCCTGCATCCGAGCTTTCCTGGCATTTGGCCTTCGTCACATCTGTAGGTACCAAAAAATACTGACCCTGTCCTTGGTAAATCCAAACAAGTGAGACCACTGGGACTGGGACTTGGATTGGCTCTGTGTGCCTGGCTTCCTGGATCCCACGTTCAGAGAGTTCCATCACCAAGAAAGTGAGGTGAGGTCACTTCCTTCCTGAACTGAATGAGGGCACTGTCTTGGCAGCCACTTTGTCCTAACTGTTTCTTCCAAGGGTCCCAAGAGATTGAGGCTGCCCCTACTTCCTGTGACATTTTCACAAGTTAGAATGGTATATCAACCAAAGGCACCCAGGAATAGATCTCCACACAGGCCTGGTTTGGTCCATGATCTCTACATTAAAAAAAATCTGATTCAGACACAACCTTTTATCCTGACCGGGTTGTTTGCCATGGAAGATGACTTTTGATCTCTCAGGTGCTTTATTGCTTCCTACATCTTCTCCAGGGATCATTTCTGCATGGACCTTTGAGGTTCTCAGCAGGTGGAAGTTTTTCTACATTTCTGTATTGTAATATCAACTCCTTCCCTGCTCTTCTGTAAAGTTAGATTGAGGGAACAGTGTCCGGTTATGGTTAAAAACATGCTCGATTTGGGTTAGAAATCATTTTGCTGGATGAATGATCGTATTGGGAACTTGCTATGTGTAGAAGAATATATAGGTGAAATATATGTATGAAAAAAGAAATCTAAGTCTGATTTGAATCCCAGAAGGGCATTGGGCCCTTGATAGGGATACGTGGTGTTGAATTACGTTCTGCAGAGTTGTCTCAGATAAATCGATATACAATGGCATAGCACCTTGTACGTTGCATGAATTAATGTAGAAGGAACATCAAGTCAAAAAGGCATAGTCGGTAGTGAAAGGTTAATAAAATTAATAAAATAGGTACTTGTGACTTCCTGTTTTTCTGTATGCTTAACAAAACACTTTTGAAATCTTGAGAAATGTTTGCTAATCTTGTTCTAGAATGTACTGTTCCCAACAGCCGAACTGCAGAATGTACTCCCTCACTCGGTGTCATGCAAACCGCCCACTCGCCCTTACCCATCACTGAACTTCCCTCTCTTCCCTCTCCAAGGAAAGTATATAAGCTCTGCTTAAGCTGTTCTCAGAGGTCTCTGCTCTATTTAATTTAGCTCTGAGCTCCAGCATGCTGGACCACAAATAAACCCTTTGCTGTTGCATGAGACAGTCTCTTGGTAGTATCTTCCTCTGACACTCGCCTGACCTTTACATATTGAGGTTCCACTGAGTTCCAGCAGTGGCGGACGAGAGACCCCAACGGGCTCCTCTCGGAGCAAGTAAGGCGCCTCTTTCCGGTTTCAGGTTTCTTGTTAGGGCTTGGCAAATTTGCTGGCGATGAAAAGCCTGGGCTCTCTCCAATGGTGGCTGAGAGACGTGTCACAGAGACAAAGGGCACCTCTCTGGAGGACCCCGCAGAGAACTCGGGAAATCAAGGAACAATAGTCTTCTCGACTCAGTGATAATTTCTTTTAGATTCGTTATTGCCATACCATTGGGTTTTGCTGGCTACTCATTCCTGGTCTCAGTGTTGGACGTTCATTGCCTGTCTTTATGGTCTCGTCTTATCTGTGTCGTGTGTCCTTGCTTTTACTGTTTGTGGAACTTTCATTATGGAACAGAGCACGTCAATGCCTCTGTCCCTGACCCTTGATCACTGGACCAAAGTCCGCTTAAGGGCTCAGAATCTTTCTTTTTTTAGTAAAACACTGGACCTGGCAGAATCTCTGTGCCTCAGAATGGCCCATCTTTGGAGTCGTATAGCCCCTAGAAGGATCTTTCTACTTCCCACTAATTTAAAAAGTCAGAGGTATTGTCTTTCAGCCAGTGCCACATAGCCATCCGGATCAACAGCCATATATCTTAACTTGGCAGGACCTCTGCAAATCTCCTCCTCCATGGGTGAAGCCTTTCCTTGCCCCTATCTCTGCTCCTACTCCTTCCCCCATGATCTCTCAAACCCTCTCAACCTCCTCCTCCTCCACCCTCTGTTCTCCCTGAGTCACAGATTTGACTCTACTGGACTCTTCTCCCCCTCCTTATCCCCTGCCCTCGTCCCCTAACACACAACACACTCTAAGTGATTCCGCTGCTGCTGACTAAGCCTCTCTACCATTGGAGGAAGCTAAGCCGGTAATAGGATCGGACAATGGACCGATGTTCATGGCCCAGGTAACTCAGGGGTTAGCCAGGAACCTGGGGATTAATTGGAAGTTAAATTGTGCTTATAGACCACAGAGTTCAAGACAAGTAGAAAGAATGAATAGAACCATTAAAGAGACCTTAACGAAATTAAGCTTAGAGACCAGCATAGGATTGGACTATGCTCCTGCCTTATGCAATGTTTCATGCAAGAAAAAATCCCTTTGTTTCTTTGAGTAACCTTACCACGTGTGAAATTCTTTATGGTGGCCCTCCTCCAGTAGGGGACCTAAGCCCAACTGTAAGACCTAAAGATCCTTTCCACACCCCCTTGCTTGACAGACTTAAAGATCTTGAAAGAACTCAGTAATACCTGTGAAAACAGCTGGCCACTGCCTACCCAACTGGGAACCAGGGGATTCCACATCCATATCAAGTAAGAGATTTCATCTATGTAAGATGATATCAGGTGTCATCCCTGGTACCCCGCTGAAAAGGACCATACCAGGTGCTATTATAACACCTACAGTGGTAAACGTAAACAGAATCACTTCCTGGATCCATGCCTCTCATCTCAAGCCTGCTCCCTGTACAGAATCTTTCTGGAAACTGAAAAAGACTGGTAACAGTTTCAAATTGTGTATTCGCAATGTGAATAAGGTTATATACTCTCCCCTTGGCTACAAGTAGTCCTAACCCTCATCAGCCCATTAAGCAGTGATGGCTGATCACAAATACTACTGGAAAAGAAGTATGGTCTATCTCGCATACAGCCCCCTTAGGGACCTGGTGGCCATCTCTCCACCCAGACATTTGTTAGCTGGCTATAGGTATTTCCTATTGTGATATCCCTGATGAAGAGGATCCCACTAAAATACCATTAAATCCCTTCTGTACCATAGATAATGGAAACAAACATTATGGATGTAGGGACAGGCGAGCCAGATGCAGGTTGGCTAGTCTAGATTACTAAGTTTGCCTGGCAGACTATCAAAGCCACAAAGAGTAACGGCTGTGTGGGGGAAAAGCCGACTTTTTCTGTATGTCATGGGAATGTGTGCATACAGGGGCTGCCTGATGGAACCCCAATTCTTCATTAAATTCAGTACACAGCATTGGCCACATTACCAATTAGACAACAAAAAACTATGGCACCCAGAGGGGTCTCTGGATCCTCAAATTTTGCGTGACCTTTTTGACTTCTGCAAGTGCTCAAAAGAGTGAAAGGAAATTCCCCTATGTGGAAGCCTTTTCCCTCCTTCACTCACATCCTGAACTATGCTTCTCCAATAGATCATTATCCTCAGCCTTCTGCTCCAGACCCTCTGCTGTCACTCCCATCTCAGCAACTTGATTTCTCCCCTCCAATAACTAGATCAGAAACCCAAAGCTCCACCAGTTCTCAGACCATCGCCCCCTTGCTGAGGTAGCAGGTACATAGGTACCGCTCCACCGACTCATTCCTCTCATCTCCTGTCAGTGCCCTCACCGGGTCCCACCAGGTCCTCTTACCAGCTAACCCAATGCTCAAACGAGCTGAGGAGAGCCCTGAGACCCTTATCCAAGATGTAATATAATTGGCCTTTAAAGTTGCTTTGTCATCACTGAAAACAGGTTACTAAAATTTAAAGTCCCTCACAGGATTTTGGGATCCTCACTCCCGTCTTTCACTCTGCTCTACCTGATCTACTGCTCAAGTTTGCTGGTAGGAAATTCCCAATACCCTTTCGCATTATTCTTTTACATCTCTCTTTTCCCTCATTCTCAGATCCTCGGAGGTGCTCTCAGCCCCAACTTCCCCGTCTTTCCCCCTCTGTACCAGGCCCACAGAAAAGTCTTAAATGACCTTCTTCAGAAGTCTTCACCATGGCTGAGTTTTGAACTTTCAGCCAAACAGTCCCAATAAAGACTTTAATGTAGATAAACATTCTCTTTTGTATTGCCCTGTTCTACTTAGCCACTGGCTAAAAATCTCAGTACTTCTAAGCTAGACAACCCCTAACTAGTTTTTCACAAAATATGTGAACAAGTCCTCTGGCCTTCAGCTGGGGCTTCACAGAGATGGCTACATTTCTAAGATAAAGAAATTACCAACCGGGCTCCATGGTAACAGCTGGCAGGGGGAAAATAAGAAAGGGAAGAAAAAGCTCTCCTCCTCCCAGGTTTCCTTGAAAAGTTAACTTGCCCAGAACAGAAGGAAAAACAGAAACAAATACTGCTTTTTAAACTTATGAAGACTGTGAACTTCTGAGCCCCATCCCTTATATGTTGGGTACAAATTTCTGAAACTACCTAAACTTGAGTTTCAGGGGATTAATTGATTACAATAGAAGCAATGCCCTCTGAATCCGGTTGCAACCAAATACGACTGTTTCCCTCTCTTGAGTGCTATCTTAGGTGCCTTGCTTTTTCAGTGACTACAACAGCATAATTCTATATACTTAAACATCGTTTATGTTTTCATGAAATGATCAAGATATGTGATAAATTGTGTAATGGTGCAGATGTTTCCCAGAGTGCTCTATCATGACGCAGGTTCATTTGAGGATCAAATAGGGGGGGCATACAACCGGTTCCACTGGGAACATATATCCCTCACTTTAGCCATCCTATTAGGAATAGGAGTTGCTGCACGGGTGGGCAGAGGAACCAGTGGCATTGTCCATGGGACACAAAAGATGACCCAATTAGAAGCAGCAATAGAGCAAAAGTAAGATATTAGAAACCTCCTTCAGGGCTTTGCATGAAACTTTAACCTCTCTCTCTGAAGTTGTTTTTCAGAACAATTGAGGGTTGGACCTCCTCTTCATTAGAGAAGGGGGCCTTTGTGCTGCATTGAGGGAAGAATGTTGTTTTTATGCTGACTATACTGGAGTTGTAATAAAATCTATGAGTAAATTTAAAAGACACCTTGAAGAGCATCAACAAGTGAGAGAGGCCCAAAAAGGGTGGCTTGAGTCTTGGTTCACACAGTCCCCCTGGTTAACTACGTTTTTATCAACCCTGGCCGGTCCAATAATAATCCTCATATTATTGCTAACTATAAAACCCTGTTTGCTCAACCATGTAATGTCTTTTCTCCAGGCTCAAATTGGACGAGTTAAACTTATGGTAATACCCCACTAGCAGACATTGAATGTGACACCCTCCAATGATCATTTTTATGATTAAAATTAGCCAGAAGAAGAAGTGGGGAATGAAATATTAATAAAATAGGTACTTGTCACATCTTGTTTTTCTGTATGCTTAACAGAACACTGTTGAAATCTTGAGAAATGTTTGCAAATCTTGTTCCCAGAATGTTCTATCCCCAGCTGCCAAATTGCAGAATGTACTCCCTCTCCCAGTTGCATGCAAACAGCCCACTCGCCCTGACCCATCAATACAATTCCCTCCCTTCCCTCTCCAGGGAAAGTATATAAGCTCTACTTTAGCTATTCTCAGGGCTATCTGCTCTATTCAGGTGAGCTCTGAACCCCAGCATGCTGGACACCCAATAAACCCTTTGATGTTGCATGAGATAGTCTGTTGTTAGTCTCCTCCTCTGAAGCTCACACCACATTTACTTGGATGATTAAATGTAGAAGAGAACATCCAGTCAAAAAGGGATAGTCTGTAGCATTAGGAAGATAGTCAATAAATTTAGGAAGAAGGGTGAGTATAAGATTTGGAACAAAAGTTTCTTAGCAATAGGATTTCGATTAGAGAGTGAATGTAAATGTCAGCACAGGTGAAGAGTCAGTCACAATGATGAACTGGGGAAAATATGTAGGAAAGCATATATCAATATAGACATTACAAAATCAGGCAGAGTATAAAGTGAGTGATAGGATTAGACATTTTGAACAGTGTTGAGTTTAAATATATAATCTTAGGAAGAAACAAATATGTAGTCACAAATAGGATTGACATTTGAGAGCATTGGGCAAATTTCAGGTGGATGAATATTTCTGAGAATAATCTTGTGAATAGTTGATTATAAATCCACATACATGAACATGAATGAATTTAGGGAGTGAATATAAGACACATATATTTCATATTTTGAAAAATCTGGAGAGTGTATATATATATATATATATATATATATATATACACACATATATATATATATGTGTATATATATATATATATATATATATATATACACACATATATATATACATATACATAAAACACACACACAGACAAAAATGTAGCAATATATATGTCAATCAAAATTCATTATAAAATATATACCATCCACAGATCTAAAAATATTCATTTTACTGAACATGGATTTATGTATAATGCTGTTCAACTAGCAAGCTCACCCACAGGTTGAATATCCAGTTCCAACAGGGTTTAGTAGGAGTGATCTCTTCTAACAATTTGTGTCTGCCAAGTCAGCCACCTCACAAGAATGTACGTGTGGTACCAGATAGGAATCTATATGTGCATATAAGAATACAGAGAAAGGGAGACAGGAATTCACATATTTGTTAAACTTAAAAATACAAGGACAACTATTTCAACAAACAATTGACTAGATTTATAACTCCAACTCTGTATCATGCAAAAGGCAAGTCCATCTATACACCATGCCTACTCTGAACTGCTTGTATTTCTATTCTTTATGGGTTATTTTTCTCCATCATATTAGGATTAGTAGTCAGAGTCTGGTAGGGTATGGGTTAGAGTCAGGTATTCAGTATTTTGAATTGAAAATAGGACACTGAATCCAATGTGTATGCAAATATATGCTACGGAAAAATCTTCCCACTCTCCTCCAGAACAATGCCTTGACATTACCTTCGCCCCAAGTAAGACACAATTAGAGGAGAAGAGTTAGAAAATCTGTGAATACATATCTAGAATGGAAAATGCTCCAGATTTCACATCTTTGGAGGTGGTAGAGGAGTTTCCAAAAGTAAGAGACAGGGTAAACACTCCACAAACATGGAGCTCTGCTGGCCAAAAGACTTTTTGAGAATCTGCCTCTGAGGTTGGGCACTTGAAATATATGTTGTTGTCAGGAGCTTTAGCTTTATTTGTAGTGAAACCATCAAAGCTGGATCTGCATCTATGTGACCTGGAGGAAATGGTTACTTATTTTCAAATAAAAATGAGGCAGCAGTGATGAATTCTCTTTTTGTAGGTAAACTTTGGCCACTGAGGGCTAAGGGTCTTCCCGTGTGGACTGTGAAACCAATGGTCATCCTCCAATTTTCGTGGTGTTTCTTGCTGCTGCACTGGGAGTTTGGTATTTGCTTCATGAAATACAACGAGTTCAAATGGGACACAGTGCTGAAGGGAGTTCTGTCAGGTGTGGTTGGCAGGGTCTCCAGGAGAATGCACCAACCAGGGTTCTATCTCAAGTAGCTTGCCCCCTTGACAATAGCAACATGATACTGAACATTGCTCTGAAACCTCTCCATATAAAAATATGCCTTTACATATATGGGTGTGATGGTTGCACCATGTCAGTCACAGCCATTTGGAAGCCAATGGAAGATCCACATGGCCCCACCACAGATGTTTTATCACACATTTGCATAACACAGCTCTAGGCCCACTACTTACCAGGCCCCAACTTACTGGCATCTCTGTTCTACACCATTTTCATGAAACCCAGTCAATCAAGGCCCTGTCTGGTATACTCATGATCATCAACAGGACATCAAAGGTCCTCCAGTGCCAGCTGGTCATCGGAATTTCTAAAATTTCATGGTAATTATCTAGCATTTTTTCACAGATGCATTTGGAGGCAATGTTGGTTTCAATTCATTCAGGAACCATTAAATGGTGAGGAAGCTAATTTCAGGGAAATCTCTGGAGCACTCTCACAGGCAAGTCTACCCAAAGAGTGGCCAAAAAGTCACATGAAGCCAGGCCATTGAGGTCTACAAAGCGAGGTCCAAGTGTGTTTTGAATCTCACTTATGCCTGCCAAGTCTTTCAGAATAAAATCATGTAATATCCTGGCTGTGATTCCCAGTGTTCTGTGGAAAGCCACTCTGGGCCTTGATCCCAGGTTCCAATGGCAACTCTCATTCCTGGCCTCCTAAAATCCCAACACAATTCATGTCAATACTTCTCTGAGGTCAGTTCCAGAACTCAGTCTCTAAGGGGAATCACAGCAGAATTCATGCCCAGGTGGACCCAGTCATCTCTTCCAACTGCCACAAAAATGACCACAATTATAACCAAAACACTCCTACATGGCCCTCATCTTCTACCATAAAGATACTCATCATAACATCTGGATGGAGGTTTTCATGAGAGGCACATCCCAAGACAGTGTCCAAAATAAGCTCCCTTGCCCCTCATTTGCCGAATGACAGGGTGGCTTGGACACCCTTCCTGTGAACCAGGAGTGATCAAATAGGCCTGCCCTTAATACTGCTTCGCTTCTCCAATTTGAGGCTCTCTGACTGTGGGGTCTAGATTCTTTTTGTGAATTGGAGTCATGAGAAAAGCCAAGCACCTCTGCAGAGATTTGAAGAACTCATTTCACCCAAAGGATCCCTATTCTGACATGATGGATTTCAGAAACCTAACAAAGGAAGGCAATATAATTCATGCACATTGATTGAACGTTTTTCCATTTTGGTTTAGATGCACATATGGGATCTTTCTTTACATCCATCAGGTGCTGAGAATCTAAGTCACAGCCTAAAACAGGGCAAAGGGCCTGAATCAGACACATCCTTTTCCAATGAAATTAAGCAAAGAGCCAGAGGTGATGCACATTCATTTCCATTTGAAAACTGTTTTCTTCAGGCTTAACAAAGAGGTTGCATGAGACATAGACCATTCTGATATTCAGGGCAACAGAACAATAGGTAAGCAAAAGGCCCAAAGCAGGGTATCTCCACTGAGACTTTCCTTGTCACACTGATATCTGAGTTTTCTGAGATGCGGGCCATTCCATTCAGGTATCCAGTACATGGCCATGTCAAAGACCTTGGATTTGGTACATATCTTGGACACATAACAATGAGCCTATTCTAGAGAGTGGCCAGAATTCAGGAAGAAAACAGGGACTTAGGAAGGTATTAGGTGTTGCCCATGCATAAGGCAAGCCACACTCCATTCATAAATTGGGCAGGATGAATGCTGGGAAGCTTTATACTAGACATGACACATCCATTGCTGCATTCTCTTTTCTCATGTCTACTACCACAGGCACAGTGGGATACACAGACTTGGAAACACTCACCTTGTCAAACGACTTACCAGAAACAGTTCACTCCAAAACAAACAAACCGCCATTCCTACCTATTTTCAGTACATGAGACAAACCACAAACCCACACCCACTCCCAAAAAGGCACCTCCTTCCCCAAGTAGGTGTGTGACTAACCAGAGTGTCCTCTGACTGGTGACCATACTCTGTTCTTCCGAAATGGCCTGTCCTCTCTCAGATCTGTTTTCCTTGGCGAACTCTGTAAAGTTGTAAGGAAAAAATGGAGAGCTACTACCTGCTTTCTCAGGAAAGTTCCCTCTTCAGAGCTCTCCAGGCATTTGGTAATCCTCACTTCAGTAGGTACCAAGAATGACTGACTCTATCCTTGCTAAATCCAAACAAGTGAGCCCACTGGGACTGGGACTGAGACTGCATCTGGGTGCCTGGCTCCTTGGATACAAAGTTCAGAGAGTTCCATCACCAAGGAAATGAGGTATGTCACATTCTTTGGAACTGAATGAGGTCACTGCCTTGGCAAATGTATATCTTATGATGTACAAAAACTGAAGAAATAATAATGTACCAGTGTCGAATACAAATGAATGACAAAATACATATCATGTCCCATAGGATTCTACTTGCATTGATGTTAGACTGCGTCAGTTACTGTAGAATAATTAGGATTTGTATGCACCATTCACTGAAGTTAGTTTTCAGTACTAGGAAACAAATATGTATTTCAGGTGGATGAATATTTCTGATTATAATCTTGTGAAAAGTGGATTATAAATCCACATACATGAACATGAATGAATTTAGAGAGTGTATATTAGACACATATATTTCATATTTTGAAAAATTTCGAGAGTATATCTATATCTATATCTACATCTATACACACACACACACACACACACACACAACACTCACAGACATTAAAAAGTACCAATATAAATGCCAATCGAAATTCATGAGTAAATATATATCATCCACAAATGCAAAAATATTTATATTACTGAACATGAGTTAATGTATAATGTTGTTCTACTAGGACGCTCTCCTATAGGTTGAATTTTCATTTCCAACAGCATTAATGTGGAGTGAACTCTTCTCACAATTTGTATCTGCCAAGACACTCACCTCACAAAAATGTACGTGTGATACGTGGTAGGATTCTATATATGCATATAAATATACATGTGTGAATAGGCTACAGAAAAGGGAAACAAGAATTCACATATTTGTTAAGTTTAAAAACACATGGAGAATATTTCAATTAAAATTTGACTAGATTTATAACTCCTACCTTATATAATGCATATGTCAAGTCCAACTATACAACATGTCTCCTCTGAAGTGCTTGTATTTCCATTGTGTTGGGTTAATTTTCTCCATTATATTAGGATGAATAGTCTGAGACTACTAGGTATGGGTTAGTGTCAGGGATTCAGTATTTCGAATGGAAAATTGGAAAATGAATCCAATGTGTATGTAAATATATGCTGCACAAATATCCTCCCGCTCTCATCCAGAACAATGCCTTGACATTACCTTCACCCCAAGTAAGACACAATTAGAGGAGAAGAATTACAAAATCAGTGAATACATATCTGGAATGGAAAATGCTCAGGAGTTCACAACCTTGGAGGTGGTAGAGGAGTTTCCAAAACTAAGGGACAGGGTAAACACTCCACAAACATGGAGCTCTGCTGGCCTAAAAACTTTTTGAGAAACTGCCTCTGAGCTTCCACACTTGAAATAATGTTGTTTTCAGGAGATTTGGCTTCCTCTGTAGTGAGACCATCAATGCTGGGTCTGCATCTATGTGACCTGGAGGACATGGTTTCTTATTTTCCAATGAACAAGATGAAGCAGTGCTGAATCCTCTCTTTGTAGGTAAACTGAGGCCACTGGGGACTAAGTGTCTCCCCGTGTGGACTGTGATGGCATTTGGTCCTCCTCCAATTTGTGGTGTTTTTGCTGCTGCACTGTGAGTTTGGTATTTGTTTCATGAAATACTAGGAGCTAAACTGGGACACAGTGCTGGAGGGAGTTCTGTCACGTGTGGTTTGTCAGGGTCTGCAAGAGAATGCACCAACTAGGCTCCTATCTCTCACAGCTTGCCCCACCCCATTCCCCCCTTGTCCATATCAACCTGATTCTTAATTTTCCTCTGAAAACTCTCCATATAACAAGATGCCTTTACATATAAGGGTCTGCTGGCTGCACCATGTCACTTACAAGCCATTTGGAATTCAATGGTAGATCCACATGGCCCTAGCACGGATGTTTTATCAAACACCTCCCCACCACTGCTCTAGACCCACTACTCAGCAGGCTCCAACTTACTGGCATCTCTGTTCTACACCATTTTCATGAAACTCAGTAAATCAAGGCACTGTCTGGTATACTCATGATGAGCAACAGGACATCCAATATTTCTCCAGTGCAACCTGGTCATAGGAATTTCAAAAATTTCATGGTATTTATCTAGCCATTTTTCAAGCATGAAGTTGGAGGCACTGTGGGTTTCATTTCATTCAGCAAACATTAAATGGTGAGGAAGCTCATTTCAATGAAATCTCTGGAGAACTCTCAGAGGCACGGCTTCCCAAAGAGTGGACAAAAGGTCACATTAGGCCAGGCCAATTGAGGTCTACAATGTGAGGTCCATGTGTGTTTTGACTCTCAACTATGGCTGCCATTTCTTTAAGAATAAAATCATGTGATATCCTTGCTGAGATTCCCAGGCCTCTGTGGAAATCCACCCGCGGCCTAGGTCTCAGTTTCCAAGAGCGACTTTCATACGTGGCCTCTTAAAATCCCAACAAAATTCATGGCAATGCTTCTCTGAGTTCAGTTCCAAAACCCAGTCTCTAAGGGGAATCACACCAGAGTTCAAGCCGACGTGGACCCAGTCATTTTTTCCAATGCAACACAAATGACCAAAATTAAAACCAAAACACTCCCACATGGCCTTCATCTTATTCCATATAGTCAATCATCTTAACCTCTGGCTGGAGTTTTCCATGAGGGGCGCAGCCCAAGACAGTGTCCAAAATCAGCTCGTTTGCCCCTCATTTGCCTAAAGTCAGGGTAGCCTGGACACCGTTTCTGTGAACCAGGAGTGAACAAATAAGCCTGCCGTTAATACTTCTGTGTTTCTCCAATTTGAGGCCTACTGATTTTAGGTATCGATTCTTTAGGTGATTTAGAGTCATGCGAAAACACAAGCACCTCTGCAGGGCTTTGAAGAACTCATTTGAACCAAAGAATTCCTATTGTCATTTGATGGAGTGCAGGAACCTAACAGAGGAAGGCAAGAGACTTCCTCCACAATGAATGATATTTTTTACCATTTTGGTTTTGGAAGCTCACATGGGATCATTCTTAAGATCCATCAGGTGCTGAGAATATAAGTCACAGCCACACACAGGTCTAAGAGGCTGATAAAGAGCCACAGGTGAGGCCCATTCATTTCCATTTGAAAACTGTTTTCTTCAGGCTTCATAAAGGGGTGGCCTGAGGCAAAGACCTTCCTGACATTCAGTGCAACACAACAATAAGTAAGCAAAAGGCCCAAAGCAGGGTTTCTGCACTGAGACTTTCCTGGTCACACTGATATCTGAGTTTTCTGAGATGCTCGCCATTCTCTTCAGCTATCCAGTACATGGCCATGTCACAGAGCTTGGAGGTGGTACATATTTTGGACACAAATCCATGAGCCTATTCTGGAGAGTGGCCAGAATTCAGGAAGAAAACAACAACTTAGAAAGATAGCAGGTGTTGCAAATTGATAAGACAAGCTGCAGTCCATTCATATATTGGGCAGGATGAATTATGGGAAGATTTATACTAGACAGGACACATCCATTAATGCATTCTCTTTTCTAATGTCTACAACAACGGACACAGTGGGATACACAGAAAGAGAAACACTCGCCATGTCAAATGACTTACTAGAAACTGTCCACTCCAAACCAAACAAACCGCCTTTCCTATCTATTCTCAGAACATGAGACAAAACAACAAACCCACACCCACTCCCACAAAGGCACCTCCTTCCCCCAAGTAGGTCTGTGACTATGCGGAGTGTCGTCAGACTGGTGGGCCATACTATGTTCCCCCGAAATGGCCTGTCTTCTCTCAGATATTGTTTCCTTGACCGACTCTGTGAAGATGTCAGGAAAAAGTGGTTAGCCACTACCTGTTTTCTCAGGAAAGGTCCATCTTCAGAGCTCTCCTGGCATTTGGCCATCCTCACATCATTAGGTACCAAGAAAACTGACTCTGTCCTTGGTAAATCCAAACAAGTGAGCCCACTGGGACTGGGACTGGGACTGCCTCTGGGTGCCTGGCTTCTTGGATACCAAGTTCAGAGAGTTCCATCACCAAGGAAATGAGGTATGTCACATTCTTTGGATCTGAATGAGGTCACTGCCTTGGCAACCACTTTGTCCTAACAGTTGCTTCCAAGGGTAACATAAGATGGAGGTTGCCCCTACTTCCTGTGACACTTTCATAAGGTAGAATGTATATCACCATTGGCACCCGGGAACAGCTCTCCACTCAGCCCTGGTTTGGTCCATCTTCTGTACAATAAGAAGAGAGAGAGGCAGATTCAGACACATCCCTTCATCCTGACCAGGTTTTTTGCATGGAAGATGACTTTTGCTCTCTCAGGTGCTTCATACCTGCCTACAACTTCTCCAGGTATCATTTGTGCATGGACATTTGAGGTTCTCATCAGGTTGAAGGGCCCCAACTTTCCTGTATTGTAAGAACCACTCTGTCTCTGCTCTTCTGTAAAATGATTGAGGGAACAGTGTATACTTGGGGTTAAAAACAGGTTTGATTTGGATTACGAGTGATTCTGTGTGATGAATAATGGTATTGGGAACTTGCAATATTTACAAGAATATAGAGGTGAAATATAAGTAGGAAAACAGAAATCTAGGTATGATTTGAATCCCAGAAGGGTTTTGCCCTTGATTGGGATACTTAGCTTTGAATTATGTTCTGCAAAGATGCCTCAGATAATTCGATATACAATGGCATAGGACCTTGTACATTGGATGATTGAATTTAGAAGAGAACATCCAGTCAAAAAGGGATATTCAGTAGGATTAGGAAGATAGTCGTTAGTTTTAGGAAGAAGAGTGAGTATTGGATTTGGACCAAAAGTTCTTTAGCAATAGACTTTCGGTTGTTGAGTGATGTAAATGTCAGCACATATGAAGAGTCAGTCACTATGTTGAACTGGGGAAAATATGTAGAAAAGCAGATATCAATAGAAACATTACGAAATCAGGCAAAGTATAAAGTGAGTGATAGAATTAGACATTTTCAACAGGGTTGATTTTGAATATATAAATTAGGAAAAAAACAAATATGTAGTCACCAATAGGATTGACAATTGACAGCATTAGCCAACCTGGACATGGATGTTTTTAGAAATTTATGTTCACTTTCCATTTAGGCTTTGGTACAATCATAAGTGTGACCTTTCCAGTTTTTGTTGAGAATATTACTGTTATAATGAGGTGACATGAGTATCTCTTTCACCATTTCTGGGAGCAATACATTGAAGATGTAAAATGAGAATCGGGGGTACAAAGAGGTGTACCCTGTTTCTAGGAACATAGAGAAAATGCATGAATAGACCATACTGTGAATAAATAATATAACTTTTTTGAACTTTAAATAATGAATTGAACTGATATCTGAAAAATTAAAGGAAATCGTATATTGATATACAATCATTCATTCCAACCAGGTATATATGTAATGGAAATATTTGTGTTTTGGTTTATCATGAAGAGTGTGTGAGTTTTGCTTCAAAATGATTATGGAAATTCAAAATAATGTGTTTGGAAAGAAGTCTCATGAAAAGACCAGTCAAGAAACCCTGACAATACATGTGTTCTGAAGCAAGAAGTGGTGAAAGTTGAAACAAATGCTTATTAATTTGTGAACTTGTGGATGAAATGTATATCCTGTGATGTGCAAAAACTGAAGAAACAATAATGTACCAGTGTCGAATACAAATGAATGACAAATTACATATCATGTCCCATAGGAGTCTACTTGCATTGATGTTAGACTGGGTCAGTTACTGTAGAATAATTAGGATTTGTATGCACCATTCACTGAAGTTAGTTTTCAGTACTAGGAAACAAATATGTATTTCAGGTGGATGAATATTTCTGATTATAATCTTGTGAAAAGTGGATTATAAATCCACATACATGAACATGAATGAATTTAGAGAGTGTATATTAGACACATATATTTCATATTTTGAAAAATTTGGAGAGTATATCTATATCTATATCTATATCTGTATATACACACACACACACAACACTCACAGACATTAAAAAGTACCAATATAAATGCCAATCGAAATTCATCAGTAAATATGTATCATCCACAAATGCAAAAATATTTATTTTACTGAACATGAGTTAATGTATAATGTTGTTCTACTAGGACGCTCTCCTATAGGTTGAATTTTCATTTCCAACAGCATTTAGGAGGAGTGAACTCTTCTCACAATTTGTATCTGCCAAGACAGCCACCTCACAAAAATGTACGTGTGATACCTGGTTTGATTCTATATATGCATATAAATATACATGTGTGAATAGGCTACAGAAAAGGCAAATAAGAATTCACATATTTGTTAAGCTTAAAAACACATGGAGAATATTTCAATTAAAATTTGACTAGATTTATAACTCCTACCTTATATAATGCAAATGTCAAGTCCAACTATACAACATGTCTCCTCTGAAGTGCTTGTATTTCCATTGTGTTGGGTTAATTTTCTCCTTTATATTAGGATGAATAGTCTGAGACTACTAGGTATGGGTTAGTGTCAGGGATTCAGTACTTCGAATGGAAATTTGGAAAATGAATCCAATGTGTATGTAGAAATATGCTGCACAAATATCCTCCCGCTCTCATCCAGAACAATGCCTTGACATTACCTTCACCCCAAGTAAGACACAATTAGAGGAGAAGAGTTACAAAATCAGTGAATACATATCTGGAATGGAAAATGCTCAGGAGTTCACAACCTTGGAGGTGGTAGAGGAGTTTCCAAAACTAAGGGACAGGGTAAACACTCCACAAACATGGAACTCTGCTGGCCTAAAAACTTTTTGAGAAACTGCCTCTGAGCTTCCACACTTGAAATATATGTAGTTTTCAGGAGATTTCGCTTCCTCTGTAGTGAGACCATCAAAGCTGGGTCTGCATCTATGTGACCTGGAGGACATGGTTTCTTATTTTCCAATGAACAAGATGAAGCAGTGCTGAATCCTCTCTTTGTAGGTAAACTGAGGCCACTGGGGACTAAGTGTCTCCCCGTGTGGACTGTGATGCCATTTGGTCCTCCTCCACTGTTTGTGGTGTTTTTGCTGCTGCACTGTGAGTTTGGTATTTGTTTCACGAAATACTAGGAGCTAAACTGGGACACAGTGCTGGAGGGAGTTCTGTCACGTGTGGTGGGTCAGGGACTGCAAGAGAATGCACCAACTAGGCTCCTATCTCTCACAGCTTGCCCCATTGCCCCCTTGTCCATATCAACCTGATTCTTAATTTTCCTCTGAAAACTCTCCATATTACAAGATGCCTTTACATATAAGGGTCTGCTTGCTGCACCATGTCAGTTACAAGCCATTTGGAATCCAATGGTAGATCCACATGGCCCTACCACGGATGTTTTATCAAACACCTCCCCACCACTGCTCTAGACCCACTACTCAGCAGGCTCCAACTTACTGGCGTCTCTGTTCTACACCATTTTCATGAAACTCAGTAAATCAAGGCACTGTCTGGTATACTCATGATCAGCAACAGGACATCCAATGTTTCTCCAGTGCCACCTGGTCATAGGAATTTCAAAAATTTCATGGTATTTATCTAGCCATTTTTCAAGCATGCAGTTGGAGGCACTGTGTGTTTCAGTTCATTCAGCAAACATTAAATGGTGAGGAAGCTCATTTCAATGAAATCTCTGGAGAACTCTCACAGGCACGGCTTCCCAAAGAGTGGACAAAAGGTCACATTAGGCCAGGCCCATTGAGGTCTACAATGTGAGGTCCATGTGTGTTTTGACTCTCAACTATGGCTGCCATTTCTTTAAGAATAAAATCATGTGATATCCTTGCTGAGATTCCCAGGCCTCTGTGGAAATCCACCCGGGGCTTGGGTCTCAGTTTCCAAGAGCGACTTTCATGCGTGGCCTCTTAAAATCCCAACAAAATTCATGGCAATGCTTCTCTGAGTTCAGTTCCAAAACCCAGTCTCTAAGGGGAATCACACCAGAGTTCAAGCCCACGTGGACCAGTCATTTTTTCCAATGCAACACAAATGACCAAAATTAAAACCAAAACACTCCCACATGGCCCTCATCGTATTCCATATAGTCAATCATCTTAACCTCTGGCTGGAGGTTTCCATGAGGGGCGCAGCCCAAGACAGTGTCCAAAATCAGCTCGTTTGCCCCTCATTTGCCTAAAGTCAGGGTAGCCTGGACACCGTTTCTGTGAACCAGGAGTGAACAAATAAGCCTGCCGTTAATACTTCTGTGTTTCTCCAATTTGAGGCCTACTGATTTTAGGTATCGATTCTTTAGGTGATTTAGAGTCATGCGAAAACACAAGCACCTCTGCAGGGCTTTGAAGAACTCATTTGACCCAAAGAATCCCTATTTTCATTTGATGGAGTGCAGGAACCTAACAGAGGAAGGCAAGAGACTTCATCCACAATGAATGATATTTTTTGCCATTTTGGTTTTGGAAGCTCACATGGGATCATTCTTAAGATCCATCAGGTGCTGAGAATATAAGTCACAGCCACACACAGGTCCAAGAGGCTGATAAAGACACATCCCTTTCCAAAGCAATTAAGCAAAGAGCCACAGGTGAGGCCCATTCATTTCCATTTGAAAACTGTTTTCTTCAGGCTTCACAAAGGGGTGGCCTGAGGCAAAGACCTTCCTGACATTCAGTGCAACACAACAATAAGTAAGCAAAAGGCCCAAAGCAGGGTTTCTGCTCTGAGACTTTCCTGGTCACACTGATATCTGAGTTTTCTGAGATGCTCGCCATTCTCTTCAGATATCCAGTACATGGCCATGTCACAGAGCTTGGAGGTGGTAGATATTTTGGACACAAATCCATGAGCCTATTCTTGAGAGTGGCCAGAATTCAGGAAGAAAAAAACAACTTAGAAAGATAGCAGGTGTTGCACATCGATAAGACAAGCTGCAGTCCATTCATATATTGGGCATGGGAAGATTTATACTAGACAGGACACATCCATTAATGCATTCTCTTTTCTAATGTCTACAAAAACGGACACAGTGGGATACACAGAAAGAGAAACACTCGCCGTGTCAACTGACTTACTAGAAACTGTCCACTCCAAACCAAACAAACCGCCTTTTCTATCTATTCTCAGAACATGAGACAAAACAACAAACCCACACCCACTCCCACAAAGGCACCTCCTTCCCCCAAGTAGGTCTGTGACTATCCGGAGTGTCCTCTGACAGGTGGGCCATACTATGTTCCCCCGAAATGGCCTATCTTCTCTCAGATCTTGTTTCCTTGACCAACTCTGTGAAGATGTCAGGAAAAAGTGGTTAGCCACTACCTGTTTTCTCAGGAAAGGTCCATCTTCAGAGCTCTCCTGGCATTTGGCCATCCTCACATCATTAGGTACCAAGAAAACTGAGTCTGTCCTTGGTAAATCCAAACAAGTTAGCCCACTGGGACTGGGACTGGGACTGCCTCTGGGTGCCTGGATTCTTTGATACCAAGTTCAGAGAGTTCCATCACCAAGGAAATGAGGTATGTCACATTCTTTGGAACTGAATGAGGTCACTGCCTTGGCAACCACTTTGTCCTAACAGTTTCTTCCAAGGGTTACATAAGATGGAGGTTGCCCCTACTTCCTGTGACACATTCATAAGGTAGAATGTATATCACCATTGGCACCCAGGAACAGCTCGCCACTCAGCCCTGGTTTGGTCCATCTTCTGTACAATAAGAAGAGAGAGAGGCAGATTCAGACACATCCCTTCATCCTGACCAGGTTGTTTGCCATGGAAGATGACTTTTGCTCTCTCAGGTGCTTCATACCTGCCTACAACTTCTCCAGGTATCATTTGTGCATGGACATTTGAGGTTTTCATCAGGTGGAAGGTCCCCAACTTTCCTGTATTGTAAGAACCACTCTTTCCCTGCTCTTCTGTAAAATGATTGAGGGAACAGTGTATACTGGGGGTTAAAAACAGGTTTGATTTGGATTACGAGTGACTCTGTGTGATGAATAATGGTATTGGGAACCTGCAATATTTACAAGAATATAGAGGTGAAATATAAGCAGGACAACAGAAATCTAGGTATGATTTGAAGACCAGAAGGGTGTTGCCCTTGATTGGGATACTTAGCTTTGAATGATGTTCTGCAAAGATGCGTCAGATAATCCGATATACAATGGCATAGGACCTTGTACATTGGATGATTGAATTTAGAAGAGAACATCCAGTCAAAAAGGGATATTCAGTAGGATTAGGAAGATAGTCGGTAGGTTTAGGAAGATGAGTGAGTATAGGATTTGGACCAAAAGTTCTTTAGCAATAGACTTTCGGTTGTTGAGTGAATGTAAATGTCAGCACATATGAAGAGTCAGTCACTATGTTGAACTGGGGGAAATATGTAGAAAAGCAGATATCAATAGAAACATTACGAAATCAGGCAAAGTATAAAGTGAGTGATAGAATTAGACATTTTCAACAGGGTTGAGTTTGAATATATAAATTAGGAAAAAAACAAATATGTAGTCACCAATAGGATTGACAATTGACAGCATTAGGCAACCTCGACATGGATGTTTTTAGAAATCCATGTTCACTTTCCATTTAGGCTTTGGTACAATCATAAGTGTGACCTTTCCATTTTTTGTCCAGAATATTACTGTGATAATGAGGTGACATGAGTATTTCTTTCACCATTTCTGGGAGCAATATATTGAAGATGTAAAATGAGAATCGGGGATACAAAGAGGTGTACCCTGTTTCTAGGAATATAGAGAAAAAGCATGAATAGACCATACTGTGAATAAATAATATATCTTTTTTGAACTTTAAATAATGAATTGAACTGATATCTGAAAAATTAAAGGAAATCGTATATTGATATACAATCATTCATTCCAACCAGGTATATATGTAATGGAAATATTTGTGTTTTGGTTTATCATGAAGAGTGTGTGAGTTTTGCTTCAAAATGATTATGGAAATTCAAAATAATGTGTTTGGAAAGAAGTCTCATGAAAAGACCAGTCAAGAAACCCTGACAATACATGTGTTCTGAAGCAAGAAGTGGTGAAAGTTGAAACAAATGCTTATTAATTTGTGAACTTGTGGATGAAATGTATATCCTGTGATGTGCAAAAACTGAAGAAACAATAATGTACCAGTGTCGAATACAAATGAATGACAAATTACATATCATGTCCCATAGGAGTCTACTTGCATTGATGTTAGACTGGGTCAGTTACTGTAGAATAATTAGGATTTGTATGCACCATTCACTGAAGTTAGTTTTCAGTACTAGGAATCAAATATGTATTTCAGGTGGATGAATATTTCTGATTATAATCTTGTGAAAAGTGGATTATAAATCCACATACATGAACATGAATGAATTTAGAGAGTGTATATTAGACACATATATTTCATATTTTGAAAAATTTGGAGAGTATATCTATATCTATATCTATATCTATATACACACAAACACACACACACACACACACACAACTCACAGACATTAAAAAGTACCAATATAAATGCCAATCGAAATTCATCAGTAAATATGTATCATCCACAAATGCAAAAATATTTATTTTACTGAACATGAGTTAATGTATAATGTTGTTCTACTAGGACGCTCTCCTATAATTTGAATTTTCATTTCCAACAGCATTTAGGAGGAGTGAACTCTTCTCACAATTTGTATCTGCCAAGACAGCCACCTCACAAAAATGTACGTGTGATACCTGGTAGGATTCTATATATGCATATAAATATACATGTGTGAATAGACTACAGAAAAAGGAAACAAGAATTCACATATTTGTTAAGTTTAAAACACATGGAGAATATTTCAATTAAAATTTGACTAGATTTATAACTCCTACCTTATATAATGCAAATGTCAAGTCCAACTATACAACATGTCTCCTCTGAAGTACTTGTATTTCTAATGTGTTGGGTTAATTTTCTCCATTATATTAGGATGAATAGTCTGAGTCTACTAGGTATGGGTTAGTGTCAGGGATTCAGTATTTCGAATGGAAAATTGGAAAATGAATCCAATGTGTGTAAATATATGCTGCACAAATATCCTCCCGCTCTCATCCAGAAGAATGCCTTGACATTACCTTCACCCCAAGTAAGACACAATTAGAGGAGAAGAGTTACAAAATCAGTGAATACATATCTGGAATGGAAAATGCTCAGGAGTTCACAACCTTGGAGGTGGTAGAGGAGTTTCCAAAACTAAGGGACAGGGTAAACACTTCACAAACATGGAGCTCTGCTGGCCTAAAAACTTTTTGAGAAACTGCCTCTGAGCTTCCACACTTGAGACATATGTTGTTTTCAGGAGATTTGGCTTCCTCTGTAGTGAGACCATCAAAGCTGGGTCTGCATCTATGTGACCTGGAGAACATGGTTTCTTATTTTCCAATGAACAAGATGAAGCAGTGCTGAATCCTCTCTTTGTAGGTAAACTGAGGCCACTGGGGACTAAGTGTCTCCCCGTGTGGACTGTTAAGCCATTTGGTCCTCCTCCACTTTTTGTGGTGTTTTTGCTGCTGCACTATGAGTTTGGTATTTGTTTCACGAAATAATAGGAGCTAAACTGGGACACAGTGCTGGAGGGAGTTCTGTCACGTGTGGTGGGTCAGGGTCTGCAAGAGAATGCACCAACTAGGATCCTATCTCTCACAGCTTGCCCCATTGCCCCCTTGTCCATATCAACCTGATTCTTAATTTTCCTCTGAAAACTCTCCATGTAACAAGATGCCTTTACATATAAGGGTCTGTTGGCTGCACCATGTCAGTTACAAGCCATTTGGAATCCAATGGTAGATCCACATGGCCATACCACGGATGTTTTATCAAACACCTCCCCACCACTACTCTAGACCCACTACTCAGCAGGCTCCAACTTACTGGCATCTCTGTTCTACAACATTTTCATGAAACTCAGTAAATCAAGGAACTGTCTGGAATACTCATGATCAGCAACAGGACATCCAATGTTTCTCCAGTGCCACCTGGTCATAGGAATTTCAAAAATTTCATGGTATTTATCTAGCCATTTTTCAAGCATGAAGTTGGAGGCACTGTGTGTTTCAGTTCATTCAGCAAACATTAAATGGTGTGGAAGCTCATTTCAATGAAATCTCTGGAGAACTCTCACAGGCATGGCTTCCCAAAGCGTGGACAAAAGGTCACATTAGGCCAGGCCCATTGAGGTCTACAATGTGAGGTCCATGTGTGTTTTGACTCTCAACTATGGCTGCCATTTCTTTAAGAATAAAATCATGTGATATCCTTGCTGAGATTCCCAGGCCTCTGTGGAAATCCACCCGGGGCCTAGGTCTCAGTTTCCAAGAGCGACTTTCATGCGTGGCCTCTTAAAGTCCCAACAAAATTCATGGCAATGCTTCTCTGAGTTCAGTTCCAAAACCCAGTCTCTAAGGGGAATCACACCAGAGTTCAAGCCCACGTGGACACAGTCATTTTTTCCAATGCCACACAAATGACCAAAATTAAAACCAAAACACTCCCACATGGCCCTCATCTTATTCCATATAGTCAATCATCTTAACCTCTGGCTGGAGGTTTCCATGAGGGGCGCAGCCCAAGACAGTGTCCAAAATCAGCTCGTTTGCCCCTCATTTGCCTAAAGTCAGGGTAGCCTGGACACCGTTTCTGTGAACCAGGAGTGAACAAATAAGCCTGCCGTTAATACTTCTGTGTTTCTCCAATTTGAGGCCTACTGATTTTAGGTATAGATTCTTTAGGTGATTTAGAGTCATGCGAAATCACAAGCACCTCTGCAGGGCTTTGAAGAACTCATTTGACCCAAAGAATCCCTATTGTCATTTGATGGAGTGCAGGAACCTAACAGAGGAAGGCAAGAGACTTCATCCACAATGAATGAAATTTTTTGCCATTTTGGTTTTGGAAGCTCACATGGGATCATTCTTAAGATCCATCAGGTGCTGAGAATCTAAGTCACAGCCACACACAGGCCCAAGAGGCTGATAAAGATACATCCCTTTCCAAAGCAATTAAGCAAAGAACCACAGGTGAGGCCCATTCATTTCCATTTGAAAACTGTTTTCTTCAGGCTTCACAAAGGGGTGGCCTGAGGCAAAGACCTTCCTGACATTCAGTGCAACACAACAATAAGTAAGCAAAAGGCCCAAAGCAGGGTTTCTGCACTGAGACTTTCCTGGTCACACTGATATCTGAGTTTTCTGAGATGCTCGCCATTCTCTTCAGCTATCCAGTACATGGCCATGTCACAGAGCTTGGAGGTGGTACATACTTTGGACACAAATCCATGAGCCTATTCTGGAGAGTGGCCAGATTTCAGGAAGAAAACAACAACTTAGAAAGATAGCAGGTGTTGCACATCGATAAGAAAGCTGCAGTCCATTCATATATTGGGCAGGATGAATTATGGGAAGATTTATACTAGACAGGACACATCCATTAATGCATTCTCTTTTCTAATGTCTACAACAACGGACACAGTGGGATACACAGAAAGAGAAACACTCGCCGTGTCAAATGACTTACTAGAAACTGTCTAATCCAAACCAAACAAACCGCCTTTCCTATCTATTCTCAGAACATGAGACAAAACAACAAACCCACACCCACTCCCACAAAGGCTCCTCCTTCCCCCAAGTACGTCTGTGACTATGCGGAGTGTCGTCAGACTGGTGGGCCATACTATGTTCCCCCGAAATGGCCTGTCTTCTCTCAGATCTTGTTTCCTTGACCAACTCTGTGAAGATGTCAGGAAAAAGTGGTTAGTCACTACCTGTTTTCTCAGGAAAGGTCCATCTTCAGAGCTCTCCTGGCATTTGGCCATCCTCACACCATTAGGTACCAAGAAAACTGACTCTGTCCTTGGTAAATCCAAACAAGTGAGCCCACTGGGACTGGGACTGGGACTGCCTCTGGGTGCCTGGCTTCTTGGATACCAAGTTCGGAGAGTTCCATCACCAATGAAATGAGGTATGTCACATTCTTTGGAACTGAATGAGGTCACTGCCTTGGCAACCACTTTGTCCTAACAGTTGCTTCCAAGGGTAACATAAGATGGAGGTTGCCCCTACTTCCTGTGACACATTCATAAGGTAGAATGTATATCAACCATTGGCACCCGGGAACAGCCTTCCACTCAGGCCTGGTTTGGTCCATCTTCTCTACAAGAAGAAGAGAGAGATTCAGATTCAGACACATCCCTTCATCCTGACCAGGTTGTTTGCCATGAAAGATGACTTTTGCTCTCTCAGGTGCTTCATTCCTGCCTTCAACTTCTCCAGGTATCATTTGTGCATGGACATTTGAGGTTCTCATCAGGTGGAAGGTCCCCAACTTTCCTGTATTGTAAGAACCTCTCTGTCCCTGCTTTTCTCTAAAATGATTGAGGGAACAGTGTATACTTGGGGTTAAAAACAGGTTTGATTTGGTTTACGAGTGATTCTGTGTGATGAATAATGGTATTGGGAAACTGCAATATTTACAAGAATATAGAGGTGAAATGTAAGTAGGAAAACAGAAATCTAGGTATGATTTGAAGCCCAGAAGGGTTTTGCCCTTGATTGGGATACTTAGCTTTGAATTATGTTCTGCAAAGATGCCTCAGATAATTCGATATACAATGGCATAGGACCTTGTACATTGGATGATTGAATTTAGAAGAGAACATCCAGTCAAAAAGGGATATTCAGTAGGATTAGGAAGATAGTCGGTAGGTTTAGGAAGAAGAGTGAGTATAGGATTTGGACCAAAAGTTCTTTAGCAATAGACTTTCGGTTGTAGAGTGAATGTAAATGTCAGCACATATGAAGAGTCAGTCACTATGTTGAACTGGGGAAAATATGTAGAAAAGCAGATATCAATAGAAACATTACGAAATCAGGCAAAGTATAAAGTGAGTGATAGAATTAGACATTTTCAACAGGGTTGAGTTTGAATATATAAATTAGGAAAAAAACAAATATGTAGTCACCAATAGGATTGACAATTGACAGCATTAGGCAACCTGGACATGGATGTTTTTAGAAATCCATGTTCACTTTCCATTTAGGCTTTGGTACAATCATTAGTGTGACCTTTCCATTTTTTGTCCAGAATATTACTGTGATAATGAGGTGACATGAGTATTTCTTTCACCATTTCTGGGAGCAATATATTGAAGATGTAAAATGAGAATCATGGGTACAAAGATGTGTACCCTGTTTCTAGGAACATAGAGAAAAAGCATGAATAGACGATACTGTGAATAAATAATATAACTTTTTTGAACTTTAAATAATGAATTAACTGATATCTGAAAAATTAAAGGAAATCGTATATTGATATACAATCATTCATTCCAACCAGGTATATATGTAATGGAAATATTAGTGTTTTGGTTTATCATGAAGAGTGTGTGAGTTTTGCTTC